>NC_088375.1:36723333-37026363 GCF_037993035.2 Macaca fascicularis | reverse complement strand
CAACATAGCAAGATCCCATCTCTATTTTAAAAATTTTAAAAATTAGCTAGGCATGGTGGTGCATGACTGTAGTCCTAGCTACTCAAGAGGCTGAGGTAGGAGGATCATTTGAGCCCCAGAGTTCGAGGTTACAGAGAGCTATGATGACACCACAGCACTCCAACCTGGGTGACAGAGCAAGACTCTGTCTCTAAAACATATATATGTATGTATGTATATAGGAGGAAAAACAAATACCAAATAATCTTACTTCTTCTGCTTTCTCTTTATTTTCCTCCTGAAGTTTCCTATCCTCCTTACTTTCTTCTTCATCCTCTTGAAGAGACTCATCTATTTCAGGCTCAATGAATTCTTTTACAGCCTCCTGTGAGATGAAACAGTATGATGATTAAAGGATGTATATAAATATTAGCAATTATTTGTTCAAAAATATTTAATGAGCACTAATCCTGCAACTGGGTACTGTGCTAGTGACAAGGATACAAAGGTTGATAAAAATAGTCCCTGTCCTTAAGAAACTTATAATTTCATGGACAAGAATATACAATGAATGCATATAGTCACATAGTAGGAGCACCTGATTTAGACAAGGTAGGGGACTGGGTAAAAGAGGGAGTTGGTCAGGAAGGTTTCCTGAAGGAGATAATGTTTGAGTTTTTTCTTGAAGGATGGGGAAGGAAAAGAAGGAGCTCTGGGCAGAGGATGTTGTATGTACATGATTGGTTCTGAGAGAACCTAGTTCAATAGGACAAAAACTGGGAGACAAATGAACAGGAGTGCAATCATAGAGAAAGGGCGAGACTGTCAAGCCAGGGAGATGATTGGCTCTTATCCTGAAGGCAATGAGGCTCTAATAAATTGATTGATTTGCTTTGCATTTCAAAACAATCATTCTAGCAACAGGAGACTAGCTTTAAAGAAGAGGAAGAAAGGGAAGGAGAGGAAGAGAAAAGGAGCGTGAACAAAATAGCGGTTGCTGGAATGAAGAGAAGGAAAAGGAAGATTTAAGAGATATTTAAGAGGTAAGTCCGAGTGACTGACTGGATGGACACGGGATGGTTAGGGAAAAGGTACATCTTAAATGACACTTAGTTTATAATTTAGACCACTAGAGAGATGACAATGCCATTCACAGAGACAATGAACAAAACTAGAGAAACAGGTTTGGAGAGAGAGATGAGTTCAGATTAGGCTGTGAGGGTTTGAGGTACCATTGAGATATCCAAGAGAAAATGTCCAGCAAGTAGCTGAATATATGGAACTGGAGTTTAAGATGAAAGAATTTGGGCTAAAAATAGAGATCTGACAGTTATCTGCATTTAATTAAAGCCAAGAAAGTAAATTATATCCTAAAGGCAAACTTGTGAGGTAGCCAGAGAATCAGACAGTAACCCAGTTACATAAAATGCTAGGGATCTATGGAAAACAGTGGCGATTCCTTAGAGAACTAAAAATAGATGTACCATTCGATCCAGCAATCCCACTCCTGGGTATCTATCCAGAGAAAAAGCAGTCATTATATGAAAAAGATGATTGTACACGCATGTTTATAGCAGCACAATTCACAATTGCAAAAATATGGAACCAACCCAAATGCCCATCAATCAATGAGTGAATAAAGAAAATGTGGTGTATATATACACCATGGAATACCACTCAGCCATAAAAAGGAATTAAATAATGGCATTTGGAGACTGTTATTCTAAGTGAAGTAACTCAGGAATGGAAAACCAAATATTGTACGTTCTCACTCATAAGTGGGAGCTAAGCTATGAGAACACAGAGCCATAAGAATGATACAATGGACTTCAGGATTCAGGGGAAAAGGGTGGGAGGTGAGGAGGGATAAAAGACTACACATTGGGTACAGTGTACACTGCTTGGGTGATGGGTGCACCAAAATCTGAGAAATTATCACTAAAGAACTTACTCATGTAACCAACTATGACCTGCTTCCCAAAAACCTATTGGGAAAAATAAAAGGAATGATGTTCTGATGCAGGCAACAATGTGGCTGACCTTTGAAAACACTATGCTAAGTGAAATAAGCACAAAAGGGCCAGGTGCGGTGGCTCAAGCCTGTAATCCCAGCACTTTGGGAGGCCGAGACGGGCGGATCACAAGGTCAGGAGATTGAGATCATCCTGGCTAATACAGTGAAACCCCGTCTCTACTAAAAAAATACAAAAAACTAGCCGGGTGAGGTGGCGGGCGCCTGTAGTCCCAGCTACTCGGGAGGCTGAGGCAGGAGAATGGCGTAAACCCGGGAGGTGGAGCTTGCAGTGAGCTGGGATCGGGCCACTGCACTCCAGCCTGGGCGACAGAGCCAGACTCCGTCTCAAAAAAAAAAAAAAAAAAGAAATAAGCACAAAAGGCCACATATTGTATAATTCCATTTACATGAGATGTCCAGAATAGGCAAATCCATAGAGCCAGAAAATGTGTAGTGTTTCCAGGGCCTGAGAAGAAAGAGGAAATGGGAGTGACTGTTAATCAGTATGGATTTTCTTTTTGGGAATGATAAAAATGTTCTGGAATTGAATAGTGATTATCACTGCACAACTTTGTGAATATACTACAAACTATTACTGAATTGTACATATTACATGAATTGTATCTCAATAAAGCTGTTATTTTTAGAAAAATAATTTGGCCACTCCACATTGTATACATACTTCAAAACATCATGTTGTATACAATGAAAATACACAATTTTTACTTGTCAATTAAAATAAATAGGAAATTGCTGCCTCAAAAAAAATCAGATGAAATCAAAGCCTATACTCAAGGAAAACAATAATAGATTTTCAAACCTCTGAAAAAAAATAAAATATGCTAGGGAAGAAAGAGGAGCCTGAAAAGGCAGCCAGAAGTAGCCTCTGAAATATGAGAGGCCACGAGGAAAGCCAAAAGAGAAGAAAGAAGGAGTCATCAGTGTTGAACACCTCAAAGGAGTCTACTCATAGAGATTTAAAACCATCCTCTGGATGTTTACAGCACCAATATTTATAAAAGCAAAAGCTAGCAATAAGCTCAATGCCCACAACAGGAAAATGCATAAATAAATTATGGTGTAAGCCATATAACAAAATACTTTATAGCAATGTTAAATTATGCTATAGAAATATGTATATAGTATAGAAAAATAGTCACAATGTATTAGGATATTTTTACAAAATGAAAATACTTTTTTCTTGGTAATATTTTTGCTGTAAAATATTTGAACACTACAGAGGAATTAAGAATCTTAACGCTCAAAGAGTTAATAATTTCTATCAGTTTGCTGAATATTCTTCTAGAATGCTTTTTGCACCTATAAACATTTTAATATAAATAAGATAATATAACTTATATTCTATAATCTGCTTTTCTCAGTAATATATCATGGATTATATTTATTTAACTACTTAAACATCTACTTCATCTCATAGAACTCCATCATTTCAATGTACCATATTGTATTTAACTAATCTCCTACTGATCAACATTCATATTGTTTCTAGTATTTTGCTATTATACTATGCTGTAATAAACATTCTTTTACAGCTATATCATATACTAGAATTATCAAAAAGACTACAAAAGTTATATTTAACCTATTTAAAGAAAGAAGAGAGTGAAAATATGAGCAGAGAGAGAAAGATTACAAAAATGCTCAGACCTGAAAAAGAATCAAATAGGACTTCAGCAATTTAACTGTAAAATTCAACAGAAAGGTTTAATGGCAGATGAAATTCAATTGGAGGGCAAATTAGTGAACTGGATGGTAAGCCAGAAAAATTATTCAGGATGCAATGCAGAGAAATAGAGAGATAGAGAATATGGAAGAAGGTTAAGAGACATGGGGGATTGATTCCAACACACGTTCATTTAGAGCTCTAGAAGGAAAGAAGAGAGCAGAGTTGATGGGTGCAGCACACCAACATGGCACAAGTATACATATGTAACAAACCTGCACGTTGTGCACATGTACCCTAGAACTTAAAGTATAATTTAAAAAAAAAAAAAAAAAAAGACAGCAAATGCAGTAGAGGCAATATTTGAATAGACGATGACTGAGAATTTTCCAGATCTAACAAAAGATACCAAACTAAAGATTCAGGAAATCAAGAGAATCCCAAGCAAAATTTTAAAAGAAAAGAAAATCCATCTCCACATTAATCTGAGCAAAGACAAAAAGATGATCTTAAAAACAGTCAGAGAGAAGAGATGAATTAACTTCAAAGAAACAGACAGTTGGATTCTCAATGGTCAGTTCAGTAACAACAAAAACCAGAAAACAGTAAAAATAATAATGATGTGCTGAGATAAAAGAATACCATCCTAGAATTAATAGCATACCCAGCAAAAAAATGAGGGTGAAATAAAGGCATTTTCAGACAAATGAAAACTGAGTTTGCCACCAGGAGATCTTCACTAAAGAAAATTCTAAAGGTTAAGGCAGAAGAAAAATAACCCAAGGTGGATATCTGAGACTTCTGAAGAAAGAACAAACAAATGAACTTACAAATCAGCTCCAATGCCAGCATATTTCTTAGCGGTAAATCACTAAAGGCATTCCTGCTAAAGTCAGAAGCAAGAAAAGGATGCTTGTTATTTCCACTACTATTTAATATTGAATTGGAAGAATTACTCAATACAATTAAACAAGAAAAAGCAACTAGAAGTATCTATCAGATTGAAAAGAAAGAGGTAAAACTATCCCTATTTGTAGGTGATTTGATTAAGTATTTAGAAAACCCCAAAGAATCCACTGAAAAACTACTAAAAACAGTAAGAGGAGGAGCAGCAGGAGGAGGAGGAGAAAAAAAACACAATATGAGAATTTAGTAAAGTCACAGCATATAAAATTAAAACAAGAATGGTGGTGAACATCTGTAATCCCAGCACTTTGGGAGGCTGAGGCAGGAGGATCACTTGAGCCTAGGAATTCAAGCCAGCCTAGGCAACATAGCAAGACCCTGTCTCTATGAAAATTTAAAAATTAGCCAGGCATGGTGTCATGCACCTATAATCCTACCTACTCAGGAGGCTGAGGTGGAAGAATTGCTTGAGCACAGGAGGTCAAGGCTGCAGTGAGCCATGACTAGACCACTGAACTCCAGCCTGGGTGACAGAGTATGATCCAATCTCAAAATATAAAACAAAATTAAATTAAATTAAAATACAGAAATTGATTATATATATTATATATACACATAGTTACTAGTTAGAAGATATAATGGAAAAGAATGTCTCATTTAAAATAGCAAAAAATAAAATACTCAGGCATACACCTAATAAATGTACAAAATGCAAACAAGTAAGACATGATTGACAGGCATAAAAGTAGACATCCTATATTCCATATTCTTGGATAAGACAATTCAGCATCATAAACATGTCTGCTCTAAGTTAATATATAAATTTAATATTATACTGGTTTTAAAAAGTCATATTTTTAAGAACTAGATTATAAAGTTATATAGAAAAATAGCCAGGTGCAGTGGTGCACACCATAGTCCCAGCTACTCTGGAGGCTGAGGCAGGAGGATCACTTAAGCCCAGGAGTTTGAGACCAGCCTAGGCAACATCAAGATCCCGTCTCTAAAGAATAAATAAATAAATAAATAAATGGAAGAATAAGTAGCAAGAATAGCAATGAACTGTCTGAAAAAGATCCATGAAGAGAGCTGGTCCTACCAGATATGAAAATGTATCATAAGAAAGTCAAACCATCCCTGTTTGCAGATGACATGATCCTATATCCAGAAAACCTAATTGTCTCATCCCAAAAGCTTCTTAAGCTGATAAACAACTTCAGCAAATCTCAGGATACAAAATCAACGTGCAAAAATCACTAGCATTCGTATACATCAACAACAGTCAAGCCGAGAGCCAAATCACAAACAAACTCCCATTCACAATTGCCACAAAAGGAATAAAATACCTAAGGAATATAGCTAACTAGGGAAGTGAAATATCTCTAAAAGGAGAACTACAAACCACTGCTCAAAGAAATCACAGATGACACAAATGGAAAAACATTCCATACTCATAAATAGGAGGAATCAATATCGTTAAAATGGCCATACTGTCAAGGGCAATTTATAGATTCAATGTTATTCCTATCAAACTACCATTGACATTCTTCACAGAACTAGAAAAAACTATTTTAAAATTCATATGGAATCAAGAAGAAGCCTGAATAGCAAGGCAATCCTAAGAAAAAAGACCAAAGCTTAAGGCATTACACTACCCAACTTCAAAGTATAGTACAGGGATACAGTAACCAAAACAGCTTGGTATGATCCAAGAACAGACACACACACCAATACCTAGAAATAAGACTTCACACTGACAAACCATCTGATCTTCAACAAAGCTGACAAAAACAAGCAATAGGGAAAGAATTCCCTATTCAATAAATGGTGCTGGGATAACTGGATAGCCATATGGAGAAAATTGAAACCAGAACCCTTCCTTATGCCATATACAAAAATTAGCTGAAGATGGGATTAAAGGCTTAAATGTAAAACCCAAAACTATAAAAACCCTGGAAGACAACCTAGGCAATACCATTCTGGACATAGAAATGGGAAAAGATTTCACAATGAAGATGCCAAAAACAATTGCAACAGAAGCAAACATTGACAAATGGGATCTAATTAAATTAAAGAGCTTCTGGACAATAAAAGAAACTATCCATAGAGTAAACAGACAACCTACAGAGTGGGAGAAAATTTTTGCAAACTATGTATCTGACAAAGGTCTAATATCCAACATCTACGAGGAACTTAAATTTACAAGCAAAAAACAACCCATAAAAAAAAGTGGGCAAAGAACATGAACAGACACTTTTCAAAAGACATAAATGTGGCCAACAAGCATATGAGAAAAACCTCAACATCACTGATCATTAGAGAAATACAAATCAAAACCATAATGAGATACCATCTAACACCAGTCAGAATGGCAACTATTACAAAGTCAAAAAATAACAGATGCTGGCAAGGTTGTGGAGAGAAAGGATCACTTATACACTGTCGGTGGGAGTGTAAATTAGTTCAGCCATGGTGGAAGACAGTGTGGCGACTCTTCAAAGATCCAAAGACAGAAACGCCATTTGATCTAGCAATCCCATTACTAAGTATATACGGGAAGGAATATAAATCATTCTATCGTAAAGACACATGCATGCATATGTTCATTGCAGCACTATTCACAACAGCAATGACACGGAATTAACCTAAATATCCATCAATGATAGACTGGATAAAGAGAATGCAGTACATATACACCATGGAATACAATGCAGCCATAAAAAGAATGAGATCATGTCCTTTGCAGGGACATGGATGGAGCTAGAGGCCATTATCCTTAGCAAACTAACACAGGAAGAGAAAACCAAATACTACATGTTTTCCCTTTTAAGCTAAATGATGAGACCACATGGACACATAAAGGGGAACAACACGTACTGGGGCCTTTAGGATGGTGGAGGGTGGGCAAAGGGAGAGGATCAAGAAAAACAACTGAAGGGTACTAGGCTTAATACCGAGGTGATGAAATAATCTGTACAACAAACTTCCATGACACAAGTTTACCTTTGTGACAAACCTGCACATGTACCCCTGAACTTAAAATAAAAGTAAAAAAAAAAAGAAAAAAGAAAATGTATCATAAAGCCTCAATAATTAAGATATTGTGGTAATGACCCATTAATAGACAGATCAATAGAAAAGAACAGAAAATCAAAAAATAGACTTAGGTTGAATACAGTTGTTTTCAAACGTTGGAAATATTATAATATGGAAGACAAATCAGCCCTGTTCATATTAACCACAAAAGACTGAACTAGGACCAGTAGGTAGAAAAAGCTAAAGCTACAAGGAGACATTACATTTAGTTCAATAGAAAGAATTAATGTTCTAATACTCAGCGCTCACCAAAAATGAATGGAGTCTTTCTGAAAGTAGTTCTCTGTCACTTCAGATATTCAAACTTAGGCATAATGATCAAGTATGGATATTATATTAAGATTCATCATCAGATAAAAGAGAAGATCATCATGGTGGATGGGAGGTAGGACTAGATTGTAGCTCTGACTCAGATGGACAGAGCAGTGTGTGGAGGCTCGCATCAGAAATTTTAGCTCCAGAATGACTGCAACAACAAAGCAGGAGTCCCAAGAGGACCTATAGACCCTCCAAAGGGAGTAGACTGCTCCTGTAGGACCCAGGAGACACCCCAAATACTGTGAGTGCTGAAACTGTAGAAGTGGGAAGGGGAGACCCTCTGCTCCCAAACACACCCCCACTGGGAAAACCGAAGATCTAGTTTGCAAGAGAAGTTTCCAACCTTACCTGGAACTGAGTCAATTTAGAGAGCTGAGCAAAATACAGGAGTAGAGGAAGCAGCAGGAAAGGCGCTGGGAGCTCACTGGGTCCCCAAGCAGGCCATTCCTGCCTGGCACCAAGGGACCCTTCAGAGGGCGGCCAGAGGTGCAGGGGAAAACGCCACAGGGAGAAGGAAGTCTCCAGCTGAACTTTGTAACAATTTGAATAGGGCAAGGTGCCTCCTGGCCAGAACTCAGGGGAGGGTGTGAATCCACCATGCAGACTCCACAGGTGGAAGAAGAACCAAAACCCTTTTCTTTTGCTGAGAGGCAGGTAACATGGGACAAGTTCTCAAGCCCTGCTTGCCCACTGCCTGGAAACAGCCTCAGGGCTGTTAGTGGGGGCATGGTGAGAATAAGACCTGCCCTTCAGATTGTGTGGAGGCTGGGTGAGATCTGTGACTGCTGACTTTCCCCTACTTCCCTGACAACCTGCATGACTCAGCAGAGGTAGCCATAATCCTCCTATGTACATAACTCTACTGACCTGGGAAACTCACCCCCATGCCACACAGCAGACACAGCAAGACCTGCCCAAGAATAATCTGAGCTCAGACCACACCTAGCCCTGCCCCCACCTGGTAGCTGAAGACAAAAGGTGGGTAGGGTATGTGAAGACATATACTCTTGGGAGTTCTGGGGCTCTGCCCACCACCGGTTCCTCTCCATACTATCACAGCTGATGCTCTCTGGAAAGTGCCACCTCCTGGCAGGAGACCAACCAGCACAAAAACACGACATTAAACCACCAAAGCTAAGAACTCTCACAAACTGTTTCACCCACGCCGCCACCTCCACTAGAACAGGTGCTGGTATCCACGGCTGGGGAAGCCATAGACAGTTCACATCACAGGACTCTGTGCAGACAACCCCCAGGACCAGCCCAGAGCCAGGTAGCCTTGCTGGGTGGCTAGACCAAGAAGAGAGATAACAATCACTGCAGCTCAGTTCATAGGAAGCCACGTCCATAGGAAAAGGGGGAGAGTAGCACATCAAGGGAAAACCCCATGGGACTAAATAATCTGAACAAAAGACTTCAGCCCCATACCTTCCCTCTGACAGAGCCTACCCAAATGAGAAGGAACCAGAAAACCAACTCTGGTAATATGGCAAAACAAGGTTCTTTAACACACCCAAAAAATCACACTAGCTCACCAGCAATGGTTCCACACCAAGAAGAAATCCCCGATTTACATGAAAAAGAATTCAGGAGATTAGTTATTAAGCTAATCAGGCAGGCACCAGAGAAAGGCAAAGCCCAATGAAAGGAAATCCAAAAAATGACACAAGAAGCAAAGGGAGAAATATTCAAGGAAATAAATACCATAAAGAAAAAGCAAGCAAAACTTCAGGGAAATTGGGCACACTTACAGTACTGCAAAATGCTCGGGAAAGTCTTAGCAATAGAATTGAACAAGTAGAAGAAAGAAATTCAGAGTTTGAAGACAAGGTCTTTGAATTAACCCAATCCAACAAAGACAAAGAAAAAATAAAAAGAAAATATGAACAAAGCCTCCAAGAAGTCTGGGATTATGTTAAATGACCAAACCTAAGAATAATTGATGTTCCTGAGAAAGAAGAGAAATCTAAAAGTTTGGAAAACATATTTGGGGGAATAATTGAGGAGAACTTCCCCAGCCTTGCTAGAGACCTAGACAAGCAAAAACAAGAAGCATAAAGAACACCTGGGAAATTCAGCACAAAAAAATCATCGCCTAGGCCATTGTCTTCAGGTTATCTAAAGTTAAGATGAAGGAAAGAATCTTAACAGTTGTGAGACAAAAGCATCAGGTACCCTATAAAGGAAAACCTATCAGATTAACAGCAATTTTCTCAGCAGAAACCCTACAAGCTAGAAGGGATTGGGGCCCTATCTTCAGCCTCCTCAAACAAAACAATTATCAGCCAAGAATTTTGTATCCAGCAAAACTAAGCATCATATATGAAGGTACAGTCATATATGAAGATACAGTCTTTTCCAGATAAACAAATGCTGAGAGAATTCACCACTCCCAAGCCACCACTACAAGAACTGCTAAAAAGAGCTCTAAATCTTGAAGCAAATCCTGGAAACACATCAAAACAGAACCTCTTTAAAGCATAAATCACACAGGACTTAGACAACCAAAAAAATTTAAAAAGCAGAAACAAAAAACAAAGGCACACAGGCAACAAATAGCATGATGAATGGAATGGTATCTCACATCTCAATACTAACATTGAATGTAAATGGCTTAAATGCTCCACTTAAAAGATACAGAACTGCTGAATGGATAAGAACTCACCAACCAACTATCTGCTGCCTTCAGGAGACTCACCTAACACATAAGGACTCACATAAACTGAAATAAAAAGGTGGGAAAAGGCATTTCATACAAACAGACACCAAAAGCGAGCAGGGGTAGCTATTCTTGAATCAGACAAAACAAACTTTAAATCAATAGCAGTTAAAAGAGACAAAGATGGACGTTATATAATGGTAAAGGCCTTGTCCAACAAGAAAATATCACAATCCTAAAATATATGCACCTAACACTGGAGCTCCCAAATATATAAAACAATTACTAATAGACCTAAGAAATGAGATAGACAGCAACACAATAATAGTGGGGGACTTCAATACTCCACTGACAGCACTAGACAGGTCATCAAGACAAAAAGTCAACAAAGAAACAATGGATTTAAACTATACCTTGGAACAAATGGGCTTAGCAGATATATACAAAACATTTTACCCAACAACCACAGAATACACATTCTATTCAACAGTGCACAGAACTTTCTCCAAGATAGACAATGTGATAGGCCACTAGATGAGCCTTCATAAATTTAGTACTCTTTCAGACTACAGTGGAATAAAATTGGAAATCAACTCCAAAAGGAACCTTCAAAATCATGCAAATACACGGACACTAAATAACCTGCCCCTGAATGATCATTCGGCCAAAAACGAAATCAAGATGG
Source organism: Macaca fascicularis (assembly GCF_037993035.2). Classification (NCBI taxonomy): domain Eukaryota; kingdom Metazoa; phylum Chordata; class Mammalia; order Primates; family Cercopithecidae; genus Macaca; species Macaca fascicularis. The sequence goes on along the minus strand of NC_088375.1, from coordinate 37,015,022 downwards.
AAATTAAAAATTCTTTGAACTGAACAACAATAATGACACTACCTATCAAAACCTATGGGATACAGCAAAGGCTGTGCTAAGAGGAAAGTTCATAGCATTAAATGCCTATATCAAAAAGACAGAAAGAGTACAAACCGACATTCTAAGGTCACACCTCAAGGAACTATAGAAACAAGAACAAACCAAACCCCAACCCAGCAGAAGAAAGGAAATAACCAAGATCAGAGTAGAATTAAATGAAATTGAAATAAACAAACAAAAAAAAATACAAAAGATAAATGAAACAAAAAGCTGGTTCTTTGAAAGGATAAATAAAGTTGATAGACTATTAGCAAGATTAACCAAGAAAAGAACAGAAAAAATCCAAATAATCTAACTAAGAAACGAAACAGGAGATACTACAACTGACTCCACTGAAATACAAAAGATTATTCAAGGCAACTATGAACACTTTTATGCACATAAACTAGAAAATCTAGAAGAGATGGATAAATTCCTGGAAACATACAACCCTCCAAGCTTAACTCAGGAATAATTAGATACCCTGAACAGACCAATAATGAGCAGCAAGATTAAAATGGTAATTTAAAAATTAACGACAACAAAAAAGTCCAGGACCAGAAGGATTCACAGCAGAATTTTACCAGACATTCAAAGAAGAATTGATACCAATCCTTTTGACACTATTCCACAAGATATAGAAAAAGGGAACCCTCCCTAATTCATTCTATGAAGCCAGAATCACCCTAATACCAAAACCAGGAAAGGATATAACCAAAAAAGAAAACTACAGACTGACATCCCTGATGAACACAGACATTAAAATCCTTAACAAAATACTAGCTAACTGAATCCAACAACATATCAAAAAGATAATCCACTGTGATCACGTGGATTACATAGCAGGGATGCAGGGATGGTTTAACATACACAATTCAATAAATGTGATATACCACATAAACAGAATTAAAAACAAAAATCATATGATCATTTCAATAGATGCAGAAAAAGCATTTGACAAAATCCAGCATCCTTTAAACCTTTAAACTCTCAGCAAAATCAGCAAACAAGGGACATAACTCAATGTATTAAAAGCCATCTATGACAAATCCACAGCCAACATAATACTGGATGGGGAAAGTTGAAAGCATTCTCTCTGAGAACTGGAATGAGACAAGGATACCTACCCACTCTCTCCACTCCTCTTCAATATAGTACTGGAAGTACTAGCCAGAGCAATCAGATAAGAGAAAGAAATAAAGGACATCCAAACTGGTAAAGAGGAAGTCAAACTGTCACTATTTGCTGACGATATCATAATTTACCTAAAAAACCCTAAAGACTCTCCAGAAAGCTCCCACAACTGATAAAAGAATTCAGCAAAGTTTCTGGATACAAGATTAATGTACACAAATCAGTAGCTCTTCTCCACACTAACAGCAACCAAGCAGAGAGTCAGATCAAGAACTCAACCCCTTTACAATAGCTGCAAAAATAATAAAATACTTAGGAATATACCTAACCAAGGAGGCAAAAGACCTCTAAAAGGAAAATTACAAACACTGCTGAAAAAAATCATAGATGACACAAACAAATGGAAACACATCCCATGCTCATGGATGGATAGAATCAATATTGTGAAAATAGCCATACTGCCAAAAGCAATCTACAAATTCAATGAAATCCCATCAAAATACCACTATCATTCTTCACAGAATCAGAAAAAAAAAATTCTAAAATTCATATGGAACCAAAAAAGAACCCACATAGCCAAAGCAAGACTAAGCAAAAGGAACAAATCTGGAGGCATTGCACTACCTGATTTCAAACTATACCATAAGGCCATAGTCACCAAAACAGCATGGTACTGGTATAAAAATAAGCACATAGACCAATGGAGCAGAATAGAGAACCCAGAAATAAACCCAAATACTTATAGCCAACTGATCTTCAACAAAGCAAACAAAAACATAAAGTGGGGAAAGGACACCCTTTTCAATAAATGGTGCTGGGATAAATGGCTAGCCACATGTAGGAGAATGAAACTGGATCCTCATCTCTCATCTTACACAAAAATCAACTCAAGATAGATTAAGGACTTAAACCTAAGGCCTGAAACTATAAAAATTCTAGACGTAACATTGGAAAAACCCTTCTAGACATTGGCTTAGGCAAAGATTTCATGACCAAGAACCCAAAAGCAAATGCAATAAAAACAAAGATAAATAGCTGGGGCTTAATTAAACTAAAGAGCTTTTGCACGGCAAAAGGAACAGTCAGCAGAGTAAACAGACAACCCACACAGTAGGAGAAAATCTTCACATTCTATACATCTGACAAAGGACTAATATCCAGAATCTAAAACAAACTCAAACAAATCAGCAAGAAATAAAACAAACAATCCCATCAAAAAGTGGGCTAAGGACATGAATAGACAATTCTCAGAAGAAGACATACAAATGGCCAACAAATATTTGAAAAAAGCTCAACATCACTAACAATCAGGGAAATGCAAATCAAAACCACAATGCAATGCCACCTTACTCCTGCAAGAATAGCCATAATCAAAAAATCAAAAAACAGTAGATGTTGGCATGAATGCGGTCATCAAGAAACACTTCTACACTGCTGGTGGGAATGTAAACTAGTAGAGCAACTATGGAAAATAGTGTGGAGATTCCTTAAAGAACTAAAAATGGAACTACAATTTGATCCAGCAATCCCACTACTGGGTATCTACTCAGAGAAAAAGAAGTCATTATAGGAAAAAGATACTTGCACACTCATGTTTATAGCAGCACAGTTCACAATTGCAAAATCATGGAACCAACCCAAATGCCCATCAAACAAGTGGATAAAAAACTGTGATATATATACACACACACACACATATATACACACACATATATACATAAATATACACACCATATATAATATATATTATATATACCATATTACATGTAATATGTATTGTTATATTATATATATTACATATGTAATATTTTATATATATATGTGTGTGTGTGTGTGTGTGTGTGTGTGTGTGATGGAATGCTACTCAGCCATGAAAAGGAATGAATTAACAGCATTTGCAGTGACCTGGATGAGATTGGAGAATCTTTTTTGGGGGGGGGAGGAGACAGAGTCTCACTCTGTCACCCAGGCTGAGTGCAGTGGCATGATCTCAGCTCACTGAAGCCTCCGCCTCCTGGGCTCAAGAGATTCTCCTGCCTCAGCCTCCTGAGTAGCTGGGACTACCGAAGACTCTTATTGTAAGTGAAGTAGCTCAGGAATGGAAAACCAAACACCATATCTTCTCACTGATACATGGGAGCTAACTGATACATGGGATGCAAAGGCATAAGAATGATACAATGTACTTTGGGGACTTGGGGAGAAGGGTGGGAGGGGGGCAAGGGATAAAAGACTACAAATAGGGTGCAGTGTATACTGCTCGAGTGATGGGCGCACCAAAATCTCAGAAATCACCACTAAAGAACTTACTCATGTAACCAAACACTACCTGTACCCCAGTAACCTATGGAAAAATAAAAAATCAAAGTTTGTTGTCAGACTCATGCAAGGTTAAATCCAATCGCCTTTAAATTCCCTTCTGCTCTCAAGTCTCTGATTCTGTATAGTTCTCGGATTTCTTCCTAGATCTGATATGCCAAGATCATGTCCGCGGTACTTCATTAAGTTTCTCAAAGTATACTATAATTTACAACTTATAATCTTGATAAAATCATTCAGTGGTTATTTCACAATAATTCTGGCCAAGATCTGGACAGCGTACTAAAATGAATATTTGTTAAAAGTGAATAATTTAGAAAGATGATGTTTCTTCAGTGTTTAAATGTAAAAAAAAAAAAGTTTCATAAATGTGTACATAGAACCTTCCCCTTCTTTCTCAGACCCCAGACACTGACATATAGGCCATCAGATCATACCTATATAGTATGACTCTGATAACAATGGGAGTTTCTTCAGAATTTACTGGAGGAGAACACCTTCAAAGAGGCTGAAATACAAACAAGAGTTGAGTTTGTGATGGCACATGATATTCACTGATTTGAGATTCTTGGTAAGCAGGTGGTAAACACTCCCAACCTGTAGTCGAGAAAAGATAGGTACTGATATATAAATAGAGAAGTATATGAGATGCTTTTTAAATTCTACCTTTAATGATGTTCAATAATAATCTTTTATCTAAGCCATTATTCTTCCTGTTTTGCATCTTCTTTTTTTTCAATCCCTGATGATAAGGTATAGATAATAGGTTACCTAATAAGGATTTACCTGATATTATACTTCAATCCCTGATAATAAGGTAACACTGGAATAGGCAGCGTGTACAAATGAGAAGTAAAAACAAGCCAAGGACAGAATATCAACATTTAAGAGGCAGACAAGGGTGAAAGTCTAAAACAAGGGTGAAAAGAAATAAAGAAGCAGGAGAAAAACCAGGACACTTTTGTCTTGTGAAGACAGGTTGCAAAAGGAGTGAATGGTTAAGAGAGCCAAATGCTACAGAGAAGCCAGGTTAAATATAGAATTGAAGATACTTGGATCTGGCAATAAGGTGACCTTATAGAGTTTAAACAAATTGATTATGATGGAATGGAAAGAGAGAAAGTAGCAGCAGGGAGACAAGGTCAAGGGACACACTTTTGAGGATGGGAGAAATGACTATGTTTTAGATGGATAAAATGGAACAATTAGAGAAGACATTAAAGAGGCAAAAGAGAGAAGCCACTGAACATGGGATTAAGTGCTCGAAGGAAGAAATAACCTTGGACGGAAAGACTGAGACTGGAGGGGAGGGAAAAGGGTGAGCACAGAAGCAGATGAACCTGAGGATATGCCTCACGAAGTGGCAGGGAGCTTCTACCTGAAAACCATTCTTTCCTTTATAAAATCACCTGCTAAAAACATGACGCAAAATGCTGAGTGGATGATTCTCTTCCTTAGAGGGAAGAAGAGCTGTCAAAGATCTTGATCAGAACTAAAATTCTCATATGTTAGGGTAAATGAACAAGGATTCAGAACATTGATTGGAAAAAGCTGTGAACCTTATCTACTGAAATACAGGAATAACCTGAATAATAACCAACGCTAACATGTGGCAAATACCTCTTCAAGTAGCTGCTCTATTTCTTCATATGTCAATAATGTAATTTTTCTGCCTTTGATATTAGAAAGGAGGCAAGAGCATGTGTTGATCCATTCATAACATTCTTTCTGAAAAGAGATAAAAGATTACAAGCAGAAAAAACCAGCATATTTATTCACTCACTGCTATTGAGGAACTGCTAAATACAATTCCTCTAAACATAACTACATTCAATTAACTTTATATCAGTTCAGTTCAAAGATATGTGCAGAGGTGACTGGGTATTAACACAGACCTAAATCATATTCTCTCTTATTGACAGGGTTTGGGATCTGGGTTGTAATGGGACAGGGTGTAGTGAAGTGCCAAAAAAACAGATACAAAAAGATTGTTTTATTTACTAATGTCTAAATGGCCTCCTAATAAATTTTATGCAACTGAACAGGTCAACTGTGATTGCATAATAACAATAGAAGTAGCAAACACCTACCTTGTACTTAATTATATGTCAGACTCTGTTCTAAGCATTATGCATATATTAACTCATTTGATCCTCAATATGAGACATTACCTATTATTATCCTCATTTTTTAAGATGAGGAAACTGAGAAATTGAATAGTTAAATGTCTTGCTCAAGGTCACAAAAATAGTTAAGTATGATGTTTGGATTCTAATCTAGGTGGTCTGTGCTTAACCACTAAAAAAAATCCCTCTACCGCTAATAAAGTGAATGAATAAAGATTTGAGACCCTTTTGGAAAAGATGCTCACCTTCTATCTATTGAGATATGGGAAAGGTCTATAGCAGGTTTTAATCACCTAAGGTAAATAGTTAAACTGTATTTACTTTACCAAGATCTCCTAACAGCTAAGAGCTGGTTTCAATGTTTAAAAGGTACATTATTCCTTATTAGTTAATAAAAGACCTGAGAACTAGGACATGTTATCCTCTCTGGGAACAGAGATCTGATCACTCTAGCCAAAAAACAGCAGCGTGTGGTGAAATAATGACCCACTGTAGGCTCCTGAAATCAACCACGATGAGCAGTAATATACCTTATATTTCTCTCATTATTAGCCTTTTTTTTTTAAAGACAGGATCTTGCTCTATTGCTCAGGCTGGAGTGCAGTGGAGCAATCTCAGCTCGGCACAACCTCTGCCTCCCGGGTTCAAGGGATTCTCCTGCCTCAACCTCCTGAGTAGCTGCAAGCACCCACTATCATACCTGGCTAATTTTGTATTTTTAGTAGAGATGCAGTTTCACCACGTTGGCCAGGCTGGTCTCCAATTCTCGACCTCAGGTGATCCACCTGCCTCAGCCTCCCAAACTGCTTGGATTACAGATATGAACCACCGCACCTGAACCCTGTCCAGCATCATGCAAATCTCCTTGGCTGGAAAGGAGCCCAAGAAACATTAGCTGGTGGGAAACTCTCACTAATGTCATCCAAATATCAGTCTAGTAGGTCAAATGCTAGAATGTGGCACAAGCCACACAGCATTACCATAGAGCCGCATTAGACAAGGCTTCTCTGGAAAACCATCTTCTTCTTTTCACCCTGTGGGATGTGGATGAGGCCACAGAAATCCCAAAGTCTGATGTCATAAAGATTCATGTACCACAGAGGTTTGTCTAGATCAGGGGAAGATGGTAGCAGTCCAGGATGGTGATGAATTTGAAATAAAAATAACCTTCATGAAGACGGAACTAGCCATTTTTTTAAAGAGTACCTCAGTATGGTCTGCTGAGCCCCCTACCATAAACTTGCTTGATATACTCTTGAAAGGCCTCAGGCTTAGAGAAGAGGCATATCATTTTCTTAGCAGAAGAAGGTCTTTGTGTGGGCTCAGTTGCAGCCTTATCTCTGGTGTGAGAGCAGATTCTCAGCCTCCTCTGATAACACTCCCCCAGTTTATTTATCTGAAATCACTAGAAAACAGTTATTAAGTGAGAAAGAGTTTAACAGAGGACCAAAGTAGCACTAGTGGAAAGTGTAGGTCCTCAAAGAGATGGTCAGGTTATGGGCATCCAGTCAGGCGCTGGGGTGGCACAGGCAATGAATGGCCCATAGCACAAGGCTTCCACAAAATCTAATCTGGATGGTTTTATGTAAGTCCCTGAACCCTGAAGTTCCCTCAGGAAGGGCTCCTGATGATAGTGTCCTCCGTATGGCTACAGCCTTAACTTTTATAGGGAGATACACCTCAAAACATCTTGAAATCCTCATTCCAGATTGCCTTTATCTGAAAACCTGGTCTCACCACACAGAGCTCTCCCTCCTTTTAGGTAAATGAGGACTAAGTGTGTCATGGAGCTGGCCAGTGGGTCTCCACCACCATCTGTGGCAGGTCCAGCCTGCCAAAATCAGGATCCACACCACATCCTGGGGTGGACAGAAGAAGGGGCTAGTCCCAGCAGGTATGAGAAGGTTTGAACACATTTCTAGATGTATAGTGTGGGCTCCAAGAGACTGCTTGGTTCAGAGGTATATCAGCCTGTTGTGAAGAACCCTTCTGAAGCCTTCCCAGAACCAAAATGAGAACTCAGACATTTCATTCAACTCTTAGATGAGAAGTGACATACATATACCTATAGTAGCACATTTCCAAATAGTAAAATATTATTGCTTCCCTGACACGTACCCTAACTGTTCATGGTGTTTTAGTCTTATAATTTTCTACCACATGAAATTTGCTATTTTAAATTTGGATTTAGCACCTATATATTAATATGTAAGATTTATTTTCTCTATACTCATCTGGACTTTTTAAAGGATATTATTAGCTATGTGAAATAAAATGGGAAAACTTTCAGTCATTATCTATGCTCTTACGCTGTTTATATAGCGTGGGGATTACCCTACTGCTTGAGAGTCTGAAAAAACCTGTCTGAGGAATCCAGGCAATATTTTTAGCATTTCTAAAAATTACTGCATCCAATTTTTCACTGAAAGTTGGCCAATTTTCTCCTTCAAGTATTAATGATACTTACTTTCTATTTTCCTAGAAAAGTCTCCACCTCCTAGAGATTTAAAATTTATCAGCAAGATGCTGTACATAAAATTTTGTATAACACACTGTTTAAAAACTGTGAGATCTGTCTTACATACAGAGACATAAAAATGCACATATGCAGTTTAAAGAGAGAATTGATCCTTATATTCCAGTCTTCATATGCCATAATATTCATAATAATTATTCTACTATTTATGGACATTTGAGTTGTTTCCAGTTTGGGGATACTTCTAGGAATAATCTTGGAATATCTTTTTTTTTAATTTTTATTTTCTTTAGATGGAGTTTCGCTGTTGTTGCCCAGGCTGGAGTGCAATGGCACGATCCTGGCTCACTGCCACCTCCACCTCCTGGATTCAAGCGATTCTCCTGCCTCAGCCTCCCAAGTAGCTGGGATTATAGGCATGCACCACCACGCCCAGCTAATTTTGTATTTTCAGTATAGATGGGGTTTCTCCATGTTGGTCAGGCTGGTCTTGAACTCCCAACCTCAGGTGATCCACCCGCTTCAGCCTCCCAAAGTGCTGGGATTACAGGCATGAGCCACTATGCCTGGCCAGAATGTTCTTACATATGTCTCTTAGTCTAGAGCACTTGTGTAAGAGTTTCTCTGGTATATTGACAGATTAATAGAATTGTTTGTTGCAAGGTGTGTTGCAACTTTAACAGATAATGTTAACTGATTTCCAAAGTGAACGTACAAATTTATATTCTTACCAGCAGTATAGGAAGTACCTGTTGCTCCCCTCTTCTTAACACTTATATTGCCAGACTTGGCAATTTCTTTTTTTTTTTTTCTTTTAGATGGAGTTTTGCTCTGTTGCCCAGGCTGAAGTGCAATGGTGCGATCTCAGCTCACCACAACCTCTGCCTCCCAGGTTCAAGCGCTTCCCCTGCCTCACCCTCCCCAGTAGTTGGGATTGCAGGTGCGTGCCACCGTGCTGGGCTAATTTTGTATTTTCAGCAGAGACAGGGTTTCACCATCCTGGCCAGGCTGATCTTGAACTCCTGACCTCAGGTGATCCGCCCACCTCGGCCTCCCAAAGTGCTGGAATTACACGCATGAGCCACCGCATTCGGCCTAGACTTTGTAATTTTTGCCAATTTGTTATGTAAGTAATGATATTAGTTTGTATTTCCCTTATCACTTATGAAATTGAACAGCTTTTCATAAGTATGTCAGCCATTTGGATTTTCTCCTTTGTGAAGTATACATTCAAGCTTTCTGCCCATTTTTCTACTGGGTTGTGTATTTTTATAATATTGGTTCCTAGAAGGTCATTTTATATTCTGGATACTGGTCCTTTGCCAGTTATAAGTGTTGCAAATGCATTCTCCCATTTTGTGGATTGTTTTTGTTTTAATGGTATTTTCTTGATAAAAATAATCCTTAAATTTAAGGTAATCAAAACTATGAACCTTTTCCTTTTGAGTTAGTGTTCCTTATCTCTTATTTTAAAAAACATTTTCCGACGGGCAGATCACAAGGTCAGGAGATCGAGACCATCCTGCCTAACACGGTGAAACCCCGTCTCTACTAAAAAATACCAAAAACTAGCCGGGCGAGGTGGTGGGCGCCTGTAGTCCCAGCTACTCGGGAGGCTGAGGCAGGAGAATGGCGTAAACCTGGGAGGCGGAGCTTGCAGTGAGCTGAGATCCGGCCACTGCACTCCAGCCTGTGCGACAGAGCAAGACTCCATCTCAAAAAAACAACAACAACAACAACAAAAAAAACATTTTCCTACCCCTAAGATCTGAAATATCGTCTTCTAAAAGCTTTATAATTTTGACTTTCACATGTAGATTTCTAGTCGCTTTGGAATTGATTTTTGTGTGAAGTACAAGTCTAATTTCATCTTTCCTATATAGATAACCAATATTCCTAGTTTTGGGGTTTTTTTGTTTTGTTTTGTTTTAAGACAGAGTCTCGCTCTGTCGCCCAGGCTGGAATGCAGTGGCACGATCTCAGCTCACTGCAACCACTGCCTCCTGGATTCAAGCGATTCTCCTGCCTCAACCTCCCGAGTAGCTGGATCTACAGGCGTGCGCCACCATGCCTGGTTAATTTTTTGTATTTTTAGTAGAGACAGTGTTTCACCGTATTAGTCAGGATGGCCTCGATCTCCTGACCTCGTGATCCGCCCTCCTCAGCCTCCAAAAGTGCTGGGATTACAGGCGTGAGCCACTGCGCCCAGTCCCCTAGTATTTTTAATTGGAAAGTTCATCATTTCCTCATTAATTCTATATGCCATCCTTATATAAAAGGCCATAAATTTTTGGTTCTGTTTTTTGATTCCATTGACACAGTTGTCCAACTTTGAACTAACACTATGCTGTGTCAGTTTAGCTTTACGAGAAATTTAAAATATAAGAGGATGAGTCCTCTCACCTCATTTTCAAGAGTGTGTTAGCTATTCTTGATTCTTTGAATATCCAAAACAGCTTTTAGAGAGAGTTTGTCAAGTTAAAAAAAAAAAAAAAAAAAAAAAAACCTGTTGGAAACTTGATTGTGACCCCTAGATTAGTGCTGTTTAATAGAACTTTCCACAGTGATAGAAATGTTCTATGTGTGCATGGTCCAATATGATCCCTGGTAGCAATATGTACTACTTAGCACTTAAAATATGGCTAATATGACTGAAGAGATAAATTTTTAAATTTAAATTAATTCAGCTGGGCATGGTGGCTCATGCCTGTAATCCCAGCACTTTGGGAGGCTGAGATGGGTGGATTATTTGAGGCCAGGCATTCAAGACCAGCCTGACCAACATGGCAAAACCCTGTCTCTACTAAAAAGACAAAAATTAGCCAGGCATGGTGGCCTGTGCCTGTAATCCCAGCTACTCAGGAGGCTGAGGAGCTAGAATCTCTTGAACCCGGGAGGTGGAGGTTGCAGTGAGCCAACATTGCACCAGTGCACTCCAGCCTGGGCAACAGAGCCAGATTTTGTCTCAAAAAATAAAAATAAAAATAAATTCAAATGTAAATAGCAATATGTGGCTAGTGGCTACTGTATTGGACAGGACCGCTACATTCTCCTCTCTCTGAGGAAAATTGACGTCTTTACAATATAGAGTCTTCCAGTTCATGAACACGGTGTATCTTCATTTAGGTGTTTTAATGTTTCTCAAATAATGTTTGAACTATACTCCAGAAAGGAACTGATCAACTTTTATTAGATTTATTCCTAAGTAACTTATATTTTGAAATTATCATAAATATTTCCTTTTGTGTTTCATTTTAGAACTACTTAATGCTGGCAGGCATTACATATATATACATATACACACATACAATGTACCCTGCAATTAATGGCAATCTATATTTATATACACACACACACATATATGTTATATATATATGCCATTAATTTTTTATTAATTGGGTTGTATCCAGTGTACCTATAGATACATTACAGAAGTTATATTACTAACTTACATTCCTAGAATAAAGTTAACATGTTCATAATGTATTACCCCTTTCATTTACTGCTGGATTTGATTTGCCTGTATTTTGTTTAGGATTTTGTATTCCACATGAGACTGGTCTGTAATTTCCCTTTCTTGCACAATGCCTTTTGGGTTTTTGTATAAAAAGTATTCCCTCTTCTTTAGACCCTGAAAGAGTCTGTATAAGAATAGAATTATTTATTTCTTAAATGTTTGATAGGCTTGCTGTTGAAGCTGTCTACACCTAGAGCATCTTTTGGGGGAAGATTTTTGACTAATTCCTTTAATGGTTATAGGACTAGTTGGGTTTTTAATTTATTCTCAAGTCTTCTGGGTTATATTTATTTGTCCATTTCATCTAAGTTTTCAAATGTTTGTGATAATGTCCTTCATAATCTCTTCCTACTATTTTTTGAATATCTGAATCATCTGAATTACACATTCTTGATATATTTTTTTGCATCTTTTTGTCTTAATTAATCTTGCCAAAAGCTTCCCAATTTTACTATTTTAGCAGACCAATTTTGGGCTCTCTTGATCATCTTTTTAGTCAGGTTTTCAAAAACATACGATACACCCATTGAAAGTGTATAATTTAATGGTTTTTAGTTATTCACAAAGTTGTGCAACCATCGCTACAATCTAATCCTAGAATATTTTCATCAGGCCCAAAGAAAGCCTGTACCTGTTAGCAGTTGTTCATTTCCCATTCCTGCCCCTCCTTTACGAGCTCCAGGCAGCCACTAATCTTTCTGTCTCTATAGATTTGCCTATGCTGGGCATTTTATGTGAATAAAATAATACAATATATTGGTCTTTTGAAATATTTTATGTGCATAAAATACTATGTGGTCTTTCGAAACATCACAATATGTTACTGACTTCTTTCACTCAGCGTGTTTTCAAGGTTCTTCCATGTTGTTGCATGTATCAGTGCTTCTTTTTTACTGCCAAATAATGTTCTGTTATATAAATATAATGCGTTTTTTTAATCTAGTCAGCAATTGACAGACATTTAGGTTGTTTCCAGCTTTGGTCTATTATTGTTTGCTCTTGCGAATAGCACAGCAATGAACATGTGAGTGCATACGTCTTTTTGATAGAATGATTTATTTTCTTTTGGTATGTACACAGTAATGGGATTGCTGTGTTGAACCATAGCTCTGTTTTAAGTTTATTGAGAAATCTCCAGACTGCTTTCCGTGATGGCTAGACTAATTTACATTGCCACCAAGAGTGAATTAACAGTATTCCTTTTTCTCTGCAGCCTCACTAGCATCTGTTGTTTTTCTTGGCTTTTTAATAATAGCTATTCTGACTGGTGTCAGATAGTATATCATTGTGGTTTTGATTCGTATTTCTCTGATGATTAGTGATGCTGAGAATTTTTTCATATGTTTGTTGGCCACTGTGTATCTTCTTTTGAGAAATATCTGTTCGTGTCTTTTGCCCATTTTTAAGTGGGCTATTTGGTTTTTGCTTGTAGATTTGTTTGAGTTCCCTACAGATTCTAGATATTAGGCCTTTGTCAGACACACAGTTTGCAAATATCTTCCCCTATTTTGGAGGTTTTCTGTTTTTCTAATGACAGTTTCCTTTCTGTGCAGATGTTCTTTAATTAGGACCCACTTGTCTATTTTTGTTTTTGTTGCTACTGCTTTTGGAGACTTAGCCAAAAATTATTTGCCAAGGCCAATGTCAAGAAGAGAATTTTCTAGTCTTGTCTTCCAGGATTTTTGTAGTTTGATGTCTTACATTTAAATCTTTAATCCAGTTATCCCAGCACCATTTAATGAATAGTGAGTCTTTTCCCCCTTGCTAGTTTTTGTCAGCCTTGTTGAAGATCAGACGGTTGGTAGGTGTGAGGCTATATTTCTAAGTTTTCTATTATGTTCCATTCGTCTCCATGTCTGTTTTTGTACCAGTACCATGCTGTTTTGGTTACTTTATTATATAGTTTGAAGTAAGGTAGTGTGATGCCTCCAGCTTTGTTCCTTTTGCTCAGGACTGCTTTGGCTATGTGGGCTCTCTTTCAGTTCCATAAGAATTTTTAATATTTTTTCAAATTCTGTGAAGAATGACATCGATAGTTTGATAGGAATAGAACTGAATTTGTAAACTGCTTTGGGCAGTATGCCCATTTTTATGATATTGATTCTTCTTATCCATGAGCATGAAATGTTTTTCCATTAATTGGTGTCATCTCTGATTTCTTTCAGCAGTGTTTTGTAGTTCTTCTTGTAGAGACCTTTCACCTCCTTGGCTAGATGTATTCCTACGTATTTGATTTGATTTTCTTGTGGCTATTAAAAGTGGAACTGTGTTCTTGATTTCACTCTCAGCCTGAACATTATTGGTGTATAGAAATACTATTGATTTTGTATATTGACTTAGTATCCTAAACTTTACTAAAGTTGTTTATCAATTCTAGGAGACTTTTGGCAGAGTCTTTAAGATTTTCTAGGTATAGAATCCTATCATCGGCAAAGAGAGATAGTTTGACTTCTTCTTTTCCTAGTTGGAGGCATTTTATTTCTTTCTCTTGCCTAACTGCTCTGGCTAGGACTTCCAGAGCTATGTTGAATAGGAGTAGTAAGACTGAGCATCCTGTCTTGTTCCATTTCTCAAGGGGAGTGGTTCAAGCTTTTGCCCATTCAGTACGATATTGGCTATGGTTTTGTCATAGATGACTCTTATTATTTTGAGGTATGTTCCTTCAATGTCGAGTCTGTTGAGGGTTTTTATCATGAAAGGATATTGGATTTTATTGAAAGCCTTTTCTGTGTCTAGGGAGATGCAGTGTTAAGAGAGTAATTTCGTAATGATAAAGAGTCAGTTCATTCTAAATGTATTTGCACTTAATAACATAGCTTCAAAATACATGAAGCAAAAACTGATAGAACTCCAAGAAAATAGACAAAACATAATTATAGTTAAGGTTTCAATACTCCTCTCCAAATAACTGATGGATCAAGTAGACAGAAAATCAATAAGGATATAGGACACTTAAATAAGAGTATCAACCAATTTGATTTGAACTCCATCAATAACAGAATAAATATTCTTCTCAATTGTACATGGAACAGTTACCAAGACATATCATATTCTAGGTTCTCAAACAAGTCTCAATACATTGGAAAGGATGTAAGTGGTACAAAGTATGTTCTCTGACCACAATGAAATCATATTACAAATCAATAGCAGAAGAGCTCTGGAAAATACTCAAATATTTGGGAACTAAATATACTTCTAAATAACCCATGGATGAAAGAAGAATGCAAAATGGATATTAAAATGTATCTTACATGGAATTAAAATAAGAACACAACATATCAAAATCTGTGAGATGCAGCTAAAGGAGAAAGTTTGTAGTACTAAATGCCTACAGGGGGTTGGAGGGGAGGAGGTAAAAAGGTCTCAAATCAATAATCTCAGCTACACTTTAAGAAACTAGAAAATGAAGAGCAAATTAAACGCAGAATAAGAAAATAAAAACAATAAAGACTAGACTGGAAATTAAGGACATAGAAAACAGAAAAATTGTGGAGAAAAATCAATGAAAGCAAAATCTGGTTCTTTGAGATCAAGAAAACTGGACAATCTTTGTGTAGATTCATGAAGACAACAAAAGAGAGGATTCAAAATTTCCATAACAGAATGAGAGAGTGGTCATCCTACAATTATTAAAAAGATAACAAGGGAATATTGTGAGCAATTGCATGACAATAAATTAGACAACTTAGATGAAATTGCAAATTCCTTACAAGTCCAAAGCTCACTCAAGAAAAGGAAATAATAGCTCTATATGTGATAAATTTATTTAAACTTGTTAAAGAAATTAGATAGCTCTATATTTGTTACTTAAAAACTTTCCCACAATGCCAAGATGCTTCACTGGTGAATTCTACCAAACATCTATAGAAGAAATAAAACAATTCTACACATATTATTTTCTAAAACAGAAGAGTAAGAAACACTTCTTAACTCATTTTAAAAGGCCAGCATTACCCTGATATCAAAACCAAACAAAGATATTACAAAATAAAACTATATAATAAATATCCTTTATGAACATCAGTGCAAAAATTCTAAACAATCAATCAATTGAATTTGCAACATATAAGAAGGACAATACATCATGATAAAGTGGAGTTTATCCCAGGAATACAATACTGGTTTAACATTCAATTTAAAAATCAATAAATGTAATTCACTATATTAACACACTGAAAAAGACAACTCATGAGCATCTCAATAGATGCAGTGAAAGGATTTGATAACATCCATTACTGACTAAAAAAAAAAAAAGGATTTTCAGCAAACATGAAGTAAAGAAGAATTTCCTCAATCTAATAAAGGGTATCTATAAAAAAAACCTGTAGCTAGCATTATACTTAAAGAGGACCAAATTAATACTTTTTCCCTAAGATGGACCAAGGCAAGGATATCTGCTCTCATTATTTTTTCAACCTAGTATTATAGAGTCTTATTAGTGCAATAAGGCAAGAAAAAGAAAAAATACATATAGATTGTAAAGGAAGAAATAAAACTGTCCCTATCTGCAGATAACATGACTGCATGACTGTATATTAAAAATCCCAATGAATCTGAAAAAACAAAATTAAAAAAAAAAAAACCTCATAGAAGAAATAAGTGATTTCAGCAAGGTCACAGGATATGAGATTAATGTATTAAAACCCCACTGTAATTCTATATATTAGTAATGAATAATAAGAAATTATAATTATAAAAGAATACCATTTATAGTAGCACCAAAATATGAAATACTTAGGGATAAATCTGACAAACAATATGTAAGATCTATACACTGAAAACTATAAAACTTTGCTTAAAGAAATAAAGAAGACAAATAAATGAAGAGATAAACCATGTTCACAGATTTAAAGACTCCATATTGTTAAGATGTCGATTCTCCACAAACTGATCAATAGGTATAATATCAATTAAAATCCCAGCAGGCTTTCTTGAGGAAATTGATAGCCTAATTATAAAATTCATATGGAAAGCAAAGGAACTAGAATAGCTTGATCTTGAAAAAAAATTTTTGGAGGATTTATATTACCTGATTTTAAAACTCACTACAAAACAATAGTAATGAAGGCAGTTTGGAGACAGTGACAATGTTGACAAATGGATCAACAGAACACAACAGAGTGTCCAGAATAATACCAAGACATATATGGTTAATAAGTTTTCAATCAAGATACAAAGGCATCTCAATAGAGAAAGGACAGCTTTTTCAGTAAATGGTGCTAAAACAATTGGATATCCAAATGCCACAAAATGAACTTGAATCCATACCCAGCACCATATTTTTTTTTAAATTAACTCAAAATGGGTCATAGACTTGAATATAATGCCTAAAACTCCAAAACTTCTAGAAGAAAACATAGGAGAAAATCTTTATGATGTTGTTATGCAAAAATTTCCTTAGATAGAATACCAAAAGCAAGGTCTATAAACGAAAAAAATCAGAGATTGAACTTCATCAAAATTAAGAACTTCCCTCTTTGAAAGACACTATAACTGGGCATGATGGTTCATGTCTGTAATCCTGGCTACTCTGGAGACTCAGGTGGGAAGATCACTTGAGCCCAGGAGTTCCAGTCCAGCCTGGGCAACATAGTAAAATACTGTCTCAGGGAAAAAAAAAAAAAAGACGCTATTAAGAGAAGAAAAGACAAATCACAGACTAAGAGAAGATATTTTAAAATCATGTATCTGATAAAAGACTTGGTATCCAGAAAAAAACAGCTGTCTCAACTCAATAACAAGGAAACAAACAAATCAATACTAAATGAGTCAAAGATTTGAACAGACATTACACCACAGAAAACACATGAATTACACATACACACATGAAAAGAAGTTCAACATCATTGGTCATTAAGAAAATGCAAATTAAAACCACAGTAACATCCCACTACTCATTTATAAGAATGTAGAATTTTAAAAGACTGACTATATCAGCCAGGTGCAGTGGCTCACAACTGTAATCCAGGCGTAGTGGCGCAGGCCTGTAGTCCCAGCTATTCAGGAGGCTTAGGCAGGAGAATTTCTTGAACCCAGGAGGCAGAGGTTGCAGTGAGCAAAGATCACGCCACTGCACTCCAGCCTGGGCAACAGAGCGAGACTCTATATAAAAAATTTTTAAAAGACTGACTATATCAAGTGTCAGTGAGTATGTAAAGCAACTGGAACTCTCAGATACTGCTGGCAAGAGTGTAAAAATGGTTTAACTACTTTTTAAGAAATTGATATATCATATTTGTATATATATTTTGGAGTACATACGATATCTTGATGCATGTGTACAATGTGCAAAGATCAAAGCAGGGTAACGGGGGTATCCATCACCTCAAACATTTATCTTTTCTTTGTGTTGGAGACAGCCAATTCTTCTCTTCTAGCTATTTTGAAATATACAATGAATTATTGTTAACTATAATTTCCCTAATGTACTATTGAATACTAGAACTTATTCCTTCTATCTAACTGCACTTTTGTACCCGTTAGCCACTTTGGAAGGCAGTTTGACCGTTTCTTTAAAAGTTAAACACACATTCCATGTGACTCAGCCATTCCATTCCTAGATATCAACCGAAGGGAAGTGAAAGTATATGTCCATTCAAAGACTTAATATATGAATACGCACTGAAGTTATCTAGTAATAATTTAAAACTGGAAACAACTCAAATGCATATTTGAGACTAGATAAATAAATTGTGTCTATCTACACAATGAAATACTACTCAGCACTAAAAAGCATAAGTAGTTGATGAAAACAACAATATGAACCTCTAAGTAATCATGCTTAGTGAAAGAAGTCAGACAAAAAAAGAGTACATTCTTTATAATTCCACTTTTATAAATTCTAGAAAATAAAAAATAATCTTTGGTGTTAGGTAGTAGATCAGACACTAGTGACAAGATGAGGCTGGAAGGATAAATAAAAGAGGAGTACAAGGAAACTCTGGGTGTGTTTGATATGTTCCCTATTTTTAGTTTTTATTAACCATTTTTATGAGTATATACATATTTTAGAACTTATTGTATTCTTTAAATATGTGAGTTTATTGTACATCAATTGAACCTCAAAAATCTGATAAAAACAAAACAAAAACAAAACTAAGGGGAAAACAGTTATTACCTTCAACTTATCCACCTCATAAAGGTCTTCAGTAGCATTTCTGTGTGAGGTAGTGGATTTACTCAGAGCCATTGCTGTTACCATCCCTTCGCAAGAACTGCAAAAAGAGGGGAAAAAAGAAACAGAGAACATACATACTCAGCATAATCTATTTATTGTTGGTTCTTCTTCTAAGTTTAAAATGTTAAAAATCCAGACACAGTGGAAGTTCACCATAATAACTCAGCTACTGACTCACCAAGGAGAATAATTTGTCTCCTCAGTTTCTTACCCTTGTCCTCCTTCTTCCTTCCATCCCTCTTATTCTTGACCCTTGGTAATATTGAATTGAAATGAAGGGAAAATTTGCTTAGATTGTAAGAGCTACTTCCTGAATTTAAAGTAATCATAGCATCAAGCTTGCATCTTAGTTAATAGATTATAATTTTCCAGACTTCATCTTTATTCAGTGGAAATCCAGCTTTTCAGATATAAGGGCTTGTGGGTTTTTTGTTTTTGTTTTTGTTTTTCCATTTTGTAAAAAGATGTTTTGGTTGGCATTTAGTGAAGCACAGAAAAGTATACATTCAGGGCCAGGCATGGTGTCTCACAGCTGTAATTCCAGCACTTTGGGAGGCCGAGGTGGGCGGATCACTTGAGATCAGGAGTTCGAGACGAGCCTGGCCAACATGGCAAAACTCCGTCTCTACTAAAAATACAAAAATTACCCAGGGGTGGTAGTGCACGCCTGTAAATCCCAGCTACTCAGGAGGCTGAGGCATGAGAATCTCTTGAGCCTAGGAGGTGGAGGCTGCAGTGAGCCGAGATCACGCCACTGCACTCCAGCCTCAGTGACAGAAGAAAACTCCGTCTAAAAAAATACATGACAGCACATAGGAAATTACAATATTCTTCTTAAATCCACTCCCTCACCAGTATGTGCAAAAGTGTAAGATGTGTCTTATTTATGCAAGAAAGTGAGTCCTTTTTTCCTAATTCTTACTCTCACATACACACACTTCTCATCCTGCCCATGCTGACAGTTTTCAAAAGAAAACCCAAAATCTCATATTATAACTGGTCATGGTGTTAAAGCTAGTTGAAAAACTGAACTAGTATTTCTTTCAAGGTTTTAAAATAACTCCTATTGCTACTACTTCACTGTCTCTTCTCTGTTTTATGCAACATTCAATTCTTCAAAAGAGCGACAATAAAATAACCAGATAGCTTCACCTGCTCAAATAGCGGGAGTATTGGTACAACTTCCTTGTCAGTTCAATCGCATCTAGCTCTAATCGCGCAACTCCTATATCGTGTTTCTCAGCACTTTCCTCCTCCAACTTTAGGAGACAGTCTTGGTCAGTAAAGTTGGGTATCATTAAAATCAGCAAGTTTACCATCCACTGGATCATAGATATATGTAACTCATCCATCTGTTAAAAAATGAGTATAATACAAATGACCCACTTTAAGTAAATCAAATAGTAAAAACCACACCAAATTTTAAAATAGAAATGATCGTGCCTGTGTCCAACTTTCAACATTACAATTCTTAATGAAATCAAATCATCAGCTAGCATGACCCTATTTTCTTTTGCTCACTATACGACATTAAGCTACTCTCTTTTTTTATTGATATTTATTTAATTTTTTTGAGACAGGGTCTTAAAAAATCTCACTCTGTTGCCCAGCCTGGAGTGCAGAGGCATAATCACAGCTCCCTGCAACCTTGACCTCCCCAGGCTCAGGTGATCCTCCCATCTTAACCTCCTGAGTAGCTGGGACTACAGGAACACACACCACCATGCCTGGCTAATATCTGTATTTTTTGTAGAGATGGGCTTTACCATGTTGCCCAGGCCGATCTTGAACTGCTGGGATGAAGCAGTCCGCCCACCTCAGCCTCCCAAAGTGCTAGGATTACAGGCGTGAACTACACGCCCAGCTACTAATCTCTTCTTTAGCCTGGTCATAGATAATAACCTATTAAAGCTACAATTCTCAAATTGTACATCAAGGCATTCCAGGGCTCCACAGCAAACTCGCAAGGATGCCATAGGATTTTAAATTGAGGGAAATAACAATGATATGTAACATCTGCCAGACACAGCATGAACTTAACACGGTTCACAGTTTTCAACTTTAGATGCACTGTGTTAATTGTGATGACATCATATCTTTTGAAACTGGTTTGATTGGTGGTTGTGTGATTAAAAAAAACAAATACTGTGTGAAAATTAACATGGAACAGAAAATGAAGGTGGTAACATCCAATCTGATTCCAAGGTCAGAGAAGCTGTACCATGCCAACGAGTACATGCCTTACATTGGTAAGCGATATTGAATAAATGAGAATAAAATAAAAGGTTTTCTCTTTCAATGTATGTGTAGTACTTTTCCAAATGGTTAATAAATTGTTAGGACATTAAATATTTAGTAAGCGGTTTGAACCTACCTATTTAATAAACCTACTTAACTGTGAGGTATTTCTTTTGACTTAGGAGTGTGAAAATATTGAAACCCAAAGGGCACTGTGAATAGAAAAAGTTTGAGAACCTCTGCATTACAGTATTTGCTGAGGCTGGGTCCCAGAAATAAAATACAAAAAACCTGTATGCAAAAATTAGACACAACATACTTGTCAAATACCCTACTCCCTTTCTCTGTTTAGTTCTGGAGTATTTCTCTAGGCTTAAACATGATCTACTCTGAGAAGACTTACCAGTTTCCACTGGCTCTAATTTGCTCACCTTCCCATGTTTTGTTTAAATATGCTTATTACCTGAGTGATGAAATAATCTGTACACCAGTACTTTGTACATATCTCTATCATAGTCATTTGCATGTCTATCTCCTCAATTCACCTGTCTGTAAGACATGAGCCATCAACTTATCCCTGCATACCACACACAGTACTTACCAGGGAGTAAGTGCTTAATTAATGTTTCTTGAATGAATGAATAAAAATAACATCCAATACTAAAACCCAAACTTCCTGCTTCTTGATTCAGATGGAAAGGTTGTTAATGACCTAAAGCAATGTTGATTAATGTATTTGACACCTGAATTTACATATCAGGAAAAGGGGCAAACTTTCCCGAGAAAGAGTAAAAAAGGCAAGTCTTCTTCACAGGAAAAACATACTACTCCCTTACATATTCTACTACCTATGTCCCTGCTGCTTCTCTGTGAAAGTGCATAAATCCCCAACTATTCTTTCATATACCAATGGCCTAGATTATACTATCATTGAAATAACTCATTTTTGCTTATATAAAATATTAACCAATCCTTGGACTATCCTTAGGAAATAAGCACAAATGGATCTCTTAATTTAAAAGTTATATCAGAGAGATTAAATGGTAGAATCAAGGTCAAACAATAAACTGTAGGTAAATTTAAAATTAAAATAAATTAAAAATAAAGAATATCTTTCACTTTCTTAAAGCCATGTAATTCTTTTTAATGAGATGGAAAGTAAATATACTTTTTGTACTAAAATATAGATTTACTGTGATTCTTATATAAAATTCTTAAAAGAAATTTTAAGATGAATTAACTGCTTTTCTTTTATGAAAAGACTTCTTCCAAATTTACTAATCTTTTCAGGGATAACGAGTGATTAATTTAGCCACTTCTTAGCTGATATTAAGAAATAAATAGGCCGGGCACGGTGGTTGACACCTGTAATCTCAGCACTTTGGGAGGCCGAGATGGGTGGATCATGAGATCAGGAGTTCGAGACCAGCCTGGCCAAGATGGTGAAACCCTGTCTCTACTAAAAATACAAAAATTAGCCCGGCGTGGTGGCGTGTGCCTGAATCCCAGCTACTCGGGAGGCTGAGGCAGGAGAATTGCTTGAACCCAGGAGGCAGAGGTTGCAGTGAGCTGAGAATGTGCCACTGTACTCCAGCCTGGGTGACAGAGCACGACTCCATCTCAAAATAAATAAATACATACATACATACATACACACACACACACACACACACACACATAAAAAGCAGGCCGGGCATGGTGGCTCATGCCTGTAATCCCAGCACTGTGGGAGGCCAATGTGGGAGGATTGCCTGAGCTCAAGAGTTCGAGACCAGCCTGGGCAATATGGTGAAACCCCATCTGTACAAACACACACACACACACACACACACACACACACACACACACACACACTTAATTTGTCCCTTCCAAATATATGTGAAATTTAACAATGAGCAAAAGAAACTTACACTATGGAGAGGTCATTTTGAAAATGGACAGGAGGAAATATTTCCATCTTGGTGTGAGTTTGTTGCTAAAAATGATACATAGCTCACCTTTTAAAAGTCTAAAATCTATATATATAAAAAATCTGGAAGTACGTTTCTCATCTTTTTAAAAATCTTAGATATACAGCATTTCAATTGGCTGGGAACACTTTGTTAAAATATAGGAATGCTATACTGAATAATGTTTTAGACAACTGTAAGAACAACTGATTGACATTATGATAGAAAAAATTACTAGTTAACTAAAAAAAAAAAACCTTTGCATAACTGATTGATGGAATTGAAATTTCTTTTTTTTTTTTTTTTTGAGACATAGTCTCGCTCTGTTTCCCAGGCTGCAGTGCAGTGGCACAATCATAGCTCAGTGCACCCTTGACCTACCAGGCACAAGTGATCCTCTCACCTCAGCTTCCCAAGACTATAGGTGTGTGCCACCACGCCTGGCTAATTGTTTTATTTTTTGTAGAGGTGAGGTCTTGCTGTGTTGACCAGGTTGGTCTTAAATTCCTGGGCTTAAAGTAATCCTCCTACCTTGGCCTTCCAAAGTGCCAAATTACAGGCATGAGCCATCACGCCTGGCCTGATTGATGGAAATGAAAAGTGAATATTATAATTTAATAAATACAGCCACTGATGTATTTCTTCAATTTGGATTCATGTTTCTTTCTAAGCTATCATTTCAGCAATGACCTCCATTAAAAATTAGTATTGAAGGAAACTGAATTTAGAAGCAAACTTCAAATAACTTTATAATCACAAGTTTAATCTGCAATTTAAACCTGCAATTATAAAACATCATGAAGCTTGTTCAATCAGCTGTTTGAACCATTACCAAAAATCATGATAAAAAACGTTTAGAGATCAGTGTTTTAGACAGCCAAGCAGCACAGGTAAAATGGAGTAAGGAGGGAAAGGAAAAACAATAACAAAAAAACTGGAGGTAAGAACATGGATCAGGACGGAAAATGAATGGTGAGTGAAAACCCAGACAAACTTTTCTGTATTTATTTTTATTTAACTTTTATTTTAGGTTTAGGGGTACATGTGCAGGTTTGTCACACAGGTAAATTGCATGTTGTGGGGGTTTGGTGTACAAATTATTTCATCACTCAGGTAATAAGCATAATAACCAATAAGTAGGTTTTCGATCCTCATCCTCCTCCCACTCTCCACCCTCATGTAGGCCTCGGTGTCTGTTTTCCCTTTCTTTGTGCCCGTATGTATTCAATGTTTAGCTCCCACTTATAAGTGAGAGTATGTGGTATTTGGTTTCCTGTTCCTGTGTTGGTTTGCTTAGGATAATGGCTTCCAGCTCCATCCATATTGCTGCAAAGTACATTATCTCATTCCTTTTTTGGGTGCACAGTATTCCATGGTGAATATGTACCACATTTGCTTTACCCAGTCTACCACTGATGGAGCATTTAGGTTGATTTCATGTATTTGCTATTGTGAATAATGCTATGATGAACATATGAGTGCACATGTCTATATGGTAGAATGATTTATATTCCTTTGGGTATGAGCCAATCATGGGATTTCTGGGTAGAATGGTAATTCTAAGTTCTTTGAGAAATTGACAAATTGCTTTCCACAATGGCTGAACTAATTTACATATTCCCACCAGCAGTGTATAAGAGTTCCCTTTTCTCCAAAACCTCACCAGCCTTTTAATTGGGGCATTTAGCCCATTTATGTTCAAGGTTAGTATTGATATGTGTGGATTTGATCCTGTCATCATATTGTTAGCTGGCTACTATGCAGACTTGTTTGGTTGCTTTATAGTAGTCTAAATATCTAAGCATGTATTTGTCGTGGCTGGTAATGGTCTTTCTTTTCCATATTTAGCACTCTCTTCAGGACCTCTTGTAAGGCACATCTGGTCACAAAAATTCCCTTAGCATTTGCTTGTCTAAAAAGGATCTTATTTCTCCTTTGCTTATGAAGCTCAGTTTGGCTAGATATGAAGTTCTTGTTTGGAATTTCTTTTCTAAGAATGCTGAATGTAAGCCCACAATTTCTTTTGACTTGTAGGATTTCTGCTGACATGTCTGCTGTTAGCCTTATGGAGTTCGCTTTGTAGGTGACGTGCCCATTCTCTCTACCTACCTTTAACATTTTTTCTTTCATTTCAGCTTTGGAGAATCTGATGACTATGTGTCTCGTGGATAGTCTTCTTTTGTAGTATTTTTCAGGGGCTCTCTGCATTTCCTGAATTTGAATTTTGGCCCCTTTAGCGAGGTTGTGAAAGTTTTCGTGCATGATATCCTGAAATACACTTTCCAAATTGCTTGGTTTCTCTCTCTTTTGGGAATGCCAATGAGTTGTAGATTTGATCTTTTTACATAATTTCAGATTTCTCAAAGGTTTTGTTCATTCATCTTTATTGTTTTTTCTTTATTTTTGTCTGACTGAGTTATTTCAGAGAGCCAGTCTTCAAACTCTGAGATTTTTTTTCCTCAGCTTAGTTGATTCTGCTGTTAATATTTGCAATTGCATTATGAAATTCTCGTAGTATGTTTTTCATTCCCATCAGATTAGTTTGGTTCTTTTTTTTTAATTTATTTTTTATTTTGAGACAGAGTTTTACTCCTGTTGCTCAGGCTGGAGTGCAATGGCGCGATCTTGGCTCACTGCAACCTCCGCCTCCCAGGTTCAAGCGATTCTCCTGCTTCAGCCTCCTGAGTAGCTGGGATTACAGGTGCCCACCACCATGCCCAGCTAATTTTCTGTATTTTTAGTAGAGATGGGATTTCACTATGTTGGTCAGGCTGGTCTCGAACTCCTGACCTCAGTCGATCCACCCACCTCAGCCTCCCAAAGTGCTGGGATTACAGGTATGAGCCACCGCGCCTGGTGGTTCTTTCTTATAATGACCATTTCATCTGTCAGCTCCTGTATCATTTTATTGTAATCCTTAGATTCTTTGGATTGAGTTTCAACTTTCTCCTGTATGTTGATAATCTTTGTTACTATACATATTCTGAATTTTATTTCTGTCATGTCAGCCTGGTTAAGAAACATTGCTGGGGAACAGTGTGGTCGTTTGGAGGTAAGAAGACACTCTGTACTCTTGAGTTGCCAGAGTTCTTGTGCTTTCTAATCTTTGTGAGCTGATGTTCCTTCAGTCTTTGAAGTTGCTGTCCTTAGAATGAATTTTCTTTTCTCTTTCCTCCTCTTTGATACCCTTGGAGGTTTGATTCTGGTGTAAGGTGGGTTCAGTCAACCTGCTTCATTTCTGGAAGACTTTAGGGGTCCAAGGCTTAGCTTAGGCCTCCTGGACTGCATGCTCCAACTCTAGGGTCTGGGATCAGGTCCTCAGCTTTGTAATCTGGCCCCTCAAGGCTAGGAACCTACTGTATTGGAAGAGCCAAGGAGTTCCCAGACCACTAGTCACAATACTCCAATGGGTGACGCCAGCCAAAGCAATTCATTAGGTGGTGACAGTGGGATCTGTGCTTGCTTACACATGCCAGGAGCAGCAGCAGTGCAGCAGGGTGCATGCTCATCAGCTGTGGTGGGGCACTAATGAGGGCAGGGATGTGGACATTTGCAGTGGTAGCAGTGCAGCATGCTGCAGGGAGTAGCCCACCAATGTCCCTGTGCATGTTCACACTGGTGGTGGCATCAGCATGGGGGCAGAGTGATGGCAGGCGCAGGACTGGTAACCTCTGTGCACATATTCACAAAGGCAGCAGTGGCTGCACAGGTGGGAGGCAGGTCTGCTGGCATCCATGCATAGTTTCATGCCAGCAGCAGTGTTGGCAAAGTGGCGGAGCACTGGCAGGCAAAAGGTTAGCAGTCCCTGTACCCATGAACACTCCAGTGGCAATGGCAGTGCAGCACCGGGTGTGGGGCCACCGGTCTCCTTGCATACCTTTGCATTGGTTATGGGGTAGGTAGTGTGATGCACTCACAGTGGCAGCAGTTGGCATGGTAGGGTGCATGTGCACATGTGAGCTGGTGGGGAAGGAGGGGCAAGTTCTGAATACATGCACCCACACTAGCAAAGCAATGTAGGGGGTGGTCATGGGTGAGTGCACACTGGCAAATGGCATTGGGGAGGCTGTGATGGGTAGAGTACATGGGCGGGCTGGTGCTTGTTAGTGGGGGATGCTCTGCTGGAGCTCTCCAATGGTCAGGCATGGTCTACAGGTACAGGAGCTATGATGCAGGCCCCTGGGAGGCACCTCAGCCGGGCATCCAAGGCTGCACTGCAAACAGGCATGGTCAGGCTGGAGTCCTGGGAGAGTCCACAAGACAGGGGGGTGCTTAGGTGAAACCGGCCCTGTCTCATGGGCAAGATCATCCTGTATTGTTCAGGTCTGGTAGTTCCCCTAAGACTAACGTCTCCTAAAGGAGCAAGGCAGGCCTTGGGGGACAGGCATCCCGACTGTGCTCCACTAGAGATGCTCCCGCACCAAACCCTCCAGGCTCCCCACTGGCTGGAGTGCCACGCCTACCACCTCTCTAAGCAGCTCTCTCGGCCAGCTTAAGTGACTGTGGGGGTTCTGGGATTGTCTGCTGTCTGAATTCCAGATGCCTATGTCAAGAGAAGGTCACTTCTCACCTGCTTAGCTCACTTTTTCCCCAAGAGTCATTGGCGGCCAGGAAGGAGTCCCAGTGTGTGGTATCCCTATAAAGGGTTTCCAGCTTCCTCCCCCTTTAGCCCAGCATCTGTATCTTCCCTCCTCCACTCTCAATGCCTTCCCTCTAAAGATATGCTTGGAGTGCACCAGTCTTTCCGATCTTCTAGTCCCTCAGTGGCAGATGTTTCTCCTGGCTGAATTTAGTCAGCCATCTTGTCTCCTATATCCAACTTTTCTGTTTCTAAATATTAATAAGAGTTAATATGGATACACAGGATACACATCATTCCTCATAGAGTTTACAATCTTGCAAATTTTCTACACAGATTAATTATAACAATGCAGTGTTACAATTGAGGTATATAAAGGCACTTTCTAAGTAATCCTATACTATAAAAATTAAATTCTAGAAAATAACAAATTGAGCATATGATTCCATGGAGATAAAACCCTAATGGTAAATCAAGCATTTTGCCAAAGAAGGGATTAATGTAGCAGCACCATCAGATACCAACAGTGCTGGAATATTCTTCCTAAATTCATTCAACAAACATTTATTGAGTCCCACCATGTGACAAACACTCTGCTACCCTTTTTCTTACTCATTTTGGTTTTCAGAGGAATTTTTCCCAAGCCTGTGGATAACCTAAATCCATACTTCCAGCTTAACATATTTGCTCATTGACTCTTCAATTCCAAAACTCCATTCCAGAGGCAGAAACATTCTGCTTTAAAAAATCCATTGAAAATTATTTGAGAAATTATTATACAAGCTTCTATTTTGCCCTCTCAACCTCCTGCTTCATTTAAATAGGGAGAGCTTTGTTTTTCCTTGAAGAAATTTGCCAGCCGAGGCAAAATATAACATCAAATATCCTTACAAGTACATACGTGGCGCTGAAGTTCAATGTTACCATTGTTAATTTCATTGCCTATCTTCAAAAGCCATTGTTGAATCATGTTAAATATGTATGCTTGGAGTACCCTGAAGGAAAAATCAAGTAAAATAAAAGTGACTGGCTGATTTAAAGGATAAATGTAACTATCAGCTATGAGAAAGAGTTTTAGTTGGCTGGGTATTATAAACTTAGATGTTGACAATTGCTTGAGAACTCAGGAAAGGGGAATCAAAGCCCTGAATTATCTGGTATGATAGTTTACTCACTGACAAAGCTTTCCTAACCCCCATGTAGGTAGCAAGATGCACTGTGGACAAAGCAGATCTTACGTTCAATATTAGCTCTCTACTGTAAAAACCTACACCGTTTACATTTACTTCCAGGCTAGTACTATGTGAGAAGAATGAATTTTAAAATCCTCTCAATGAATGACTTCCAGCATGATAGTGTGAGGAGCAAGGCTGCCCTCCCCACTGCCCCCTACCCCAGTGAAACTGGTAACAATTATTTTTTTAAATACACCACTTAAAGCCTCTAAAAATGGTGCTATGGAGAAGTTCCAAAAACATCTATCCAAGAAAACCTATGAAGATTCAGTAAGAAAGGCAATAATCTATGGTATTTGAACCATGACTGCTCCCTCCTCTCCTTAGCTCAGTGAGGCAGCAACTCCATTTCAGAATGCTGTAGCCAAGAACACAGAGCTCCCTAACCCTCCAGCTCCCAATCACATGGCTTTCTTCTCAGGAGGAATAGGATATCATGGATTTTTATACTGCCTCCAGCTATCTGTTGATGAGTCTAGGTACTGGGTAAATGCAGGTAACAAGTAGGGGTTGTCTTCTTCCACCCAGCCCCTATTTACACAGTAAAGACTCTACCCTATGCATAGCATGCTGAGAATCATGGGTCCCTGATTGTCTGGGCTTGTAAGGCAGTGGTTCCATTCCATGAGAGGCAATCCAAGAAGACCTCAGGCTGCTACTATCCCCTCTAAGGAGTGCTCAGCTCTGACAGTGTGAGTGTCACTCAGAGAGAAGCTTACCATTGTCGCTACCCCCAGCTCCAGAACCCTAGCTCAGATATTTTGCCTGGAGGTAGAAGAAGGCAAAAAAAAAAAAAAAAAGAAAAAAGAAAAAAGAAAAAGAAAATTTAAAAGCTCCTAATCTTGTCCCAAATAAACTAACTTCATTTGCAACACAGCCTGAAGACATTCAAATCTAAGGGTGCCTTCAAGAACAGTGGAGGTTTGGTGAAATGCAATTCAGTGGAGATTCAAGATAGAGGCTAAACTGTAGGTTAACTAGTTTGCAGGAGAGAACCAGGGACTGAGACAACTGAGGGAAGGCCACTTGGGTTCAGAACAAGATCAAACACTGATCTCAGGAATTATTCTTTCCAAGAAGCCCAAATTACATGAAAGTAGTTTTAGAGCAATATATGCCCCAGAGAATTATTGAAAACAATAATTAGTGAAGTTTAACAGTTTGGTGTGGTCAAAGAAAAAGAAGTGAACCTTGACAAACACCACTGTCACTGCAGGGTGACAGTATGCATACCCGAAAACTGCACCTTCTTGAGAGCAAGATCAGGGACTTAAGACAAGGAAGAGGGAGGTAGCAACAAAAGTTGCTACAGTATATTATCTAATATGTCCAGTATCCAAAAACCAAAAACAACAACAACAACAACAACAACAAAAAACCTTACAAAGCATGAAAAGAAACAAGAAAGTATGAAATATACACCAGGCAGGCAACAGAAACTGCCTGTGAGACTGATCAGACCTCAACTTCAAAGCAGCTGATAAGGTTTGGCTATGTCCCCACCCAAATCTCATCTTGAATTGTAGCTCCCATAATTCCCTCATGTTGTGGGAGGGACCCAGTGGGAGATAATTGAATCATGGGGGTGGTGTCCCCCATACTGTTCTCCTGGTAGTGAATAAGTCTCATGAGATCTGATGATTTTATAAGGGGAAGAACCCCTTTCACTTGGCTCTCATTCTCTTCTCTTGTCTGCCACCATGTGAGATGTGCCTTTCACCTTCCACCAGGATTGTAAGGCCTCCCCAGCCATGTGGAACTGTGAGTCCACTAAACCCTTTTTCCTTTGTAAATTACCCAGTCTCTGGTATGTCTTTATCAGAAGCATGAGAATGGACTAACACAGTAAATCGGTACCAGGAGTGGGGCACTACTGTAAATATACCCAAAAATGTGGAAGCCACCTTGGAACTGGGTAACAGGCAGAGGTTGGAACAGTTTGAAGGGCTCAGAAGAAGACAGGAAAATGTGGAACAATTTGGAACTTCCTAGACACTTGTTGAATGGCTTTGACCAAAATGCTGATAATGATATGGACAATGGAATCCAGACTGAGGTGGTTTCAGATGGAAATGAGGAACTTCTTGGGAACTGGAGCAAAGAAGATTCTTGTTATGTTTAAGCAAAGAGACTGGCGGCATTTTGCCCCTGCCCTAGAGATTTGTGAAACTTTCAGCTTCAGAGAGATGATTTAGACTATCTGGTGGAAGAAATTTCTTTTTTCTTTTCTTTTCTTCTTTCTCTCTTTTTTTTTTTTGTTGAGACAGAGTCTCCCTCTGTCACCCAGGCTGGAGTGCAGTGACGTGACCTTGGCTCACTGCAAGCTCTGCCTCCCGGGTTCATGCCATTCTCCTGCCTCAGCCTCCTGAGTAGCTGGGACTACAGGCATGAGCCACCACACCCAGCTAATTTTTTGTATTTTTAGTAGAGACAGGGTTTCACCGTGTTAGACAGGATGGTCTCCATCTCCTGACCTCATGATCCGCCCACCTCGGCCTCCCAAGGTGCTGGGATTACAGGCATGAGCCACCACACCCAGCCTTTTTCCATGTTTTGTTTTGTTTTTTTGAGATGGAGTTTCACTCTTGTTGCCCAGGCTGGAGTGCAATGACGCAATCTCGGTTCACCACAATCTCCACCTCCCGGGTTCCAGAGATTCTCCTGCCTCAGCCTCCCAAGTAGCTGGGATTACAGGCATCCACCATCATGCCTGGTTAATTTTGATTTTCAGTAAAGATAGGGCTTCTCCATGTTGGTCAGGCTGGTCTCGAACTCCTGACTTCAGGTGATCCACCCGTCTCAGCCTCCCAAAGTGCTGAGATTACAGGCGTGAGTCACTGCACCCAGCCAGTGGAAGAAATTTCTAAGAAACAAAGCATTCAAGGGGTGACTTGGGTGCTGTTAAATGTATTCAGTCTTTTTTTCTTTTTTTTTTTTTTTTTTAATTTTTTGAGACAGAGTCTCTATCTCACCCAGACTGCAGTGCAGTGGTATGATCTCGGCTGACTGCAGCCTCCACCTCCCAGGTTCAAGTGATTCTCCTGTCTCAGGCTCCTGAGTAGCTGGGACTACAAGCATGTGCCACTACACCCAGATAATTTTGCATTTTTAGTAGAGATTGAGTTTCACCATGTTGGCCAGGCTGGTCTCAAGTTCCTGACCTCAGGTGATCCACCTGCCTTGGCCTCCCAGTGTGCTGGGATTACAGGCATGAGCCACCACACCCAGCCAGGTATTCAGTTTTAAAAGGGAAACAGAGCATAAAAGTTCAGAAAATCTGCAGCCTGACAATGCAAGAGAGAAAAATATTCCATTTTCTAGGAGAAATTCAAGCCAGCTGCAGAAATCTGCATAAGTAATGAGCAGCCGAATGTTAATCCCCAAGACAATGGGGAAAATGTCCCCAGGTCATGTCAGAGACCTTTGGGTCAGCCCCTCCCATCACAGGCCTGAAGGCCTAGGAGGAAAAAATGGCTTCATGGGCTAGGCCCGTGAAGAGCACACAGACTGCTCTGCTGTGTGCAATCTAGGGACTTGGTGCCCTGCATCCCAGCTGCTCCAGCCATGACTAAAAGGGGCCAAGGTACAGCTGGGGCCATGGCTTCAGAAGGTGAAGCCCCAAGCCATGGCAGCATCCACATTGTATTGAACCTGCAGGTGCACAGAAGCCAAGAATCAAGGTTTGGGAACCTTAGCCTAGATTTCAAGGATGTATGGAAACAACTGGATGTCCAGGCAGAAGTTTGCTGCAGGGGTGGGGTGCTAATGGAGACCTCTGCTAGGGCAGTGCAGAAGGAAAATGTGAGGTGGGTACCCCCCCACAGAGTCCCCACTGGTGTGCTGCCTAGTGGAGCTGTGAGAAAATGGCCACTGTCCTCCAGATCCCAGAATGGTATATCCACCAACAGCATGCACCATGTGCCTGGAAAAGCCATAGGCACTCAACCCCAGCCCATGAAAGCAGCCAGGAGGGAGTCTGTGCCCCACAAAGCCAATGAGGCAGAACTATCCAAGACCATGAGAACCCACCTCTTGCATCAGCGTGACCCAGATGTGAGACATGGTGTCAAAGGAGATCATTATGGAGCTTTAAGATTTGTCTGCCCTGCTAGATTTTTAATTTGCATGGAGCCTGTAGCCCCTTTGTTTTGGCCAATTTCTCCCATTTGGAATGCCTGTATGTACCAAATATCTGTACCCGCTTTTGTATCTAGGAAGTAAATAACTTGCTTTTGATTTTACAGGCTTATAGGTGGAAGAGACTTGCCTTGTCTTGGCTGAGACTTTGGACTGTGGACTTTTGAGTTAATGCTGAAATGAGTTAAGACTTATGGGGACTGTTTGGAAGGCATGATTGGTTTTGAAATGTGAGGACATGAGATTTGGGAGAGGCCAGGGGCAGATTACATGGTTTGGCTGTGTCCCCATCCAAATCTTATCTTAAATTGTAGCTCCCGTAATTCCTTCATGTTTTGGGAGGAACCCAGTAGGAGATAATTGAATCGTGGGAGTAGTTTCCCCCACACTGTTCTCACGGTAGTGAATAAGTCTCATGAGATCTGATGGTTTTATAAGGGGAAATCCCTTTCACTTGGCTCTCATTCTCTTCTCTTGTCTGCTTCCATGTGAGATGTGCCTCTCACCTTCCACCATGATTTCCTGTGAGGCCTCCCCAGACATGTGGAACTGTGAGATCATTAAAATTCTTACTTTTGTAAATTGCCCAGTCTTGGGTATGTCTTTATCAGCAGTGTGAAAATGAACTAACACACGTTAGTTCATGTTCACAGAACTAAAGAAATCCATGATTAGATAAGCAAAGGAAGGTATTATAACAATGTTGTAGCAAATAAGAGAATAGAAATTAAAAATATAAATTGGAAAAAAGAAATAAATGAAAATTTTAAAGTGAAAAAGAACGATAACTGAAAAATGTTTTAAAGTCACTACTAGGGCTCAACAGTAAATTTGAACTGGCAGAAGAGAGAAGAATTGAACTTGAAGGTAAATATGTGGAAGTTATTCAAGCCAAAGAATAAAGAGAAAAAGAATGAAGAGACATGAAAACAGTACTGAAGAAATATGGGACACCCTTACACATAAAGGGAGTACTGGAAGTAGAGAAAAGAAAATACATAAAAATATTGAAAGAAACAGTAGCTGAAACTCTCCAAATTTATTGAAAAACAATAACACATTCAAGAAGCTTAACAATCTCCATGTAAGATAAACACAAAGAGGTCTACAAACTTATATATGAGCGTTAAGGTGCTAGAAGTCAAAATAAGGAGAAAATCTTGAGAGCAGTAAGAGAAAAACAACACATCACTTACAAGGGAGTTCCAATAAGATTAACAGCTGACTTCTCAGTATACACAATAGAGGCCAAAAAGTAGCAGGATAACATATTCATACTGCCTAAAGAAGAAAAATGTCAACCAAGAATCCTATATCCAACAAACACATGTTCCAGAAATGAAGGTGGAATAAAGACTGCCCCAAATTTTTTAAAAACTGAAGAATTCATTGCTAGTAGATTTTCCTTACAATAAATCCTAGAGGAAATTTTTCAGGCTGAAAGCAATGACCACAGATGGTAATTAGAATCTACACAAAAAACAAGGCAGTGTAAAGAAAATTATGCAATTTTAAAAGACAATATGAAAGCATATTTTCTATTTCTTAACTGATTAAAGAAGAACTTGTATAAAATAATATATGATATATTGTTGGACCTATAACATAAAAATGTAATATATTTGTAATATATATGTCAAAATAGCACAGAAGAGGTGGATGGGAGCAAACTCTAATGGGTGATAGAAATGATGACAGATGGTAAATTTATAATTATAACAATGTATTTTTGGCTTGTAATATTATATTAGTCCAATTCTACAATGCTATAAAGAAATACCCTAGACTGGGTAATTTTTAAACAAAAGAGGTTTAATCGACACACAGTTCTACATGGCTGGAGAAGCCTCAGGAAGCTTATAATCATGGCAGAAGGGGAAGGAAAAACAAGTACCTCTTCACAAGGCAGCAGGAAAAAGAGAAGTGCAAGTAGGGGAAATGCCAAATGCTTATAAGACCATCATATCGCATAAAAACTCACTCTCATGAGAACAGCAGGGGGAAAACAGCCACCATGATCCAATCATCTCCTTTCCTTGACATGTGAGAATTACAGGTCCCACCCTCAACACATGAGGATTACAATTCAAGATGACATTTGGGTAGGGAAACAGAGCCAAAACATATCATTCTGTCCTGGCCCTTTCCAAATCTCATATAATTTCACATTTCAAAACCAATTATGCCTTTGCAACAGTCCCCCAAAGTCTAAACTCATTTCAGGATTTACTCAAAAGTCCACA
Organism: Macaca fascicularis; assembly: GCF_037993035.2. Lineage (NCBI taxonomy): Eukaryota > Metazoa > Chordata > Mammalia > Primates > Cercopithecidae > Macaca > Macaca fascicularis. The sequence goes on along the minus strand of NC_088375.1, from coordinate 36,979,832 downwards.
GTGCAACATCTCATCTGAGCAAGGCAAGTCCCTTCTGCCTATGAGCCTGTAAAATAAAAAAACAGTTAGTTCCTTCCAAGATACAATCGGGGTAGAGGCACTGGATAAATGCTGTCATTTCAAATGGGAGAAACTGACCAAAACAAAGGGGCTACAGGCCCCATGCGAGTCTGAAATCTAGCAGGCCAGTCATTAAATCTTAAAGCTTCTAAATAATCTCTTTGATTCCATGTCTCACATCTAAGTCATGCTAATGCAAGAGGTGAGCTCCCACAGGCTTGGGCAGCTCCACTCCTGTGGCTTTGCAGGGTGCAGCCCCTCGCCTGGCTGCTTTCATGGGCTGGTGTTGAGTGTCTGTGGCTTTTCCAAGTGCACAGTGCAAAGTGTTGATGCATCTACCATTCTGGGGTCTGGAGGACAGTGGCCCCCTTCTCACAGCTCCACTAGGCCCCAGTGGGGACTCTGTGTGGGGCCTCCAACTCTAAATTTCCCTTTTGTACTGCCCTAGCAGAGGTTCTCCATGAGGGCTACACCTCTGCAGCAGACTTCTGCCTGGACATCCAAGCATTTCCATACATCCTCTGAAATCTAGGTAGAGATTCCCAAACCTCAATTCTTGACTTCTGTGCACCCACAGGCCCAAGATCACCCTCTGAAGCAATGGCCCAAGCTGTACCTTGGCCCCTTTTAGCCACGACTGGAGCTGAAGTGGCTAGGACACAGGGTGCCATGTCCAGAGGCTTCACAGAGCAGCGGGGTCCCTGGGCCTGACCCATGAAACCATTTTTACCTTCTAGGCCTCCAGGCCTGTGATAACAGGGGTTGCTCTGAGGATCTCTGATGCCCTGGAGACATTTTCCCCATTGACTTGGCTACGAACATTCAGTTTCTCATTACTTATGCAAATTTCTGCAGCTGTCTTTAATTCCTCCCCAGAAAATGGGTTTTTCTTTTCTACCTCATGGTCAGACTGCAAATTTTCCAAACTTTTATGCTCTGCTTCCTCTTGAATGCTTTGCCACTTAGAAATTTCTTCCACCAGATACCCTAAATCATCTCTCTCAAGTTCAAAGTTCCTCAGATTTCTAGGGCAGGGGCAAAATACCACCAACCTCTTTACTAAGGCATAGCAAGAGTAACTTTTACTCCAGTTCCCAGTAAGTTTCTCATCTCCATCTGAGACTAGCTCAGCCCAGACTTCATTGTCCACATCACAATCAGCATTTGGTCAAAACCATTCAACAAGTCTCTAGGAAGTTCCAAACTTTCCCAAATCTTTCTGTCTTCCTCTGAGCCCTCCAAACTATTCCAACTTCTGCCCATTATCCAGTTTCAATGTGGCTTACATATATTCAGGCTAACTTTATAGCAGTACCCCACTTCCGGTACCAATTTCCTGTATTACTCCATTCTCACACTGCTATAAAGAAACTACCCAAGACTAGGTAACTTTTTTTTTTTTTTTTTTTTTGAGGTGGGGTCTCACTCTGTCGCCTGGGGTGGAGTGCAGTGGCGCGATCTTGGCTCACTGCAACCACCGCCTCCCAGGTTCAAGTGATTCTCCCACCTCAGCCTCCCAAGTAGCTGGGATTACAGGTGCCTGCCACCACGCCCAGCTAATTTTTGTATTTTTAGTAGAGATAGGGTTTCACCATGTTGACCAGGCTGGTCTCAAACTCCTGACCTCAAGTGATCCACTCACCTCAGCCTCCCAAAGTGCTGAGATTACAGGCGTCAGCCACCACACCTGGCCAACACTAGGTCACTTATCAACAAAAGAGGCTTAATTGATTCACAGTTCCACATGGCTGGGGAGGCCTCAAGAAACTTACAATCATGGCAGAAGGGGAAAAAGAAGCAAGTGCCTTCTTCACAGGGCAGGAGGAAAGACAGAGGTACATGCAGACAGGGGAAATGCCAGATGCATATAAAACCATCAGATCTCAAGAGAACAGCATGGGGGTAACTGCTCCCATGATCTAATCACCTTCCTCCATTGACATGTGGTGATTACAATTTAAGATGAGATTTGGGTGGAGACACAGAGCCAACCCATATCAAATATTAAGAGATGTAATGTGTATAAAATTATACCACAAAAGGTGGGAAAAGGAATCAAACTAGATAGAAGTAACACATCTATATGTCACTGGAATTAAGCCAGTATAAATCTGAAGCTGATTCTGATAAATTAAGAGGTTTAGGGTAAACTCTAGAGAAGCCATTAAAAAAACTTTTTAAATGTAGTGAAAAATCAGTAAAGAAATGAATTCTACATTAGAAAGTATTCATTCAATACAAAAAAACAGTAAAAGAAAAACAGAAAAACAAAGACGTCATGAAACAAAACAAGCAGTAAGATGGCAGATGTAAATCCAACCACGTCAATAATATCATTAAATGTAAATGGATTTAACAATCCAATTAAAAGGCAGAGATTGTCAGACTGGACTGAAAACATGAATCAACTATATGCTCTCTATAGAACACACACATGAGATTCAAATATACAAATAGATTAAAAGCAAAAGGTATATAATAGTATAAAAGGAAAAGATACATAACAGTAACCACAATAAAGCTGCCTGTGGCTGTACTGATAGCAGATAAAATAGATTTTAAAATTTAAAAAGTTACTAAAAATAAGGAAGGATATTTTATAATTATAAAAGGATCACTCCATCAAGAAGATATAACAATTATAAACATGTGTGCACCTAATAACAAAGTACCAAAAGACACAAAGCAAACACCAAGAGAAAGGAAGGAAAAAACAGACAATTTAAGAATAATAGTTGGAAACTTCAACATCCCACTATCAATAATGGTTAGAACTGCCACACAGATGATAAATAAGGAAATGGAAGATTTTAACAATACTATAAACCAACTAGACCAGACATCTCTAGAACACTTTCTCCAGTAACAATGAAATATACATTTTTCTCAAGTGTACATGGAAAATTCTCCAGGATAGACAAGATGCTAGACCATAAAACAAACCTCAGTAATTTTAATGCTAGAATAATATAAAATATATACTCATACCACAATGGAATGAAATTACACAAATGAATGAAATCCATAACTGGAAAGAAATGGGGAACTCACAAATGTGTGGACATTAAATAACATACTCCTGAATAACAAATGGGTCAATGAAAAAACCACAAGAGAAAGCATAAAAATACTTTGAGATTAATGACAATGAAGACACAGGCCAGGTGTGGTGGTTCACACCTGTAATCCCAGCACTTTGGGAGGTTGAGGTGGTTGGATCACAAGGTCAGGATTTCAAGACCAGCGTGGCCAATATGGCGAAACCTCATCTCTACTAAAAATACAAAAAAATTACAGGCACATGCCTGTAATCCCAGCTACTCAGGAGGCTGAGGCAGGGGAATTGCTTGAATCTGGGAGGCGGAGGTTGCAGTGAGCTGAGATTACGCCACTGCACTCCAGCCTGGGTGACAGAGTGAGACTCTGTCTCAAAAAAGAAAAAAAGAAAATGAAGACTCAGGAAGACACAACATATCAAGCAGTCCTTAGAGGGAAATTTATAGCTGTAAAATCTATGTTAAGAAAGAAGAAAAATCTCAAATCGATAACCTAACAGCTCACCTTAAGACTATGGAAAAGGTAGAGTAAACTAAATGTAAAGAAAGTGAAAGCAAGGAAATAATAATGACTACAGTGGAAATAAATACAATAGAGAATAGAAAAACACTAAAGGAAATCAATGAAAGATGATTATTTGAAAAGATCAGCAATATTAACAAAGATTTAGCTAAGTTGACCAGGAGAAATAGAGAAGGCTCAAATTATTAGAATTGGAAATGAGAGAGGGGATGCTAGTACTGATCTTCTTTCAGAAATAAAAATGATTATACAATGAACAATTTTGCCAACAAATTAGATAACTTAGATGAAATTGTCAAATATCTAGAAAAACACACACAAAAAACTGATTCAATAAGAAATAGACAATATAAGTAGACTTTTAACAAGTGAAGCGATTGAATCAATTTTCAAAAACCTACCCACAGAGGGCTGCACCACTGAATCCTCCCAAAGAGCCAAAGATGAATCAACACAAATTCTTCACAAAATCTTCCAAAAGATAAAGATGGAGGGATACTTCTAACTCATTTCATGAAGGCAGTATTACACTGATATAACATCAGGCGAAGACATCACATGAAAAGAAAACAGACCAATGTCTCTTATGAATATCAGTGCAAAGACTAGCAAACAGAATCCTGAACTGATCAAAAGTATTTTACACAGTTACCAAGTGGGATTTATCCTATGCAAGCAAAGTTAATTTAATATCCAAAAAACTGAATGTAATACATCATATGAACATGAAAAAAATAATCACATGATCATTTCACTAGATGTAGAAAAAGCATTTGTCAAAATCCAACAACTTTTTATGTAAAAGCATGCAACAAATTAGGAATAGAAGAAAACTTCCTAAATCCAATAAAAGGCATCTAGGAAAAACCCACAACTATATTATACTTAATAGTGAAAGACTGGATGCATTTCCCCTAAGAATAGGAACAACATCTTCCATTCAACATTGTATTGAGGTTCCAGCCAAAGCAATTAGGCAAGAGAATGAAATCAAAGGCATCTAGATTAAAAAAAAACTACTTCTATTTATAGATAAGATCTTTTGTATAGAAAATACTAAGAAATCCTTTAAAAAATGATTGCAACTAATAAATAAATTCATCAAGGTTTTGGGATGTAAGATCAATATTTTAAAAATCAATTGTATTCCTATACACATGCAATAAACATTATCTGAAATAAAGTTTTAAAAATCCTATTTGCAATAACATTAATACTTAGGAGTAAACATAACAAAAGAAGTGTAGAGCTTATACTCAGAAGACCATAAAATATCATGGAAAGAAATTAAAGAAGATCCAAATAACTGGAAAAGCATCCCATGTTCACATTGAAGACTTAACATGTTTAAGAGAGCAATATTCCCATACTGATGTACAGCTCCAACAAATTCTTTTTCAGAATCCCAGTTAATGGCTTTGTAAAATTAACAAGCTTATTCTAAAATTTATATGGAATTGCAAGGTACCCAGAAAAGCCAAAATAATTCTGTAAAAGAAGAGTCAAGTAGAAAGACTCACATTTTCCATTTTCAAAATGTTCTACAAAGCAAGAATAAGTAAGATAGTGTGTTACTGGCATAAGGGTAGACATATAGATCAACATGATAGAATTAATCATTCAGAAATAAATCCATGACTGATTTTCCTCAAAAATGTCAATACCATGAAATGGAGAAAGAATAGTCTTCAACAAATAGTGCTGGTAAAACTAAATACCCACATGCAAAGAATGAAACTGGACCCTTACCTCATACCACATACAAAAATTAACTAAAATGGATCAAAGACCTTAATGTAACAAAGCAAATGCTACAAAACTCTTAGAAGAAAACATAGGGGTAAATTTTCATGACCTTGGATTTGGCAAAGAATTCTTAGCTATGAAACCAGCACAAGCAACAACAACAGCACAGAAAAAATTTCCCTCAAAGAAAATATACAAATAGCCAATATGCATGTGAAACAATTCTTCACATCATTTGACATCATTTGTCATTAGAGAAATGTGAATCACAACCACAATAAAACATCATTTAAGTCCCACTATTATAGCTAGAATCAAAAGTCAGATAATAAGTATTGGCAAGTATGTGGAGAAATCAGAACTCACATGCACTGCTGATGTGAACGTAAAATTGTGTAGGTTTTCCAAAAACACCTTGGAAAACAGTCTGACAGTTCCTCAAATTATTAAAAATAGAACTGCCATATGACCCAGCAATTCCACTCCTTAGGTAATATATGCCCAAGAGAAATGAAAACAAATGTCTGTCCACAAAAAGCATGCACATCAATGTGTATTGAAACATTACTCATTAAGGTCAAACTATGGAAACAGTCCAAATGTCTATCAATGGACAAATGAATAAATAAAATGTGGTATATCCATACACAGAATATGATTCAGTCATAAAAACGAAATACTAAAATATGCCACAACATGGATGAACCTTGAAAACATTATGCTAAGTGAAAGAAGTTAGACACAAAGACCACATAGTACAATGATTCCTTTCAAATAAAATGTCCACAACAGGCCGGGTGCGGTGGCTCATGCCTGTAATCCAAGCACTTTGGAAGGCCAAGGCGGGCAGATCACCTGAGGTCAGGAGTTCGAGACCAGCCTGGTGAAACCCCATCTCTACTAAAAATACAAAAATTAGCCAGGCGTGGTGGCAGGCACCTGTAGTCCCAGCTACTCAGGAGGCTGAGGCAAGAGAATCGCTTGAACCCAGGAGGCAGTGGTTGCAGTGAGCCGAGATCTCGCTATTGCACTCCAGCCTGGGGAACAAGAGTGAGACTACATATCAAAAACAAAAAAAAGTTCACAATTCAATCAACAAAGACAAAGTAGATTTGTAGTTGCTTAGGGCTGGGGGTAGGATGGTGGGAGAGGATGGAAGATTACAGAATGATAGCTAAAGTGCATAAGTCTTCTTTTTGAGGTGATGAAATATTCTAAAATGGACTGGTGATGGTTACTTATATCTATAAATATACCGAACACCACAGAATTGTACACTTTCAAAAAGGGAATTATATGATATATGAATTATATTGTAATAAAGCTTTAGGAAAATTCTCTCAAAGCAAAAGAAAGTTATGGGGACTTACGAAACAGAATCCATGTCTATGTGCTGTGGAACAATACCAGTAAGGTTTAACAATAAATCCAACTGTAATTTCATTTCATTAATTTTTTCATCTATTTCCTGCCATTCTTCAAGAGGTGTATCAGGAAACTCCAGGTTTTCCAACTTGAAAGAACAGAAGTCAAGAGAACTAATCAAAATTGGAAGAATTTTGGAGTAACCTAGAAAAGTAAGAAAAGCATTAATTTTTAGAAGTATTTGTAAGACTACTATTTTAATACCAAATTTAAAAATCCTACTGAGCAAGGGCATATCTTTTAAAAACCTTTTATTATCCTACAGCTTGATTAGCAGAGAACCTTACAAAAAGCAGTTTCTTAATAAATGGTTTAATGAATAAGCATTGCATAATTGGTGCTTTTATGACTAACAAACTATTTTTTCAATGACAGTTTATATCCTTAATTTCTTGTCTTTTCAGCTGAGAATCAAATGCATTAAACCCAGAAACTATCAACTATAGTTTTCTGTAAAAGACCTTACTTCACTACGTCATTCTTTTAAGAGGACAATGATAATAATCAGCTTCTTCATGATTATGGGATAGTGAATAACAAATGAAAATAGGTTATCATAGTTCTTGAGTCATTTTTTAGGTTATTGATCAGGTTTTCATAAAGTTTATAGTTTTTGCTCTGAACAAAACTTGAGTGTGTATCCTAATGTGGATCCAGCAGACTGATTCACTAGGAGATTATGGCAAAATACCCTTTTTCTTATTCATTTGCAAAATATGAAATGAAAACACTCCCATCTCAAAGTTATATAAAGACAAGTGATTTAAAAGGAAACTTTTTCTTGTCCTTGATGAAAATATTTTCACTGGCTTCCTTCATCAGTAAATTTTGATATTTCAGGAGTATTCAAAATGATCTGCTAATTTCACCATCATTCATAATTTTGATTGCTTCTATTTTAAACCATTTGCTACCTTATTTTTCTCTGCCCATTATTTACAGTCATCCCTCAGTATCTACAGGGGATTGGTTTCAGGACCCCCACGGATACCAAAATCCATGGATTCTCAAGTCCCTTACAGAAAATGATGTGGTATTTGTATATAACCTATGCACATCCTCTTGTATACTTTAAATCACCTCTAGATTACTTATATTACCTAACACAATGCAGATGCTATGTGATATTTATTATACTATATTGTGTTTTTATTTGTATTTTTTTTTCAAGTATTTTTGATTCATGGTTGATTGAATCTGAGGATGCAGAACCTGCAGATACAGAGGGTTGATATGGATAAGTATTGCCATTTTATCAATAACTATATTATTGCTGCCATAGAAAATGTAATTGTGTTTCCCCATGTAGCTTTTATAGTGTAGTTTTATATTGAACAATTGTGCCAGTCAATGGCTCAGGGTTACCTGAGACACTTTACTGAGAAGGATTCTTAAGAAACACATGATGCACTGAGCAAAAATGCTTTAATGGATTTGTAATATAGTTCATGTGTTTTGGAGGATGGAACTTCAGTATCTTTCATGGAAATTTGGGATATTAAGTCACTCTAACTCAGGGGTGGGACAGTGGACAAAACCGAAGTCCAGAATTTGCTAAGGAGTAGAGGTCCTGGTAACACCAGGATTCTCTTGGGAACCCTAATTCTCTGAAGCAGTACATCTTAAGAATAAAGGTGGAGCAGAAATAGAACAACCCTCAGAAAGCCCAAGGCCAGATTTCGTTTCAGCTCAGTCCCTGCTTGGACTAAGGTGATCTGTCCCTGTACTGAATGACCTGCCAGAAGAAAAAGTAAAATCCTTCTTATGAAATATAGTATCATCCCTAAAACTCTTCACACACAATGTCCAACATTCAATCAGAAATAGAAATATGAAAAGAATGGACTCAAAACCAAGACAAAATACAGATAATAAAATACAACTATAGGAGAACCAAATACTATCCAATCACCAGACATGGACTTTAACTGTGACTACAACTTTCAAGTTATTAAATGACAAGATAGAAAATTTCAGCAGAGATAAAAGTTAATAAATTCTAGGACTGAAAAATGTAATAACTAAAATTTTAAAATCAGTGAATGTTTAACAGCAGGTTAAACTAACACACTAAAAGAAAATCACTGGCAAATCAGAATTCTTAGAAAATAAGCTTTAAGGCCCAGTGTAGTGGCTCATGCTTGTAATTCCAGCACTTTGGGAGGCCAAAGTGGGAGGATTGCTTGAGCTTAGGAGTTCAAGACCAAGAGTAGCCTGGGCAACATAATGAGACCCCATCTCAAAAAAAAAAAAAAGAAGTAAGAAAGAAAAGAAAAGACAACAGGAAGGAAGGGAGGGAGGGAGGGAAGGAAGGAAGGAAGGAAGGAAGGAAGGAAGGAAGGAAGGAAGGAAGGAAGGAAGGAAGGAGGGAAGGGGAGAGAGAGAGAGAAAGAAAGAAAGGGAAGGAAGGAGAGAGAAAAGAGGAAGGAAGGAAAGAAGGGAAAAAAAGAAAGAAAGAAAAAAGAAAGAAGGAAGGAAGGAAAGAAAGAGAGAGAGAGAGAAAGAAAGAAAGAAAAAGAAAGAAAGAAAGAGAGGGAGGGAGGGAAAGAAAAAGAGAGAAAGATAAAGAAAGAAAGAGAGAGAGAAGGAAGGAGAGAGAAAAGAGGAAGGCAGGCAGGCAGAGAGAGAGAGAGAGAGAAAGAAAGAAAGAAAGAAAGAAAGAAAGAAAGAAAGAAAGAAAGAAAGAAAGAGAAAGAAAGAAAGAAAGAAAAGAAAGAAGAAGGAGAGAGAAAAGAGGAAGGAAGAAAGGGAGAGAGAAAGAAAGAAAGAGAGAGGGAGAGAAGGAAAGAAGGAAGGAAGGAAGGAAGGAAGGAGAGGAAAGGAAAAGAAAGCAAGCCTTTAAACAAAAAATAATCAGCAGACCCACCACTGTAGAAAATACCAAAGAGATTTCTTCAAGGAAAAAGAAAATTATCCCAGATAGACAAATGCAAATGTAGGAAGGGAGCAATATGAGGATAAAAGGATCTTACTCTACAAATTCACAAAAGGAAAAGACCAGTTATTCTTTGGCCATAAACTCAAGCCCTAAACAAGTAATCACAAAATCAATTTTAAACTTTTTCATGAGCATTTATTTTGTCATATAAATATTATCTTATCCTATGTATTAATTTTAGAAGAATATGAAAATGTATTATAATACATATATAATTTTCTTCCTATAGAACCTGTGCCTTTTAAACAACTAAATATATTCTAGCCAGGCATAGTGGCATGCACCTGTAGTTCCAGCTACTCAGGAGGCTGAGGCAGGAGGACTGTTTGAACCCAGGAGTTCAAGGCCAGCCAGCCTGGACAATATAGGTAAGCGCTTCCTTTAAAGAATGTATTCTTGAGGTGACAAAAACTAATGGATTGGAAAGACTTTTCCCATTCTCATTTTTAGGTGCTTTATTGCTTAAGTAGAGAAAAACAATTTACTTTTATTTGTTTAATTCTGATTCAGTCTCCTCACCAAACTGTCTTACTGATTTTAATCTTTTTTTCCTATAGTTTCAGATTTTCTAAGTATGTAACTATAACATCAGCACAAAGAAATACTTTATCTTTCTTTTCCAATGTTCATATCTGTTATTTTACTTTATTCTACTATTTCATTTTCTAGAACCACTTAAAAAAAAATAAAAATGTTGCTATCAAGCATCCTCATCTATTTTGTGAGGTTAATTATAAAGTTTTAGTGTTTTTCCATTCATGGTATTACTATTGGTTTTTGATAAGTTGTTATAGTATTATATTTATGTAGTTTTCTTTTAGGGATATTTAATTTAGAGTTTTTCTTGGGAATAACTGCTATATTTTAACAAAACAATTGCAGCATCTCTTATATGCTCATACAGTTTTTTCTCTTAATATTTTTATGAAATGTATTATGCCGATCAACTTTCTAATGTTGAATCGCTCATGCATTCCTGGAGTATACCCTACTTGGTTAAAATGTTTTGTTTTTAATCTTTGCTAAGCTATAATAATAATTATTATTTTATTTAGAATGTTTGCATCTATTGTCACAAATAACAGAAAATTGATGGGTTTATTTGTACTCTATTGTGTTTTGATATAATGATTTTCTGGGTTCATAAACAATTTGGAGGATTTTCCATATTGTTCTAAGGCTTTGAATTATTTAAGAATCTTAAAATTATATGTTCTTTAAAGTTTAAATAAAACTTAGCTATGAAGCTAGGAATAAAAAAGAAAATCAGCCTGGCGTAGTGGCTCACGCCTATAATCACAGCACTTTGGGAGGCCAAGGTAGGTGAATGACTTGAGCCCAAGAGTTTGAGACCAGCCTGGACAACATGACGAAACCCAATCACTACAAAAAAATTAGCCAGGAGTCACAGCATGCGCCTGTAGTCCCAGCTACCTGAGAGGCTGAAGTGGGAGGATCACTTGAGCATGGGAGTTTGAGGCTGCGGTGAGCCATGATCATACCACTATACTCAGGCCTCAGCAACAGAGTGAGACTCTGTCTCAAAAAAAAAAGAAAGAAAGAAAGGAGAAGGAAGGAAGGAAGGAAGGAAGGAAGGAAGGAAGGAAGGGAGGGAGGGAGGGAGGGAGGGAGGGAGGGAGGGAGGGAGGGAGGAAAGGAGAGGGAAAAGAAAAGAAAAGAAAAGAAGAGAAAAACAGCCCATGACATTTCTTCACTTCAGAATGTCAGCCAATTAGCAACAATCCTATTCTAGTTACCACATGCCTGAAAGTCATCAAGTAACAACAGCCTCACTCCAAATACAAGGTATCCATGGCTGAAAGTAAAACGATCTCTAAATACTCTTGTTTCTTAAAGTTTTTCAGTCTCGGAATTCCATGCTTCTGTGTGAATATCTCTTGCTTTGTTCAGAGAGGTTGTACACTGTATTACAGCTCTCCCCTCCTTACAAGCAAAAAATTACAGCTTTTTTATGGTTATTGTATTTGAATACTCGTATCTGTCTTAGACAAATTGAAAATATGAATATGTAGATCAATATAAATGAATATTGACTATATGAAATAAAAATAATGTCTTGTAAGATTTAAATATGTAAAAAGAACTGAAACACAAACAAAATAACACATAGTATGGGGGAAGCGAAACTAAGAACAAAATAAATTTTGAAGTGTTTGAAATATTCTAAATAATCCTGAGTCAAAAGACAAACCATAATGGAAATTTTAAACTATGTCTTGCCTTTCTGCCCCTGGACACCGCCAAAGAAGCATCATTAAAGTCTCTCTTCTCCCAGCCGTCTTGTCTAAGTCAGAGTCTCCTAAAGAGCCCAGACAGCTGAGGAAGCTCTTCATTGGAGGGCTGAACTTTGAAACAACTGATGAGAGCCTGGAGAGCCATTCTGAGCAATGAGGAACGCTCACGGACTGTGTGGTAATGAGAGATCCAAACACCAAGCGCTCCAAGGGCTTTGAGTTTGTCTCATATGCCGCCGTGGAGGAGGCAGATGCAGCCATGAATGCAAGGCCACACAAGGTGGATGGAAGAGTTGTGGAACCAAAGAGAGCTGTCTCAAGAGTAGATTCTCAAAGACCAGGTGCCCACTTAACTGTGAAAAAGATATTTGTTGGTGGCATTAAGACACCGAAGAACATCACCTAAGAGATTATTCTGAACAGTATGGAAAAATTGAAGTGATTGAAATCATGACTGACTGAGGCAGTGGCAAGAAAAGGGGCTTTGCCTTTGTAACCTTTGACGACCGTAACTCTGTGGATAAGACTGTCATTCAGAAATAGTATACTGTGAATGGCCACAACTGTGAAGTTAGGAAAGCCCTGTCAAAGCAAGAGATGGCTAGGGCTTCATCCAGCCAAAGAGGTGGAAGTGGTTCTGGAAACTTTGGTGGTGGTCATGGAGGTGGTTTTGGTGGGAATGACAACTTTGGTCATGGAGGAAACTTCAGTGGTCGTGGTAGCTTTGGTAGCAGCCATGGTGGTGATGGATATGGTGGCAGTGGGGATGGCTATAATGGGTTTGGTAATGATGGTGGTTATGGAGAAGGTGGCCCTGGTTACTGTGGAGGAGGCAAAGGCTATGGAAGTGGTGGACGGGGTTATGGAAGCCAGGGCAGTGGCTATGGTGGGAGTGGCAGCTATGACAGTTATAACAACGGAGGTGGAGGCAGCTTTGGCAGTGGTAGTGGAAGCTATTTTGGAGGTGGTGGAAGCTACAATGATTTTGGCAATTAAAACAATCAGTCTTCAAGTTTTGGACCCATGAAGGAAGGAAACTTCGGAGGCAGAATTTCTGGCCCCTACGGTGGTGGAGGCCAATACTTTGCCAAACCACAAAATCAAGGTGGCTATGGCAGTTCCAGTAGCAGCAGTAGCTATGGCAGTGGCAGAAGATTTTAATTAGGAAACAAAGCTTAGCAGGAGAGGAGATCCAGAGAAGTGACAGGGAAGCTACAGGTTACAACAGATTTGTGAACTCATCTAAGCACAGTGACGGCAGGGCCTAGGTGCTACAAAGAAGACATGTTTTAGACAAATACTGATGAGTATGGGCAAAAAACTTGAGGACTGTATTTGTGACTAACTGTATAACAGGGTATTTGAGTTTGTGTTCTGTGGAAAGTGTAAAGCATTCCAACAAAGGGTTTTAATGTAGTTTTATTTTGTTTTTTTGGTTTTTTTTGCACCCATGCTGTTGATTGCTAAATGTAATAGTCTAATTGTGATACTGAATAAATGTCTTTAAAAACAAAACAAAACAACTATGTCTAAAGCTAAATAATAAAAAATATACAAAACATGGGATGCAGCCAAAGCTGGCTTCTTATGACTCAATTCCATTGGGTTTCCCCCTATCTCTATTGTTCTATCTGTTGTTACCCTTTAAAATGTTGGGGATCCATTCTTAGTCCTTACTTATACCTAATGTATATTTTTCCCACAAGGTGATCTCATCAAAATTCATGGCTTTAACTAAAACATACACTAATATCTTCCAAAATTTCTTTCTTTTTTTTTTTTTTTTTAAACAGAGTCTCGCTCTCTTCCCCAGGCTGGGGTGCAATGGTGCAATCTCGGCTCACTGCAACCTCCACCTCCAGGGTTCAAGCAATTCTCCTGCCCCAGCCTCCTGAACAGCTGGGATTACAGGCATGCACCACCATGCCTGGCTAATTTTTGTTATTTTTAGTAGAGATGGGGTTTCGCCACGTTGGCCAGGCTGGTCTCAAACTCCTAACCTCAAGTGATCCACGTGCCTCGGCCTCCCAAAGTGCTGGGATTACAGGTGTGAGCCACCGCGCCTGGCATCTTCCAAAATTTCATCCAAGATTTTTCTCCCACATTCCTAATATGCCTGTTGAACAAGTCCACTTAATTGTGCCACAGCTACTTGAAAGTCAGTACGTCTAATACTAAATACATAATCTGCCCCCCCATACTTTTCCTTCTCCTCTATTCTCTAATCTTAATAAACTGGATGACCCATTTACAGTGCAAATCAGGAACACAGCCATCCTACAATACTCTCTCTCACACACAGAATTGTGTAGCCTACATTTTTAAAATCTCTCTTATTTTTCTTTCCTCTTCTCCATTCCCATGTCTTAGGATAGGACCTCATCATTTCTCAACTTATTCCTGTAGTAGGCTCCTGTATTAGTCCATTTTCATGCTGCTGCTAAAGACATACCCCGGACTGGGCAATTCACAGAAGAAAGAGGTTTAATGGACTTACAGTTCCACATGGCTGCAGAGGCCTCACAATCATGGCAGAAGGTGAAAGGCATGTCTCACATGGAGGCAGACAAGAGAAGAAAGCTTGTGTAGGGAAACACCCTATTATAAAACCATCAGATCTCATGAGACTTATTCACTACCACGAGAACAGCATGGGAAAGACCTACCCCCATGATTCAATTACCTCCCACCTGGTACCTCCCACAACACATGGGAACTCAAGATGAGATTTGGTGGGGTGGGTAGGCGGGGACACAGTCACACCATATCATTCTGTCCCTGGCCCCTCCCAAATCTCATGTCCTCACATTTCAAAACCAACCATGCCTTCCCAACAGTCCCCCCAAAGTCTTAATTCATTTCAGTATTAACTTAAAAGTCCAGTGTGGCGATTCCTCAAGGATCTAGAACTAGAAATATCATTTGACCCAGTCATCCCATTACTAGGTATATACCCAAAGGATTATAAATCATGCTGTTATAAAGACACGTGCACATGTATGTTTATTGTGGCACTATTCACAATAGCAAAGACCTGGAACCAACCCAAGTATCCATCAATGATAGACTGGATTAAGAAAATGTGGCACATATATACCATGGAATACTATGCAACCATAAAAAAGGAGGAGTTCATGTCCTTTGTAGGGACATGGATGAAGCTGGAAACCATCATTCTCAGCAAACCATTGCAAGGACAGAAAACCAAACACTGCATGTTCTCACTCATAGATGGGAATTGAACAATGAGAACACTTGGACACAGGGTGGGGAACATCACACACTGGGGCCTGTCGTGGGGTAGTGGGAGGGGGAAGGGATAGTATCAGGAGATATGCCTAATGTAAATGACGAGTTAATGGGTGCAGCACACTAACATGGCACATGTATACATATGTAACAAACCTGCACGTTATGCACATGTACCCTAGAACTTAAAGTATAATAATAAAAAAAAAAACAGACAAAAAGAAAAGTCCACATTCCAAAGTCTCATCTGAAACAAGACAAGTCCCTTCTGCCTATGAGCCTGTAAAATCAAAAGCAAGTTAGTCACTTCCTAGATACAAAGCAGGTACAGGCATTGGGTAAATACAAGCATTCCAAATGGGAGAAATTGGCCAAAACAAAGGGCCTATAGGCCCCATGCAAGTCCAAAATCTAGCAGGAGTGTCAGTAAATCTTTTTTTTTTTTTTTTGAGACAGAGATTTGCTCTTTTTGCCCACGCTAGAGTGCAATGGCACAATCGTGGCTCACTGCAACCTCCGCCTCCTGGGTTCAAGTGATTCTCCTGCCTCAGCCTCCTGAGTAGCTGCAACTACAGGTGCGTGTCACCATGCCCAGATAATTTTGTATTTTTAGTAGAGATGGAGTTTCACCATGTTAGCCAGGCTGGTCTCAAACTCCTGACCTCAGGTGATCTGCCCACCTCACGCTCCCAAAGTGCTGGGATTACAGGTGTGAGCCAGCATGCCTTGACAGCAGTCAAATCTTAAAAGTCCAAAATGATCTTCTTTGACTCCATGTCTCACATCCAGGTCACACTGATGCAAGAGGTGGGCTCCCACGGTCTTGGGCAGCTCCACCCATGTGGTTTTGTGGGGTACAGACTCCCTCCTGGCTGCTTTCATGGGCTGGCAATGAGTGCCTGTGACTTTTCCAGGTGCACGGTGAAAACTGTTGGTGGATCTACCATTCCGAGGTCTGGAGGACAGTGGCCCTCTTCTCACAACTCCACTAGGCTGTGCCCCAGTAGAGACTCTGTGTGGGGTCTCTGATCCCACATTTCCCTTCTGCACTTCCCTAGCCAAGGTTTTCCGTGAGGGACCCACCCATGCAGCAAACTTCTGCCTGGGCATCCAGACGTTTCCATACCTCCTCTGAAATCTGGGTGGAGGTTCCCAAACCCCAGTTCTTGACTTCTGTACACCCACAGGTTCAATACCACATGGAAGCTGCCAAGGCTTGAGGCTTGCACCCTCTGAAGCCACAGCCTGAGCTCTATGTTGGCCCCTTTCAGCCACAGCTGGAGCAGCTGGGACACAGGGCACCAAGTCCCTAGGCTACACACAGCATGGGGACCCTGGGCCCAGCCCACTAAACCATTTTTTCCTCCTAGGCCTCAGGGCTTATGATGGGAAGGGCTGCCATGAAGACCTCTGACATGCCCTGAAGACATTTTCCCCATGGTCTGGGGATTAACAGTTGGCTCCTCATTACTTATGCAAATTTCTGCAGCTGGCTTTAATTTCTTCTCAGAAAATGGGATTTTCTTTTCTATCACATTGTCAGGCTGCAAATTTTCCAAACTTTTATGCTCTGTTTCCCTTTTAAAACTGAATGCCTTTAACAGCACCCAAGTCACCTCTTGAATGCTTTGTTGCTTAGAAATTTCTTCTGCCAGATACCCTAAATCATCTCTCTCAAGTTCAAAGTTTCACGAATTTCTAGGACAGGGGCAAAGTGCTGCCAGTCCCTTTGCTAAAATATAACAAGAGTCACCTTTGCTCCAGTTCCCAAGAAGTTCCTCATCTCCATCTGAGACCACCTCAGCCTGGATTTCATTGTCCATATCATTATTAGCATCTTGTTCGAAGCCATTCAACAAGTCTCTAGGGAGTTTCAAACTTTCCCACAAGTTTCTGTCTTCTTCTAAGCCCTCCAAACCATTTCAACCTCTGCCTGTTACCCAGTTCCAAAGTCGCTTCCACATTTTCAGGTATCTTTTCAGCAGCACTCTTCTCTACTGGTACCAATTTACTGTATTAGTCCATTTTCATGCTGCTGATAAAAACATACTGGAGACTGAGTAATTTATATGGGAAAAGGGGTTTGTTGGACTTACAGTTCCATGTGGCTGGGGAAGCCTCATAATCATGGTGGAAGGCAAGGAGGAGCAAGTCACATCTTAAGTATATGGCAGCAGGCAAAGAGAGAGCTCGTGCTGGGAAACTCTACCTTATAAAGCCATCAGATCTGGTGAGACTTATTCACTATCATGAGAACAACATGGGAAAGACCTGCCCCCATGATTCAATTATCTCCCACAGGGTCCCTCCCACAACATGTGGAAATTCAAGATGAGATTTGGGTGGGGACACAGCCAAACCATATTCCATATTTCACCGTATCAGTGAAAATTAATAGAGAATAGAAAAACAATATAGAAAATCAAGAAAACCAAAAGTTGGTTCTTTGAAAAGATCCACAAAATTGATAAACCTTTAGCTAGTTTGACCAAGAAAAAATTAAGACTCAAATTATTAGAATCAGAAACGTAAAAGGGGCATTACTACCAACTGTGGAGAAATAAAAAGGATTATAAAGTGGATGATTTTTTAAAAATATACAGACAACCAAAACTGGCTCAAGAAAAAAAAAAAAGAGAGACAATATAAATAGACCTTTTAAAGAGCAGATCAAGTCAATAATCAAAAACCTACCTATGAAGCAAAGCCCAGGCCCAGATGGCTTTACCACTAAATATTATCAAGCATTCAAAAAGAATTAGCACCAGTTCTTTACAAACTCTTCCAAAATAACAGAAAAGGAGGAAAATCTTCTCAGCCCGTTTCATGAGTCCAGTATTATACTGACACCAAAACCAGATAAAGATATCACAAGAAAGAAAAGCTACAGATAAATATATTGTATAACTATAGATGCAAACCCCTCAACCAAATACCTGCAAACCAAACCTAGAAACATATAAAAAGAATTATATACCATGATCAAGTAGGTTATGTTTTTTTGAGACAGTGTCTCCAGAGCTCTGTCACCCAGGCTGGAGTAAAGTGGTGTGACCATACCTCACTGCAGCCTCAAACTCCTGGGCTCAAGGCATCCTCCTGCCTCAGCCTTCTCAGTAGCTATGTAGCTATATACACAGGATCTCACTATGTCGCCCAGGCTGGTCTCAAATTCCTGGCTTCTCGAATTCCTCCTGCCTTGGCCTCCCAAAGCACTGAGATTACAGGCATGACCCATCACTCCCAGACCCAAGTAGGATTTATCCTAGGCAAGGAAGATTGGATTAATATCCAAAAATCAATGTAATATATCCTACTGATACAATAAAAGACAAAAGCCATGAAATTATCTCAATGAATACAGAAAAAGCATTTTTTAGAAATCCCACGCTTTTCATGTAAAAGAATTCAATTAAATAGGAATAGAACAGAATTTCCTAAACCTGATAAAAGGCATCTACGAAAAACCCACAGTTAACACCACACTTAATGGGGAAAGACTCATGCTTTCCCCCTAAGGACAAGAATAAGACAAGAATATCTGCTTCCATGATTTCTGTTCAACATTGTACTAGAGGTTCTTGCCAGGGCTATTAGGCCAGAAAATTAAATACAAGAATCCAGGCCACAGTGGTTCACACCTGTAATCCCAGTACTTTGGGAGGCTGAGATGGGTGGATCACAAGGTCAGGAGTTTGAGACCAGCCCGGTCAACATCTCTACTAAAAATACAAAAATTAGCCTGGCGTGTGGCAGACATCTGTAATCCCAGCTACTGGGGAGGCTAGGGCAGGAGAATCGCTTAAACCCCAGCAGCAGCGGTTGCAGTGAGCCAAGATCGCACCACTGCACACCAGCCTGGGCAACAGAGCAAGACTCTGTCTCAAAAAAAAAAAAAAAAAAAAAAAAAAGAATCCAGATTGGCAAGGAACTAGTAAAACCCTGTCTTCACTGTAACATGATCTCATAAAGAGAAAATCCTAAGTCATCCACTAAAAAAACAGAAACTATTAGAATAAATGAGTTCAGCAACATGGCAGGATATAAGATCAATATACAAAATCAATTCTATTTCTATATACTTTAAATGAACAATCTGAAAATGGAACTGAGATTTCATTCACAACATCATCTAGAAGAATAACATACTCAAAAAATATTTAACAAAAGAAATATAAAACTCAGAAAACTATAAAACATTGATAACAGAAATTGAAAAATATCTAAATAATTGAAAAAAATCCACATTTATGGATTGGAAGATATAACATTGTTAAGATGGCAATACTCCCCAAACAAATCTACAGATGCAACATAATCCCTCCATCAGAAGCTGATTTCTTCATAGAAATTGATAAGCTGATTATAAACTTCATATAGAATTTCAAGAGATGCAGAATAACCAAAACAATCATGAAAAAGAATAAAGGACTCACATTTCTCAATTTTGAAACTTACTATAAAGCAAGAGTAATCAAGACAATGTGGCACAAGGACAAACATACACATTAGTGGAATAGGCTTAAGAGTACAAAATAAGCCCAGAGATCTCTGGTTAACAGATTTTTGACAAGGATGCCAAGACTATTAAATGGAGGAAGAATGTTATTTTCAATAAATGGTGCTAGGACAACTGAACATCCACATGCAAAAGAATGAAATTAGAGCCTTACCTCACACAATATATAAAAATTAACCCAAGGCCAGGTGTGGTGGCCTATGCCTCTAATCCCAGCACTTTGGGAGGCTGAAGTGGGAGGATCGCTTGAACCCAGAAGTTTGAGACCAGCTTGTGCAACATGGTGAGACCCTGTCTCTACAAAAAGTAAAAAAAAATTAGTCGACATTCTACTCAGAGGTTGAGGTGGGAGGATCGCTTGAACCCAGGAGGCTGAGACTGCATTGAGACAAAATCGTGCCACTACACGCCACCCTACATGACAAAGCACGACTCTGTCTCAAAAAAAAAAAAAAAAAATTAACTCAAAATGGATCAAATACCATTATATAAAAGCAAAACTATAAAACTCTTAGAACAACTAAGCGAAAACCTTCATGACTTTAAATTTAGCAAAGGATTCTTAGATATGACACCAAAAGTACAAACAAAAAAGAAAATAAAATCGGTAAGTTGGATGGACTTCATTGAAATTAAAAACTTTTGTACTTAAAAAGACACTATCGGGATGTCCACGCGAGTCCCAGGCTGAAGGAGGCAGCTCCAGGCAGCGCGTGAGCGCTGGCGGCCGGCCCAGGCTGCGGCGTGTGTGCGCCGGGAGACACGATCTTGTAGAAAATTTCAGCTATACCCGTTGGAGTAGAAGCTGAAATAATAGAAGCTGTGTACGATGCATTACGGTATTGAAGAAAATTAACTTTTGTATTAAATATTTGGAATATAAGGAAATAAGGAAAGGTGACTGAAAATGGTGCAGAAGAAAATACAAATCACACGCATAATGGATGAAAGGAACCGACAGGTCACTTTTACAAAGAGAAAGTTTGGATTAATGAAGAAAGCTTATGAACTTAGTGTGCTCTGTGACTGTGCACTTTCAACAGCTCTAACAAACTGTTCCAATATGCTAGCACTGATACGGAGAAAGTTCTTCTCAAGTATACAGAATAGAATTAACCTTATGAAAGCAGAACCAACCCGGATATTGTCGAGGCTCTGAACAAGAAGGAACACAGAGGGTGCGACAGGTCAGACCCTGATACTTCATATGTGCTAACTCCACATACAGAAAAATATAAAAAAATTAGTGAGGAATTTGATAATATGATGTGGAATCATAGCATCGCACCTGGTTTGCCACCTCAGAACTTTTCAATGTCTGTCACAGTTCCAGTGACCAGCCCCAATGCTTTGTCCTACACTAACCCAGGGAGTTCACTCGTGTCCCCATCTTTGGCAGCCAGCTCAACGTTAACAGATTCAAACATGCTCTCTCCACATCAACCATATTATAAGACACGTGTCCCATGGAGCTCCTCAGAGACCACCAGGTACTGGCAATGCAGGTGGGAGGTTGGGTACTACAGACCTCACAGTGCCAAATGGAGCTGGAAGCAGCCCAGTGGGGAATGGATTTGTAAACTCAAGAGCTTCTCCAAATTTGATTGGAGCTACTGGTGCAAATAGTTTAGGCAAAGTCACGCCTACAAAGTCTCCCCCTCCACCAGGTGGCGGTAATCTTGGAATGAACAGTAGAAAACCAGACCTTTGAGTTGTTATCCCCTCTTCAAGCAAGGGCATGATGCCTCCTCTAGTAAGTTGAACCTTTCTTCAACTTCATTGTTTAAAACACGTATTTTTTACATAGTCTGTAGCTTCCTTTGGAATTTTCTGTGCCACTGTAGAATCTACACCTATTCCCAATGAATATTTCCATTCAAAATTAGTATTTGAAGAGACAAGACTATTTTAAATACACAAAAATCAGATTATGGAAATTCACTTAATGGTTATTTAAAATTAAAGCTAAATATGAACATGGATGGAACTGGAGGTTAATGTGTGAAGCGAAATAAGCCAGGCATGGAAAGATAGATACTGCATGTCCTCACTCATATGTGGGACCTAAAAAAACTGATCTTGTGGAGATAGAGAATAGAATGATAACAGATGCTGGGAAAGGTGTGTGGGTGGGAGACGGGATAAAGAGAGGTTGATTAGTGGGTAAAAACATACACTTAGATAGAACAAATATACCCCTGTATTCAGTAAGGGAGAAGGGTGACTATAGTTAGCAACATTGTAGATGGAGTATATTTCAAAGTAGCTAGAAGAGAGGACTTAAAATGTTCCCAACACATAGGAGGGATAAATACTCAAGATAATAGATACCCAAATACCCTGACCTTGCTCATTACACATTCTATGAATGTAACAAATACTCACATGTACCCCATTAACATGTAACATACTTTCAATCAATTTTTAAAAAGTAAAATATAGAGAGATTATGTTTAATTTTTTCTTTTACCAGGCTAGAAGCATTAAACATGACTTATTTATTCTCTGTTAAGAAAAAAAAAAAAAAAAAAAAAAGGACACTATCAAGAAAATGGAAAGGCAACCCACAGAAAAAGATAAACTGTTTAGAATTCACATATCTGAAAAGCGACTTGTATTCAGAACATATTAAGCAGTCTTATAACTCAATAATAAAAAGACAACCTAAATAAAATATTGGCAAAGAATCATTAGAGTGTGTGAAAGGGTGTTTTACATTTATGTTAGACCTAGCTACTAATGAACTCCCAATAAAGGACATTTTTTTAAAAGTATGATATGTAGACCACTGGCATCAGAATCACGTGGGATGCTTGCTAAAATTGCCAGTTTATGGGTATCTCTGTAGATACAGTGTACCAAGAAGACTGGAGGCAGGGCTCAGGAATCTGCATTCTTCACCAAATCCCTAATCACACTAAAGTTTGAGAACCACTTATATAGAATGTTATTTCACAGACTAATATCTCAGATAGGTCTCATTCTGTTTGACATTTTCAAAGAGTTACATTGTCAGCTGGTGGACATTTGTCTAGAATTCTAACACAAGTGGTAATAGCACACAATAACACACAATATTTATCAATGTTGAACAATGGTATCTGTTCTCTGGTAGTATGAAACCTTGGAAAATTGCTTTTCTTTCTATACATGTTATAAATCAATAGCATAAATCTCAATTTTTGTCTTAGAAAAACAACATGGCAAAGGACCTGAACTGACATTTCTGCAAAGAAGATATACAAGTGGCTAATAAACCTTTAAAAAATGCTTGACATCAGTAGTCATCAGGAAAACACAAATCAAAACCACGGTGAGATTTTATTTTACACCCACTAGTATGGCCAGAATTTAAAAGTGAGACAGGTTCTAGCAAGCAAGCAGAGAAAGTGGAACCTTCATACACTGCTGGTAGGAATACAAAATGATGTGGCCTCTTTGAAAACAGTGTGGCAGTCTTCAAAAAGTTAAAGATACAGTTATCAAATGACCAATAATTTCACTGCCTGCCAACAGATGATATGATGAAATGTGATAGATACATACAACAAAATATTATTAGGCCATAAAAATGAGTGAAGTACTGATAAATGCTAAAACATGAGTGAACATTGAAAACATTATACCAAGTGAGAGAACCCAGTCAAATGATCACACAGTACATGAATTCATTCACATGAAAGTCCAGAACGGGGAAATCTATAGAGACAGAAGGCAAACTTACGAATGAAGTGACGATGTTGGGAGTAAGAGGGTGAGAGCTAAAGAGTATGGGGTTTCTTTTGAGGCTTATTTTGATGAAAATAATCTAAAACTGACAGCGGTAATGGATGCACACATCTGTGAATATACTAAAAATCATTGATTCACTTTAAATAGGTGAATCATAAAGTATATAAATTATATCTCAAAGTGATGCTCAATGCTTTGCTTATTTTGCTTTGTTTTAAAACTATATGCATGTATTACTTTTAAATATTAATTGTATTGAAAATAATAATTGTGGAAACATGTTATACCAAGAAATCTAATTATTATGAGTATTTTCTTACCATTGTCCCCATTTATTCTTATTTCATATTCTTTGTAGAGTTTTTGTATGTTTTTGATAATTTCCTCCATGTACTGTCGCTCTGATGGCAACTCCCCCTCCAAACTTTTATGGCGATTAAATATCCCAAGCCCAATATCTGTCCAGTTTTCCTGTAAATGTTTAATAATCTTGAGAGTATCATATTTTGACAGTAGAACATCCCCAGTAAACTCTTCTTTTTTCTCATTCAGCATCTAAAGAGTGAAAGGAAGAGGAAGAGTAGCATATTATCTATCCACTAATGATTTTATCAAGGTCTACCTAATGCTTATTCCCCAGTGACTCCCAATTATTTTGGAGTTGCATATCCTATTATTATTATGCTCCAAAGAGATGGTATATGACATATATCTTATTTTTTAAATTAAAACGAATTTAAACTAATTTTGATACTCTGTGAGATAACCCATAGTTTACCAGGATGAAAATCATTATATTAAATTCTGTGTGGTTAAAAAAAAAAAAAAAAAGTAGAGATAGGCAATTAAGTCCTATAAAGCTAAGCATGTTTAATTACTATTGGCTTTCGTAAGGTTGTAATATATCTGTTTACATGATCCCCACTAGACTGGGAAAGTGCCTAGAATATACAGGTTGTGTTTTATTCACATTTTGTTTATCTGTCTAAACCCAAGTCCAAGTGCTGAACATGACATATCAATAAACATTTGTGGAAAAATAAGGTACAATTTATATATATAATTGGGCATTATTTGTGCTCAGATAATAGAAACATTACCCAGCCTTCAATAAGAGTAATTAGCATGGGGAGACAGTGTAGAAGAGCAATTAGGAGTAAGAACTTTGAAGCCGGAGAGATCTGGACTCAAATTCTGATTCCGCCACTTACCTTTTATAGATAACTTAGGTAAGTTACTTAACATCCTAGGCTTCAATTTCCACATCTGGGACATGAAGATTATAAGACTTGCATCATAGGGCAGCCATGAAGAATAAGTAAGATAATATATGGAAAACACATTTTCAGCTCCTCACAAAGAGTAAGTGCTTAATAAATGAGAGCTATTACTATTCCTAAATTGAAGAAATATGACTTTTTTGTATTTTTTCTATGCATGTCAAAACTGCCAGATAAAAAGTAAAAAAAAAAAAAAAAAAAAAGTCACTAAACTAGACATGTTGTATATAGATCAGGAAATATCTTCAATTCTGAGAATATACTGTTCAAGTCATTCCTAAAGAAAAGAAAATGGCCGGGCGCGGTGGCTCAAGCCTGTAATCCTAGCACTTTGGGAGGCCGAGACGGGCGGATCACGAGGTCAGGAGATGGAGACCATCCTGGCTAACACGGTGAAACCCCGTCTCTACTAAAAAAATACAAAAAACTAGCCGGGCGCAGTGGCGGGCGCCTGTAGTCCCAACTACTCGGGAGGCTGAGGCAGGAGAATGGCGTGAACCCAGGAGGCGGAGCTTGCAGTGAGCTGAGATCCGGCCACTGCACTCCAGCCTGGGCGGCAGAGCGAGACTCCGTCTCAAAAAAAAAAAAAAAAAAAAGAAAAGAAAATGGTTTGTTGGGATCTTATGCAATTTCATTAGGGAATGATTTCGATATGCACTTTGGAAATATTTCAATGTCACATATATTTTCCTTTGTCAGACTACTATAACGTGATAGTAATTTGATCAATGAAATCTATTTTCCAAGCTCTGACCCCTTAAAGATTGTTATTAATGTATAAACAAAATGTGGTATATAAATACAATGGGATATTATTCAACCTCAGAAAGAAAGAAAATTCTGACACTTGCTGCAAAATGGATGAACATTATGCTGAGGGAAATAAGCCAGTCACAAAAGTAAAATACTGTATGATTCCACTTATATGAGATGCCTAGAATCATCAAATTCATAAACAGAAAGTAGAACGAGATTGCCCAGGGGGTACGGGGAGGCAGAAATGGGGACTTACAGTATAATGGATACAGAATGTCAGTTTGGGGAAAAGAAAAAGTCCTGGAAATGAATGGTGGTGATGGTTGTACAACAATATAAATATATTTAGGGCAACTGAACTGTATGCTTTAAAATGATTAAAATGGTAAATTTTGTGTTATATATATTTTACCACAATAAAAAAAGATGTTACTAATTTTAAAAGTCCAATTTGTCCTTAAAACAAAAGCCAGATATAGGACAGGCACAAACGTTACTTATGTCTGACAATTAAATAATAGCATTGAACTACCCTCACTTGTAGGGAGCCAAAGGCCCGTGGGATGTGACCAACTCAGCATTCCACTTGAGGCTATATGATCAAGCAAACTGTTTATCACGAATGCACGATGTGAGCAAACTCACACTGCGCCTGCCACCAAAAGGTTTGCAGAGGGACATCACTCCCTGGTACCGGGCTCTTTGAAGTTATCTATTGAGAAGTCTGGCACCTATTGTTCAAAGGATGCAGTCTTGCAAGCCTGCTGTGAACCAAACAGCAATTACCCAACAATCACTCTCCCTTTCTCCCATCTCTTTTGCCTAATAAATACAGAGGGCTGTGTAAAGCTCAGGGCCCTTGTCCACTACAGGCAAGGTGCCCCCCGGCCCCTTCTTCCAAATATACTCTTTTGTCTCTTGTCTTTTATTCCCACGTTCATCCCCCTTTGTTCAGTCCCCCTATGTCTGTGCGGGTTACATAGTAGCATCTGAACACAGGACTTCAAGGACGTGAACGAAGAAGATCTGCTGGAACAGAGAAACTGAAATTGACAAGGCGAATGGGGAAGCCGGGATGAGTCTGCCGGCAGTGGAGATAAGGTCAGTACCGTGAAGAGGTACTGGGAGCAGTGCTTTAAAGAAGTACTGGGAATGGGAAGTTTTCTGAATCAGGATAACATGGAGCAGAATTTGTCTGTTGGAGAAAAACATTATGTGCAGTTGCTTAAAGTTTTATTGAAATGAACTGGTCCTCAGGTTAGTTCTCAGACATTGACTAAGCTGCTGCAGGAGGTTATTACACACATAACACATGGTTTCCATAGGCAGGCAGTCTTGATGTGGAAAATTGGGACAGAGCAGGTGAAGGATTAAAACAGGCTCATCAAAAAGGTCTTAAAGTTGATTCTTCAGTTTTCTCCACGTGGAGTTTAGCTCGTACTATACTTCTGCCATTATCTCCTCATTATTCTGCAGGACAGCAGGCTGAATCTAAAAATCTGAAAGAATCTGTTGTCCCACCCACAGTTCCAATTGAAAATAAAAAACAGGAGAGGGAGGATAAAAATTGGCCTATACCACCTCCTCCAGTTGCAGAAACATCTGAAACACCTCCTTTGATAGCAGAAATAGAAACCCCAATACAAAGAATTTTATGCTCTGCTGCCATAGCTGGAGAGCCCTTAGGACCTTGTGCTTTTCCTATTTCCGTAAGGGCTGATCCAAATAATCCACAGCAGGTTATTCATGAACACACTCCCCTAGAGTTTAAGTTGTTAAAGGAATTAAAAGCAAGTGTGGTAAATGATAGCGTACAGAGCCCATTCACCTTAAGATTTCTAGAATCTGTGTTTGGTGCTATGCGTCTTTTACCCTTTGATGTGAAACACTTGGTGCGAACTTGCTTGTCGGCTAGCGCATATCTGACATGGAATTTAAATTGGCAAGAAATGTGTGCAGACCAGGCTAGACAGAACCGTGCTGCTAAAAATGGAGACGTTACAGAGGATATGCTGTTAGGTAATGGTCCTTATTCAGACCTGGAATGTCAAATGGCACTCCCAGATGCCGCTTATCAGCAGTGTGCACAGGCTGCTAAATGTGCCTGGGCCACAATTCCTGAAGAGGGATTCCCAGTACTATCATTTTTACATATCATGCAAGGGTCACTGGAACCCTATATGCAATTTCTTGCAAGATTACAAGAGGCAGTGAAGCGTCAGATTCCTCATACCGTGGCTGCAGAAATGCTAACCTTAGCTCCAGCTTTTGAGAATGCAAACGCGAACTGTAAATGTGCGATGGCACCAGTGAGGTGTACAAAAAACTTTGGAAATTTTCTCAGACCTTGTCAGGATGCAGGAACTGAGCTTCATTGCTGTGCAATGTTAGTGCAAGCAATGGCTAATTTAGCAGTTGACAAATCTAAAAGGAGCTAAGGGTCAAACCCTAAAATGGGAAAATGTTATAATTATGGAAAAACTGGACATTTTAAAAAGGAATGCCGCCATATCTCAGGACAGAAAGGACCTTACAATGCAGTGCCCCACCCAACGGAAAAAAATGCCAGGACTGTGTGCTCGCTGTAACAAAGGAAATCACTGGGCCAATCAGTGCCGCTCAAAATTTCATCAGAATGGCACCCTCCTGCCAGGAAACAAGACATGGGCCTGGCCCCGGGCCCCACAAACAATGAGGGCATTCCCAGTCCAGACCTCAACCCCATTTGAGGGATGGGTTCCTGGAGGCACATTGATTCCCTCACCCCAGGAACACCAGGAAGTGCAGGATTAGAGCTACCCACCAAAGAAAGAATCACATTAGTCAGGGGAGACAAACCTATCAACGTTCCCACTGGTATTTGGGGACTTTTACAAACAGGATACACAGGACTAATTTTAGGCAAAAGTCGTCTTAATTTGCAAGGCATCACTGTAGTCCTAGGAGTGATTGACTCTGATTATGAAGGAGAAATTCAAGTAGTTTTAATGTCACAAGATCTTTGGGTTTTTGAACCGGGAGATCTTTGCTCAATCACGCTTATTCGTTGCAAATTATACCCTTCTCCATGAAAGGAGAAAGGAGAAAATAAAGGGTTTGGGAGCACAACTATATGAGAAATCTATCACAACCAATAGCCTCTAAATAGACCCACCTGTGGGTACAAATTAAAGGAAAGAAATGTTATGGGCCTATGGATACGGGGAGCTGATGTATCAGTAACATCTAAAGACAATGGCCCCCATCCTGGCCCTTGCAATTAACTTCTACATCCTTAGTGGGAAAGGAACAGCTCAAAGTGTTCAACAGAGCCCTGAGATTTTACCTTGTCTTGGTCTGGATGAACAGTCGTGTACTTTGCAGCCTTATGTCGCAAATATAGCTATCAATTTATGGGGTCAAAACTTAGTTACACCTTGGGATATGAGACTTACAAATGAAAACTTTGATAACCCAGGATTTAAAATGCTGAAGAACATGGGATATCAGAATGGAAAAGGTTTAGGAAAATTTCTTCAAGGAAATCCTAACCCAGTATCAGTAACTGCAAAAACAGAAAAGGGCTAGGACGTCAGGATTTCTGATGGGGGTCATTGATATTTCTCCGCCGCCCACTGCCTTACCATTAGAATGGCTCAGTGACAAACCTGTATGGGTGGATCAATGGCCTCTATCTCAGGATAAGCTGATGCAACTTCAGCAGCTAATAAAAGAACAATGGGACACCGGACACAAAGAGGAGTCAGCCCCTGGAATTCTCCAGTGTTTGTTATTCCAAAAAAGTCCAGAAGATGGCGACTGCTACATGATTTAAGAGCTGTTAATGCAAAAATTAAACCAACGGGTGCCTCACAAAAAAGTTTACCATCTCCAGTGGCTATTCCAAAAGACTGGCCTCTTGTAGTAATAGATCTTAAGGAGTGTTTACTATACCCTTACACGAGAAGGATAAGCCTCGATTCGCCTTCTGTGTGCCTTCTATTAATCAAAGAGAACCTGTTTCTCATTATCAATGGAGAGTTTTACCCCAAGGCATGATTAACAGTCCTACGCTGTCAGCATTTTGTAGGACAGGCATTAAAGGAGCCTCGGAATATGTTTCCTACTGCTTATATCATTCATTTTATGGATGATATTCTTTTGGCCGCTCCTACAGATCAAATCCTACATCAGTTATTCAGAGGAACTAAGCAGCCTTTGACTAAATAGAATCTCAAAATAGCCCCAGAAAAGGTACAACTTCCCCATACCAACACTTAGGAACTGTTGTTACGGAGAGAAGTGTATGGCCTCAGAAAGTAGTTCTCCATAAAGACAGGTCACAGACTTTAAATAATTTTCAACAATTATTAGGAGATATTAATTGGCTACGCCTGATGTTAGGTATTGCTACCTATCGACTCACATATCTTTACTAAACCCTGCAAGGAGATTCTTCTTTAAATTCCCTGCGGCAATTAACTAAAGAGGCAGAAGCCGAATTACGACGAATTACGGCTTGTAGAGCAAATGTTACTGCAGAGACATGCCACATGGCTACAACCGCAAAAACCTTTGCTTT
Source organism: Macaca fascicularis (assembly GCF_037993035.2). Lineage (NCBI taxonomy): Eukaryota > Metazoa > Chordata > Mammalia > Primates > Cercopithecidae > Macaca > Macaca fascicularis. Next base: position 36,949,732 of record NC_088375.1, on the reverse strand, counting down.
GTTTATTCTTTCTACCCCCCACTCTCCAACAGGGCTTTGGGGCCAGTCTATAGACAAGTCTGTAACAGTAACAGAATGGCTCTTTCTACCTCATCAAACAGTCAAAACCTTGCAAATTTATCTTTTTTTAATTACACAAATTGTGACTATGGGCAAGCATAGGTCAAAAATGCTTATGGGATATGATCCTGACAAAATTATTGTTCCTCTAGACTCCCAGCAACAAGCCGCAGCTTGGGAAATGTCAACTGCCTGGCAAACTGCTTTTGCAGACTTTGTGGGTGCTATAGATAACCACTGTCAGGCCTCTGAGCCCAAGCTAAGCCATCATATCCCCTGTGACCTGCATATATATATCCAGATGGCCTGAAGCAACTAAAGATCTACAAAAGAAGTGAAAATAGCCTTAGCTGATGACATTGTACCATTGTGATTTGTTTCTGCCCCACCCTAACTGATCAATGTACTTTGTAATCTCCCCCACCCTTAAGAACTTTCTTTGTAATCTCCCCCACCCTTAAGGAGGTTCTTTAATTCTCCCCACCCTTGAGAATGTACTTTGTGAGATCCACCCCCTGCCCGCAAAACATTGCTCCTAACTCCTATCCCAAAACCTATAAGAACTAATGATAATCCCACCACCCTTTGCTGACTCTCTTTTCGGACTCAGCCCGACTGCACCCAGGTGAAATAAACAGCCTTGTTGCTCACACTAAGCCTGTTTGGTGGTCTCTTCACATGGACGCACGTGACAACCACTACCCCTCAGACAAGATTTTACAGTTTTATAAAATCCATTCTTTCATTCTTCCTGTGATTTCTCACCACAAACCTATTCCAGGTGGACAAATTTATTTTACTGATGGCCCTTCCAAAGGTTGTGCTGCTATCTATGGACCAAAACATACTCAAATAATGATGACCTCGGGTTTCAGCTCAACGCTCAGAGCTAATTGCAGTCATTCAGGTTTTGGAGCTCACAGCTTCCGATCCTATCAATGTCGTCTGTGATTCAGCTTATGCTGTAAATGTAGCCAGTCACATAGAAAGTGCTACAATTAAAAGTACACTAGACCCAGAACTGCTGAATTTATTTTTAAGACTTCAACAAGTTATTCACTCTCATGCAGCTCCTTTTCATATTTCTCATATTCGTTCTCCACACAACTTTCTGGGCCACTATCTCTAGGTAATGAAAAGCAGACAAATTGATTGGTTCTGTGTTTCAGCAAACTCGAGTGTCTCATGCGCTGCTGCACCAAAATACTTCTGCCCTTACTTGTATGTTCCATTTATCTCGCAGCCAAGCTAGGGCTATAATACAAACCTGTCCTACTTGCCAGCATGTCTCCCTGGAGAAGGCTGTAACCCACGAGGTTTGGCTCCAAATGAAATTTGGCAAACAGATGTTACACACATAGCAACCCTTGGTAAGCTTACCTATGTTCACGTGACTATAGACACTTATTCTCATACGCCGCATGCTACATGCCAAACACGTGATACAGCTGGTCATGTACAGTGACGTTGTCTGTCATCAATTGCTCATATGGGGATACCTAACAATTAAAAACTGACAGTGGACCCGCTTACACTAGTATGCCTTTCAAAATTTCTTACAGCTTTGGGCTATAACCCACAAAACAGGAATTCCTTATAATCCCAGAGGACAAGGCATTATAGAGCGGTCACATCAAACATTACAATGCATGTTGAAAAGACAAAAAGCGAGTATAAGAGGCAAACTACCACCTCAATCAAAACTACATTTAGCTTTATTTACTTTAAATTTTTTGACTCCTGGTACAAATTATAAGACTCCAGCAGAAAGACATTGGCAAGTGTTAGAGGAAAAGAGGAAAATTTATTCGAAAATGTTATGGAAATCCACAGAAGGAAAATGGAAAGGTCCGGTGGATTTACTGATGTAGGGATGAGGGTATGCTTGTGTTTTTACAGGAGATGGACAAACTGTGTGGGTGCCCTCAAGGTGCGTGTGACCATGGAACGGGAGACTGGAGGAACCCAGGGTGGCCAACCATGGGCCTGGTCCCTCCAGTATGAGCCATGAGCCAGCTGAGCCTGAGTGCAAAGACGGAGAGAAGGCTGACCACAGTCACGATGACATCAATCCTCATAACGTGGGGACAACTCAAGAAAACCACGCAGGCAGCTGAGAAACTACTGGAGCCTCAGGGACAGGCAAAAATCCCTGATTCCATATTCTTGGCCATGTTAGCCATAATGTCCTGTGCAGTATGTTTTCCCTGCACAGAGGCAAAAACATACTGGGCATATGTTCCCACTCCCCCAGCAGTACAACCTATACTTTGGAGTGACACTTCTCCTGAGATTTGTCACGATCAGGGAGAGTGGGCTCCAGGACCCCTAACTCCCCCGACGTAGAACAGTTAGACTCTCAGAATAATGTCATTAATTATACCCTCCACTGGAAGGACTTCCTTTGTGTATCACTACAAAGACATCACTCAGCCATAGCTATCTTACAATTCAAGCTCAAACATGGTTGAGTCACTATGGAAAAATTATGTACTTATTAAGTCTTGGTTCTACTAATGTGACTGGTGTGCTAACCAACCATTCCTGGCCCAGTTGCCCTAATTGTGCTGATTATACAGAATAGATTCCATTCAATAGTTCCTACCCGCTTCTGTGGACCCAGTGTCTTGGTCCACTGGTAAGTGGAGACATTGTGGATTAGGGACCTAACAGTCAATTAGACGGAAAAGATGAAAATCAGAAATCATGGCACAAACTTCACTGGCTTTGGCAGCAAGCTTTTAATGCTTCTTCTTTACACAACACCGAGATCCAATCCCAGTCTGCCGCCCAGACTGCTTGGCATGGAGCAGGCTTTAGCCCGCCTCTTCCTCTGGCCTTATCTAGGGAGGAAAGGACCAGTTCAAGAGATGATATAGAAGGCAGCGCTCCCATTTATGAATGGCAATATCTGGGTTGGAATATTATCCAGTAATAGCAATAGTAAGCAACACAGTCCCTTTTTTGGCAGCTAGGAAGGACCAGCTCCAGGTACACAATACCCAATTGACCTGCAAATCTTGCCAGTGATATCACTGCATTAATCATAGCACATTGAAAACACATAATCTCTCTACTTCCATAGTTTTTAGGTCGCATCCCTGGACTATGATTCCTGTTAATCTGTCTGAGCCTAGGGCTGCCACACCTGCTTTGCATTTTGTGAAACTTCTAATTCAGCTTATTCATCATGTCTGTAGAGCCTTAAGCATGATCATTTTTGCTACTGTTACCTTGATCACCACTCATAACTTCTGTTGTGATGTCCTCTGTAGCTTTGCATAATTCTATTCAAACAGCTCAGTACCTGGAGAACTGGATGCACACAGCCGACCAAGCATGGCTACTTCAGAATAAAATTAACACTGAGTTACAAACTGAAGTGGCGATGTTAAAAATCCACGGTTCTATGGTTAGGGGAACAAGTACAAAGCTTGCAGTTGCAGCAGCAAATGCGTTGTCATTTTAATTACACTCATATTTGTGTAACCAACTTAGAATATAACCAAAGCAAGTATCCATGGAACCTTGTGAAAGCCGATTTGCCTGGAGCTTTCACATCCAACATCACCTATAATACTGGTGAATTACAAAACAAAATTCTTGATTTAAATAGGCAAATTCAAGAATTTCAGCCTTCTTTTGAAGACTGGACTAAATTCCAGCAAGGCCTGAAGAGCCTCAACCCTTGGACCTATCTAAAGCACCACCTTAACATCTTACATGTAGTTCTTAGAATGTTGTTGTTTTGTCTCTGTCTTCTGTTCATAGTCTGTAAAACCAGATGGACTGCCAATTGGAAAATGAGAGCTGCCCAGCCTGGCTCTACCTTCCTTCAATTAATACATAAACAGAAAGGGGGATATGTAGGGAGCCAAAGACTTGTGGGACGTGACCAACTCAGCATTCCACTTGAGGCTATATGATCAAACAGCAAACTTTATCATTAATGCAGGATGTGAGCAAACTCACACTGCGCCTGCCACCAAAAGGTTTGCTGAGGGACATCACTCCCTGGCACCAGGCTCCTTGAAGTTATCTACTGAGAAATCTAGCACCTATTGTTCAGAGGATGCAGTCTTGCAAGCCTGCTGTGAACCAAATGGCCGACTGACAATTACCCAACAATCACTCCCTCTTTCTTGCTATCTCTTTTGCCTAATAAATATGGAGGGCTGTGTAAAGCTCAGGGCCCTTGTCCACTAGAGGCAAGGTGGCCCCTGACCCTTTCTTCCAAATATACTCTTTTGTCTCTTGCCTTTGATTCCCGCATTTGCCCCCCTTCGCTCAGTCCCCCTAGGTCCATGCAGGTTACACTCACTGCCACCCAAGTAGATTTTCCTAATTTCTTTCCTTTTTTTTTTTTTCAGTGAGTGTCTGTTTTATAGATGAAGACATACGTCAGGAGAAACAAAGCTTTACAATGTAATATACAGTAGAGCTGTCATTTTAAGCTACACATGAAAGCAAAAGTTACTAATTCTTACCCTGCATAAGCAAATATATATTCAAAGAAGAAAAAGGTGTAAAGCTGGTATCTACCAAACTTTTTGTGTTCAACATAGTTTTTTTTTTTTTTTTTTTACTTTAAATTCGGGGATACATGTGCAGAACGTGCAGGTTTGTTACACAGGTATACGTGTGCCATGGTGGTTTGCTGCACCTATCAACTCATCATCTAGGTTTTAAGTCAAGCATGCATTAGCGATTTTGACTAATGCCCTCCCTCCCCTTGCCCCTGCACCTTCCAACAGGCCCCAATGTGTGGTTTTCCCCCTCCCTGTGTCCATGTGTTCTCATTGTTCAACTCCCACTTATGAGTGAGAACATGCAGTGTTTGGTTTTCTGTTCCTGTGTTAGTTTGCTAAGGATGATGGTTTCCAGCTTCATCCATGTCCCTGCAAAGGACATGATCTCATTCCTTTCTATGGCTGCATAGTATTCCATGGTGTATATGTACCACATTTTCTTTATCCAGTCTATCATTGATGGGCATCTGGGTTGGTTCCAAGTCTTTCTTGTTGTAAATAGTGCTGCAATAAACATACATGTGCATGTGTCTTTACAGTAGAATGATTTATATTCTTTTGGGTACATATCCAGTATTGGGATTGCTGGGTCAAATGGTATTTCTAGTTCTAGATCCTTGAGGCATCACTACACTGTTTTCCATGATGGTTGAGCCAATTTACATTCCCACCAACAGTGTAAAAGCATTCCTATTTCTCCACAGCCTCACCAGCATCTATTGGTTCTTGACTTTTTAATAATTGCTATTCTGACTGGCGTGAGATGTATCTCATTGTGGTTTTGATTTGCATTTCTCTAATTATCAGTGATGTTGAGTTTTTTTTCATGTTTGTTGGCCACATAAATGTCTTCTTTTGAGAACTGTCTGTTCATATCCTTTGCCCACTTTTTGATGGGGTTGTTCTTTTTTTTTTTCTTATAAATTTGTTTCCTTATAGATTCTGGATATTAGACCTCTGTCAGATGGATAGATTGCAAAACTTTTCTCCCATTCTGTAGGCTGCTTGTTCCCTCTGATGATAGCTTCTTTTGCTGTGCAGAAGCTCTTTAGTTTAATTAGATCCCATTTGTCAATTTTGGTTTTTGTTGCAATTGCTTTTGGCATTTTCATCATGAAATCTTTGCCCATGCCTATGTCCTGAATGGTATTGCCTAGGTTTTCTGCTAGGGTTTTTATGGTTTTGGATTTTAAAGTCTTTAATCCATCTTGAGTAAATTTTTGTATAAGATGTAAGGAAGGGGTAAAGTTTCAGTTTTCTGCATATGGCTAGCCAGTTTTCCTAGCACCACTTATTAAACAGGGAATCATTTCCCCACTGCCTGTTTTTGTCAGGTTGGTCGAAGATCAGATGGTTGTAGATGTGCGGTGTTATTTCTTGGGTCTCTGTTTTATTCCATTGGTCTATATGTCTGTTTTGGTACCAGTACCATGCTGTTTTGGTTACCGTCATCTTGTAGCATAGTTTGGAGTCAGGTAGCATGATGCCTCCAGCTTTGTTCTTTTTCTTAGGATTGTCTTAGCTATATGGGCTCTTTTTTGGTTCCATATGAAATTTAAAGTAGTTTTCTCTAATTCTGTGAAGAATGTCAATGCTAATTTGATGGAAATAGCATTGAATCTATAAATTACTTTGGGCAGTATGGCCATTTTCACAATCATGATTTTTCTTATCCATGAGGATGGAATGTTTTTCCATTTGTTTGAGTTCTTTCTTATTTCCTTGAGCAGTGTTTTGTAGTTCTCCTTGAAGAGGTCCTTCACATCCCTTATTGGCTGTATTCCTAGGTATTTTATTTTCTTTTTAGCAGTTATGAATGGAAGTTAATTCATTATTTGGCTCTCTGCTTGTGTATTGTATATTGTTGGTGTATAGTAATGCTTGTGATTTTTGCACATTGATTTTGTTTCCTGTGATTTTGCTAAAGTTGTTTATCAGCTTAAGGAGATTTGGGGCTGAGACGATGGGGTTTTCTAAACATAGAATCATGTCATCTGCAAACAGACAATTTGACCTCCACTCTTCCTATTTGAATACTCTTTATTTCTTTATCTTGCCTGATTGCTCTGACCAGAACTTCCAATACTATGTTGAAAAGAAGAGGTGAGAGGGCACCCTTGTCTTTTCAAAGGGAATCTTCCAGCTTTTGCCCATTCAGTATGATATTGGCTGTGGGTTTGTCATAAATAGCTCTTATTTTGAGATATGTTCTATCAATACCTAGTTTATTGAGAGTTTTTAACATAAAGGGATGTTGAATTTTATGAAAGGCCTTTTCTGCATCTATTGAAATAATCATGTGAGTTTTGTCATTGGGTCTGTTTATGTGATAGATTCCTCTTATTGATTTGTGTATATTGAATCACCCTTGCATCCCAGGGATAAAGTTGACTTGATCATGGTGGATAAGCTTTTTGATGTGCTGCTGGATTTGGTTTGCCAGTATTTTATTCAGGATTTTCGCATCGACATTCATCAGGGATACTGACCTGAAGTTTTCTTTTTTTGTTGTGTCTCTGCCAGGTTTTGGTATCAGGATGATGCTGGCCTCATAAATGAGTTAGGGAGGAGTCCCTCCTTTTTAATTGTTTGGAATAGTTTCAGAAAAAATGGTAACAGCTCCTCTTTGTACCTCTGGTAGAATTCAGCCGTGAATCTGTGTGGTCCTTGGCGTTTTTTTGGTTGATAGATTATTAATTACTAAGCAAATGGAAAGCAAAAAAAAAGCAGGGGTTGCAATACTAGTCTCTAACAAAATAGACCTTAAACCAACAAAGATCAAAAAAGACAAAGAAGGGCATAACATAACAGTAAAGGGATCAATTCAGGGAAAGAGTTAACTATCCTAAATATGTATGCACCCAACACAGAAGCACCCAGATTCATAAAACAAATTCTTAGAGACCTACAAAGAGACTTAGACTCTCACAATAGTAGTGGGAGACTTTAACACCCCACTGTCAATATTAGACAGATTGACAAGACAGAAAATTAACAAGGATATTCCGGACTTGAACTCAGCTCTGGATCAAGTAGACCTAGTAGACATCTACAGAACTCTCAACCCCAAATCAACAGAATATACATTCTTCTCAGTGCCACATGGCACTTTTTCTAAAATCATCCACATAATCAGAAGTAAAACACTCCTCAGAAAATGCAAAAGAACTGAAATCATAACAAACAGTCTCCCAGACCACAGTGCAATCAAATTAGAACTCAGGATTAAGAAACTCACTCAAAACCATACAACTACACGGAAATTGAACAACCTGCTCCTTAGTAACACTTGTGTAATAATGAAATTAAGGCAGAAATCAAGAAGTTCTTTGAAACCAATGAGAACAAAGAAACAACATATCAGAATCTCTGGGACAAAGCTAAAGCAGTGTTAAGATGGAAATTTATAGCACTAAATGCCCACATCAGAAAGCTAGAAGGATCTCAAATCAACACCCTAACATCACAATTAGAATAACTGGAGAATCAAGAGCAAACAAATCCAAAAGCTAGCAGAAGGCAAGAAATAACTAAGATCAGAGCAGAACTGAGGGAGATAGAGACATGAAAAACCCCTCAAAGAATCAATGATTCCAGGAGCTATTTTTTTTTGTGTGTGAAAAAATTAACAAAATAGACCACTAGCTAGACTAATAAAGAAGAATCAAATAGACACAATAAAAAAATGATAAAGGGGAAATCACCACTGACCCCACAGAAATACAAACTACCATCAGAGAATACTATAAATACCTCTATGCAAATAAACTAGAAAATCTAGAAGAAATGGATAAATTCCTAGACACATCACCCTCCCAAGACGAAACCAGGAAGAAGTCGAATCCCTGAATAGACCAATAACAAATTCCTGATTTCTTTCCTAGCAGCCTAACTTAATTTGACCCAAAAATCTGAAATAGAACTGAGAATATTTAAGCCTTTTTTTTGTTTTTTGTTTTTTGAGACAAAGTCTGGCTCTGTCGCCCAGGCTGGACTGCAGTGGCGTGATCTTGGCTCACTGCAACCTCTGCCTCTCGGGTTCACACCATTCTCCTGCCTCAGCCTCTCGAGTAGCTGAGACTACAGGCGCCCGCCACCAAGCCCGGCTAATTTTTTGTATTTTTAGTAGAAACGGGGTTTCACCGTGTTCGCCAGGATGGTCTTGATCTCCTGACCTTGTGATCTGCCCACCTCGGCCTCCCAAAGTGCTGGGATTACAGGCGTGAGCCACCGCGCCCGGCCTTAAGCATATTTTTTGAAGTCCCTGAGCACTTGCTTTTTTCCTTGTTGTTCATAAAACTTAACATTGCTTTTTTTTTTTTTTTTTTGAGATGGAGTCTAGCTCTGTTGCCCAGGCTGAAGTGCAGTGTTGCAATCTTGGCTTACTGCAACCTCTGACTCCTTGGTTCAAGTGATTCTCCCGCCTCAGCCTCTGAGTAGCTGGGATTACAGGTGTGAGCCACTGTGCCAGCCCCTAATAGGGCATTTTTAAAGAATGAGATATGGCCAGGCATGGTGGCTCACACCTGTAATCCCAACACTTTGGGAGGCCGAGGTGGGCAGATCACTTCAGGTAAGGAGTCCAAGACCATTCTGGCCAACATGGTGAAACCTTGTCTCTACTAAAAATACAAAAATTAACCGGGCGTGGTGGCACATGCCTGTAATCTCAGCTAGTTGGGAAGCTGAGGCAGGAGAATTGCTTGAACTCAGGAGGTGGAGGTTGCAGTAAGCCAAGATCACACTGCGCTCCAGCCTAGGTAACAGAGTGAGTGAGACAACGTCTCAAAAAAAAAAAAAAGGATGAGATGTGACTCAGTTGTAGGTCAGGAATGCCAAGTTTACAACCAGCACTTTGATTGCCAAGCTCTTTATTAAAAAGTCTTACCTTCTGCCACTGTTTGAAGTCTAAAATAACTGAATCAAATACATTTCCGTTATTAGGGGATAAAATGTCTTTTTCACTGAAAGAAGAAAAAAGAAAAAGAGAAAGTTCTCAGAATAAGGCATAAACAAATAAAATCATCAGTTTATACACTAAAGACTAAACAACTAATATATTTCTCCTCAATAATTTTGAAGCATGTCTTCCAGGTCCAGCCCCTCTCCCCACAGGTATTTATCATTAAATTTGTAAACATAAATTCAGATTCTATTCAGACCTGAGCAATCAAGTTACAGGGCCATGGACCACAAGAGTGTTTTTTTTAAAGGGTGGTCTCTTGAGTCTTGATAATTAAAAACCAGATCATTATCAGAAGAATTTCTGTTGAATGCAGCTGCCAAAGCAATATACAAATGGAAAGAAAGCCTACACAGTAATTAAGACTCAACATTTAAGCCAGGAATCCCAACTTCTGGTAGGAAACAATTTCCTTTAATGGCTCTAAAGTCTCACAAGGTGAAAGCTATTGATTAATAGGTTTCTGAAGCTAAAGAGACAAGAACTATGGCCACCCACGCACGCCTCCTAGCTAAGAATCAACAAACAATAGAAATGGGTACACGGCAGGAGCAGCCAGCTTGGAGACATGCCAGCTTCAGCTTCCAGAACTTCCAAATCTACTAATGGGGAAAACTTTAAGGGGGTATGAAAAACTGCAACCATTATTCTCAATTTGAAATGGAAATGGTACCTAACAGACAAAGCATCTTGAAGTTTAAAAAAAAAAAAAAAAAAAAACTTTGAAATTACCTAGTCCAGGCCTCAACAAACAAAGCATCTTAAATTTAAACACACAAACAAACAAAAACCTTAGAAATCTAGTCCAGGCTGGGCGTGGTGGCTCATGCCTGTAATCCCAGCAGTTTGGGAGGCCTAGGTGGGTGGATCACCTAAGACCGGGAGTTCGAGACCAGCCTGGCTAACATGGTGAAACCCTGTCTCTACTAAAAATACAAAAATTAGCCGGATGTAGTGGCGCATGCCTGTAATCCCAGCTACTCGGGAGGCTGAGGTGGGAGAATCGCTTGCACCCAGGAGACGGAGGCAGCAATGAGCCAAGATTGTGCCACTGCATTCCAGCTTGGGCGACAGAATGAGACCCAGTATCAAAAAAAAAAGAAATCTAGTCCAGACTGCATCCAAAGTATAGATTCCCACTAACCTTGGCTGTGATTTAGCCAAGGTTAACTACTTTATTAGCAGCTTCTTTCATTGTCAGATTTCTCTAAACATTGCAAAGTATGATATCCAATCAAAACCATCTCCCTATAACTGTCACCCATTGGTTTTACGTCTCTGCATATGATTTGCAGATGGATCCAAATATTCACGTTTGCCAAAGTAATGAAATAAGTTGACTTAATTTCAAAAAGAGAGAAAAGAAAAAGAACTGGACTCAAATGGGGACAGCAGCAGTTAAGCAGGGGGATCAGGATGGACTAGGGAGATACTTAGCACTAGAAACCACAAGACTATTCAAGGTTGTTAGCAGGATTGTGCCTTCACAGGTACTGCTCCCCAAAATCAATGTTAGAGTGATTACAAGGTAAAAGACAGAAGGAGGAACAGAGAGAATTTGACTGAGTTATCAGACATGATATAAGTATAATCAGAAAAACAAGATTCTTGGTGACTCACTTGAAGCTCTCCTGCCATTTGGTAAGTCCTTTCTCAACAATTTTCAATGTCTCCCTTGTAGACTCTTCCATTTCTTCTACCTCTTGTTTAAATTTATTCACTAAGTTTCTCCATTTCTGTGTCAATTTCTGCAACAATGCAAGGTCTTCAGTGTCCTAGATGAAATGCATGGAATCAAATAATATATTCATTTATGTATATAACAAATAGTCATTAACATACACCAGGCCATTATTAATATTCTAATACTAGAGAAATTCATAGAAAGTTGATTAAAAAATTGAAAAGTTACACTACTACATAGTTCATTTGGTGAGGAATTTTCCATGGTACATAAAGTATTAAGAGACAAGATTTTTTTTCCTTTGCAACATGAACCCAATTTTTCCATAGGACTATCACAGGGGCAGTGTGGTGTGCTAGATAGAACAGGAACCAAGAAGCCAAACCAAACCAAATGTGAGGTGTAGCTATTACTGGCTGTGCAAACTTATGTAATCTATTTGGAATTAATTTTTTTATACATAAAGACCCTAATATCTATCTCACAGAATTGTCTTAAGAGTTAAATGAAAAGTGAAATGACTAGTGTAAATGCTTTGACTTGGTAGAAACATACTAAATGCCCTCCTTTTCTATCTAGTGTGCTCACTGAATTTTCCCATAAAATTGATAATGCAACTATTTCAAAAAACATAGCTATTTACTTTTTTTACTTTAAGCATGAATCAATAGGATCATAACTGTATGAATAACCTTGTAGTGTTATTAAACTTAGATAAATTGCTTCAATTAGAAGGCAAATATAGAGAAATAAGAGCCTTTATTCACCTTCCCTTAGATTTTTCTTTCTGTACACAATAAGCACTAATATAAAACGATATTTTTCAAATCGATAAATTTAACAAAGGCATCTTACAGTCTCAACTCTCACCACTTGGTGTCTTTTTTCCCCAGAACTGAAGATAATTGACCTTTACCTTGTTTGCCAGCAGTATGATTAAATGCTTAGTGTATTTATTCCAGCCTTTTTCATTAAGGTAAAGTCTTCTAGCCAATATGACTCTATTTCTTTCAATTACCTATAAAAATAATGTACTATAATCAGGAACCTAAAACATTAGCAAACCACTATAATTTATTACAGTGATTTCATATATCAATTTTTCATCGAATCATTAACTCAACTAAAATTTCTTGTTTAAATCATTAACACGAATTACAAATTCACATTTTCCACTGAACTGGAACCAAACTGAAGTATAGCGTATGGCAAAATTTATCCAAAAATTTGATCTCAAGACCCCTTTATACAAAAAAATGTTATCTCAAGACTGCTTTATACTCTCAAGTGCTTTTATTTATATAGAATGCATCTATTGATATTTACTGTATTAGAAATTAAATTAGATTTAAAACATATATTTGTTAATCACTTAAACTTTAACAAACTCATTACATATTCACATAAATAGCATCTTTATTTTTAAAAACTGTGTTAAATTAGTAAAAAGAGTGCTATTGTTTTACATTTTTACAAATCTAATGTTTGCCTTAGAAGAATAGAGCTGGATTCTCATTTGTTTCTGTATTCAATCTGTTAGAATATACCATGTCATGTAGCTGCTAGAAAAATCCACTGCATACTCTTAATAAAAGGATGAGAATGAAAAAGGCAAACGACATTTTAGTATTATAATGAAACTAATTTTGATTTCATGAAGCTCTTAAAAGGGTCTTATGGATGTCCCCCAGGGGGGTCCCTGGGTCATACTTTGAGAACCACTAATATAAGAAATCAACTGCAGAGTCATTTAATGAAATACTGTTCTAGACACTGGGGACATAGATATGAACAAAAGAGATAAAGTCCTTATTTTCAGGGAATTGACATTCTAGCTGTCACTTCAGTTAGAAGGGACTCTAGGGATGTTCTAACACAAAGCTCATCGATGCAAGGAATTCTACAGAAACCTCTACCAGGGGTCAGCTCTCTACTGTTGAAAAGCTTCTAGTGTGAGGGATCTCACTTTTCTTCTTTTTTCTCCACTGAACATGTCTAGCTCAAATCTGTTTCTTACATCATGTATTTACTGTCATGATTGTTTCCTCTGAAAATGTCAATGTGCCCTTAAAAATTCTGCATCAGAATGGAACACTGTATTCTCGATGAGGTCTGACCATTTCAGAGAAAAATGAGACAATGATCTCCTTCTATTCTCTTTACTTCTAATCTTGTAAAAGTCCAGCATTGTTTTGAGAATCATTTCATACAGTTGCCTTACAGCGAATCCACAGTTATTTCAATGTCACAAATCTTTTTTTTTTTTTTACATGGATTGCTCTTACATTGGGTCTCCTCCTTTAGGTGGCTGCCCTGAGTTTTATTTGTCTTTTGTCTCTGAAGATGGTATATAATGGAAATTGGGAGTTCAGGTTCTGGAATCAAACTTGCTAGGTTCACCATTTATTAGCTATGCGAGCTTAGGCAAATTCTCTGAGTCCTCATATGAAAAATGTAGGTAATGATAGTACTATTTCATGGGATTACTGTAAGAACTATGCTAATTATTCCCTTAGCAAAATATCTAACAAACAGTAATAACTGAATAAATAATTGCTGCTTCTTTTTTAAAAATAATATTAATCATGGTAATTATTAATTTTAATCATATTAATAAGACTAATCTATACATTTATCCCTACTAACATTCCATTTGTCTAGAAAGGTCCATCATTCTCAATTGTTGAGATATTTGAATCTCATAAAGTTTTATGGGCAGGAATTTTGTCTCAATTATTTTTGTTTTACCAACCAGTACATGGCATAATGTCTGACACATAACACATGCTCAAAGTTTATTTTTAAAAATTAATAGATCCTCAAAAATTACCCTTCATAGTCAAAAAATTAATATATATTTGTTAAAGTCAAATAATATAGAAATATAAAGTAAAATTCAAAATTCCCACCAGCTCACCCAACCCTAAAATTCAACTAACCAAAGGTAATCTGTCTTATTAGTTTGCTGCTCTCTTAGTGAAGATTTGGTGTGTGTGCATATATAAACTATACATAGTTGTTTGTTTGTTTGTTTGTTTTTGAGACTGATTCTCACTCTGTCGCCCAGGCTGGAGTGCAATGGTGCGATTTCAGCTCACTGCAACTTCTGCCTCCCGGGTTCAAGTGATTCTCCTGCCTCAGCCTCCTGAGTAGCTGGGATTACAAGCATGGGCCACCATGCTGGCTAATTTTTGTATTTTTTTTTTTTAGTAGAGATGGGGTTTCACCATGTAGGCCAGGCTGGTGTCAAACTCCTGACATCAGGCCATCTGCCTGCCTCAGCCTCCCAAAGTGCTGAGATTACAGGCTTGAGCCACTGCGCTCGGCCACATAGTTTTTTTATATACTCGTGATAGTTTTTATTAAATATTCTCCTATCCTTTTATATTATTCTAAAACTTGCTGTTTCTTTTACTTATCATAGCCATCTTTGCACATACATATATATATCTACAACATTCTTTTAAATGGCTCCCTAGTATTCTACTGTTTGAATAACTATAATTTCCCTTATGATGGATATTTAGATTATTTCAATATTTTTGTAATCACAAGCAATGTTGAAATGAATATCCATATTCTTATTCACTTGTACTAGTATTTCTTAGGAATGGAATGACTTCTTGCCTGTGTGATTGGTTAGTCAAAGACGTACAAATTTAAAATACTGTTAGCCTCTATAAAAATTTCTAAAATGGTTATATCAATATACATGCCCATCAATAGTACATGCGAATGTTCATGTTTATCATCTGTTTATGTTTGCCAATCTGGTAAGCTAAAAATGTTATCTAATTATTCTGTATATTCCATCCTATTGATGATTGGTGAGGTTGAACATATTTTTATATATTTATTAGCTATTTGAATTTCTTACTCTGAATTATCTGTTTATAGTCTGTGCCCATTGTTTTGCTGGATTATTTTACCTTTAAAATTTATTTATTCGACCACTTTAGTATTAACTGTACAAACATTTTCTCCCAGTTTGTTATTTGCTTTTATCTCTAGTGATTGTCACTGCATGGAAGCTTCAATTTTAAGGTTTCACATCATACTTAGAAAAAGCTTTGGCCGGGCACAGTGGCTCACTCCTGCAATCCCAGCACTTTGGGAGGCCAAGGCAGGCAGATCACAAGGTCAGGAGTTTGAGACCAGCCTGACCAACATGGTGAAACCCCGTCTCTACTAAAAATACAAAAATTAGCTGGGTGTAGTGGCACGTGCCTGTAATCCCAGCTACTTGAGAGGCTGCGGCAGGAGAATCACTTGAACCCGGGAGGCAGAGCTTGTAGTGAGCCAAGATTGTGCCACTGCATTCCAGCCTGGGCAACAGAACGAGACTCTGTCTCAAAAAAAAAAAAAAAAAAAGAGCTTCCACATTTTTCTCTTTACACACACACACACACACACACACACACACGTATTTGAGACAGGGTCTCACTCTGTCTCACCTAGGCTGGAGTGCAGTGGTGTGATCTCAGCTCACTGTAGCCTCAACCTCCCAGGCTCAAGAAATCCTCCCACCTCAGCCTCTGGAATAGTTGGGACTACAGGTGTGCACCAACATGCCCAGCTAATGTTTTTGTTTTTGTTTTTTTTAAGAAAAAATGATTGGTGCTTCCAGTACCAAAATAGTGGCATAAAAGCAAGCTGGCTTCAACCACTCCACCAAAAAAAAAAAAAAAAAAAAAACTGAAACAAATATACAGCACCAAGATTATCACCAGCAATATTCCAGAACTCAAATATGAAGACGAGACTGTTCCTGGGGCCACAGAGAGGTATAAAAAACTCTGAGCAGATAGTGAAAGAACTGGACTTCCATATCTGCAATGTCCCTCCCTGCTTCTGCCCAGCACAGCACAAAGCACATGGAAAATTTCCCCCAAACTCATGGTTTTTACACTGGAAAAAGTGAGATAAAGATGGACAACAAGCTTCCCCATCATGTTGATTCCTTGGCAGGAGACCCCATCATGTTGATTCCTTGGCAGGAAACCATCACAAGTGCCTGAAGAGATAAATATGCCCAAGAACAGGCAGAGACAAAGGGTAGAGGAAGGACTACCATCCCCAGGCCTCGAAACTTTGCTCTGCAACTCAGCCAAAGGAGACTCCATGTGAGAGAGGCTTACCAGCAGCACCATGCTGTGCAAGGTTCACTCTGCAGATTCTCTGGGCACTAGTCCCTAGCCATCCTTCTCACACTGCAGGGATATTGCCTTTGGAAACTCCCCTACGTGGGAAGGGCAGCACTTCAATCCTTCACTAGAGTTGAGGTGAACCTGGGTTTAAGGCACCATGGAGTGCTGAAAAGGAGGCAGCAACCTTAAGATCTGCTAAGCAAAAGTAGCCAATAAAACATAAAACAAGCCAGACAGAGAAGACTAGAATAACTAACTAACCCTTCAATACAAAGTAATAGACATACATTCATAAGAAACAAGAGCAAACAGGGAACCATGATCTCCCCAAATGGACAAAGCAAGGAACAAGTGAGTGACTCTAACATGTGAGCTCTCTGATGAAGAATTCAAAACTACGGTTTTAAGAAAACTCAGTGATCTCCACGATAACCCAGAAAAGCAATTCAGAAATTTATCAGAGAAATGTAACAAAGAGATTGAAATAATAAAAAAATAAAACTACTGGAACTGAGAAATACATTTGCTAAACTGAAAAATTCATCAGAGGTCTGAACAGCAGACTGCATCAAGAAGAGAAAAGAATCAGTGAACCCAAATATAGGCTACTTGTACACAATCGGAGGAAAAAAAAGAATAAAAAGAAACAAGAATCGGCCGGGCATGATGGCTCATGCCTATAATCCTCTTGGTTCCCTGACTGGGAAGCAAGGTGATTAATGGACAGTTGAGGCAGCTCCTTAGGTGGCTTTAGCCTGCCCTGTGGAACATCCCTGTGGGGGATTCCAACCAGCCGGAGCAACACAGATCCCAAGAGCACTCCCAGGTAGGCATTTGCCCTGGTGGGATGCCTCACCAGAGCGCTGTGTGGCAGGCTCCCGCGGAGGATCAATGCAGTGGCTGAACACTGGGAAGGAACTGGCACTTGGAGTCTGGACATCTAAAACTTGGTAAGACTAGTCTTGGGAACTTGCCCACTCCATTTGAGTGGAAGCGTGGCCTGATCACCCGTGGCATGCCTTTATCAGCACTTTGGTTTAGTTTTGGTTTTGACTTGGTTTAAATTGCTTGACAGGACTGGTCTTGGTAACTTGCGAACTCCATCTGAGTGGAAGCGTGGCCTAATCACCCACCGTGTGCCTGTACTGGCACTTTGGGTTTTGTTTTTGACTTGACTTGGATTGCTTGATACTTTGGTTTTGGTTTTGACTGGGCTTGGATTTCTTGATACTCTGATTTTAGTTTTGATTCTGGTTTGGCGTAACTGTAAAAGTGTGTGTGTGCCCTTTTTACCCATTCTTTGTTTTGTAGTGTGCGTGTGGTGTGAGCGTGGTGTTTTGTCTCCAGGAGACATGGGTCAGGCACAAAGTAAGCCCACCCCACTAGGAACTATGTTGAAAAATTTTGCGCGGTGGCTCAAGCCTGTAATCCCAGCACTTTGGGAGGCCGAGACGGGTGGATCACGAGGTCAGGAGATCGAGACCATCCTGGCTGACACGGTGAAACCCCGTCTCTACTAAAAAAAATACAAAAAACTAGCCGGGCGAGGTGGCGGGCGCCTGTAGTCCCAGCTACTCGGGAGGCTGAGGCAGGAGAATGGCGTAAACCCGGGAGGCGGAGCTTGCAGTGAGCTGAGATCCGGCCACTGCACTCCAGCCTGAGCGACACAGCGAGACTCCGTCTCAAAAAAAAAAAAAAAAAAAAAAAAAGAAAAATTTCAAGAAAGGATTTAAGGGAGATTATGGTGTTACTATGGCACCAGGAAAACTTAGAACTTTGTGTGAAATAGACTGGTCAGCATTAGAGGTGGGTTGGCCATCAGAAGGAAGCCTAGACAGGTCCCTTGTTTCAAAAGTATGGCAGAAGGTAACCTGTAAGCCAAGGCACCCAGACTAGTTTCCGTACATAGAGAGTTACAGCTAGTTTTAAACCCCCTTCCCCCACAACAGTAGTTAAGAGAACAGCAGCATAAGTGGCTGGCAGAGGTAAGGAAAGACCAGCAGAGAGAAAGAAAGGAAAGAGAAAGAAAGAAAAGAGGCAAAGAGAGAGAGGAAAAGACAGAGAGGAAGAGACAGAGAGACAAAGAAGGAGTCAAGAAAAGAGAGAGACAAAGAGACAGGCAGAAAGAGAGGAAGGGACAGAGGCAAAAGGAAAGTCAGAGAGAGAGAGAAAGAGAGAAAGTCAAAGAGAGAAAAAGAGAAAGAGAAATATACAAGTAGTTAAGAAAAAAACAGTATACCCTATTCCTTTAAAAGCCAAGGTAAATTTAAAACCTAGAATTGATAATTAAAAGTATTCTCAGTAACCCTGTAACACTCTTAACACCACTTTGTTGTCAGTGTAAACAAGGGTGTATCCCAAAAGCACTGAGGCCTTCCTATCAAAAATCCTTAACCCAGTAACCCGTGGATGGCCCAGATGCATTCAATCTGTAGTGGCAGCTGCTTTGCTAACAGAAAAAAAAAAAAAAAAAAAAGTCCATCTATACCAATTCTAAGTTAATTTAGACTAAACAAGGCCTTATTAATAGCAAAGGATAATTGAAATCCCAAACTTACAAGGTTTTCAACAAAAGTAAAGTTGCTAAAAGTTAACAGTGTAACATGTATTATAGTATTCTAGTATTCTAATCTTGTGGCCTTAGACAGTCTAGTCCACAGACATAAAGAAAGTTCGCTTTAAAAAAAAAAAAAAGAATGGTTACCTTCAAAAAAAAAAAAAAAAAGAAAAGAAAGGGGGAGGTAGAATTTATGTAAAAAGAGTGTTATACAGTAAATTCTTGTCCTGAAATAAATTAACTGGTTGTTCAAAGAAAGAAATGTTTGTAATAAGTCAGAAAGTTGAGACATGTCGAAGAATTGTCTGTGAAAGTTGTAAAAGAAAAAATGTTATAAAAAATTTTTACGCAAAAAATGTTGTATAATTTAAAAGTAATAAGGTCTTTTGAGTACAATTGAAGAAACAGTTTATGTGCAAGGTGTATAAGAAAAGTAAAATACACCTTTGGTAAAAGGATTATAAGGAGGCATAAGAATGTGGATTTTTACCTACATTAAAAGGTTAAAAAAATTATTGTTTTTAAAGTTTAAGCAAGTTTTAAAACATTAATTATAAAGAAAATTCTGTGTGTAAACATATTAGCTAAAGTTAAAAAGGTATCATCCAGTTTTTCTGTGAACTGGACATTAAAGTAAAAATGCAATAGGTTTTTCTTAAAGCGCCATGCTCTTTAACAAAAATTATAAAAGGTTAAAAAGAGTCTATAAAATCTTACCTTATGGTCAAACATTAAAAATTAGATAAATATGTCTACGGGGGGCGGAGCAAGATGGCCGAATAGGAACAGCTCCAGTCTCCAGCTCCCAGCGCGAGCCACACAGAAGACCGGTGATTTCTGCATTTTCAACTGAGGTACTGGGTTCATCTCACTGGGGAGTGCCGGACGATCGGTGCTGGTCAGCTGCTGCAGCCCGACCAGCGAGAGCTGAAGCAGGGCGAGGCATTGCCTCACCTGGGAAGCGCAAGGGGGAAGGGAATCCCTTTTCCTAGCCAGGGGAACTGAGACACACAACACCTGGAAAATCGGGTAACTCCCACCCCAATACTGCGCTTTAAGCAAACAGGCACACCAGGAGATCATATCCCACACCTGGCCGGGAGGGTCCCACACCCACGGAGCCTCCCTCATTGCTAGCACAGCAGTCTGTGATCTACCGGCAAGGCAGCAGCGAGGCTGGGGGAGGGGCGCCCGCCATTGCTCAGGCTTAAGTAGGTAAACAAAGCTGCTGGGAAGCTCCAACTGGGTGGAGCTCACAGCAGCTCAAGGAAACCTGCCTGTCTCTGTAGACTCCACCTCTGGGGACAGGGCAATAACAAACGCAGCCGAAACCTCTGCAGACACAAACGACTCTGTCTGACAGCTTTGAAGAGAGCAGTGGATCTCCCAACACGGAGGTTGAGATCTGAGAAGGGACAGACTCCCTGCTCAAGTGGGTCCCTGACCCCTGAGTAGCCTAACTGGGAGACATCCCCCACTAGGGGCAGTCTGACACCCCGCACCTCACAGGGTGGAGTACACCCTGAGAGGAAGCTTCCAAAACAAGAATCAGACAGGTACACTCGCTGTTCAGAAATATTCTATCTTCTGCAGCCTCTGCTGCTGATACCCAGGCAAACAGGGTCTGGAGTGGACCTCAAGCAATCTCCAACAGACCTACAGCTGAGGGTCCTGACTATTAGAAGGAAAACTATCAAACAGGAAGGACACCTACACCAAAACCCCATCAGTACATCACCATCATCAAAGACCAGAGGCAGATAAAACCACAAAGATGGGGAAAAAGCAGGGCAGAAAAGCTGGAAATTCAAAAAATAAGAGCGCATCTCCCCCGGCAAAGGAGCGCAGCTCATCGCCAGCAACGGATCAAAGCTGGACGGAGAATGACTTTGACGAGATGAGAGAAGAAGGCTTCAGTCCATCAAATTTCTCAGAGCTAAAGGAGGAATTACGTACCCAGTGCAAAGAAACTAAAAATCTTGAAAAAAAAAGTGGAAGAATTGATGGCTAGAGTAATTAATGCAGAGAAGGTCATAAACGAAATGAAAGAGATGAAAACCATGACACGAGAAATACGTGACAAATACACAAGCTTCAGTAACCGACTCGATCAACTGGAAGAAAGAGTATCTGCGATTGAGGATCAAATGAATGAAATGAAGCGAGAAGAGAAACCAAAAGAAAAAAGAAGAAAAAGAAATGAACAAAGCCTGCAAGAAGTATGGGATTATGTAAAAAGACCAAATCTACGTCTGATTGGGGTGCCTGAAAGTGAGGGGGAAAATGGAACCAAGTTGGAAAACACTCTTCAGGATATCATCCAGGAGAACTTCCCCAACCTAGTAGGGCAGGCCAACATTCAAATCCAGGAAATACAGAGAACACCACAAAGATACTCCTCAAGAAGAGCAACTCCAAGACACATAATTGCCAGATTCACCAAAGTTGAAATGAAGGAAAAAATCTTAAGGGCAGCCAGAGAGAAAGGTCGGGTTACCCACAAAGGGAAGCCCATCAGACTAACAGCAGATCTCTCGGCAGAAACTCTCCAAGCCAGAAGAGAGTGGGGGCCAATATTCAACATTCTTAAAGAAAAGAATTTTAAACCCAGAATTTCATATCCAGCCAAACTAAGTTTCATAAGTGAAGGAGAAATAAAATCCTTTACAGATAAGCAAATGCTTAGAGATTTTGTCACCACTAGGCCTGCCTTACAAGAGACCCTGAAGGAAGCACTAAACATGGAAAGGAACAACCGGTACCAGCCATTGCAAAAACATGCCAAAATGTAAAGACCATCGAGGCTAGGAAGAAACTGCATCAACTAACGAGCAAAATAACTAGTTAATATCATAATGGCAGGATCAAGTTCACACATGACAATCTTAACCTTAAATGTAAATGGACTAAATGCTCCAATTAAAAGACACAGACTGGCAAACTGGATAAAGAGTCAAGACTCATCAGTCTGCTGTATTCAGGGGACCCATCTCACACGTAGAGACATACATAGGCTCAAAATAAAGGGATGGAGGAAGATTTACCAAGCAAATGGAGAACAAAAAAAAGCAGGGGTTGCAATACTAGTCTCTGATAAAACAGACTTTAAACCATCAAAGATCAAAAGAGACAAAGAAGGCCATTACATAATGGTAAAGGGATCAATTCAACAGGAAGAGCTAACTATCCTAAATATATATGCACCCAATACAGGAGCATCCAGATTCATAAAGCAAGTCCTTAGAGACTTACAAAGAGACTTAGACTCCCATACAATAATAATGGGAGACTTCAACACTCCACTGTCAACATTAGACAGATCAACGAGACAGAAAGTTAACAAGGATATCCAGGAATTGAACTCATCTCTGCAGCAAGCAGACCTAATAGACATCTACAGAACTCTCCACCCCAAATCAACAGAATATACATTCTTCTCAGCACCACATCGTACTTACTCCAAAATCGACCACGTAATTGGAAGTAAAGCACTCCTCAGCAAATGTACAAGAACAGAAATTATAGGCCGGGCGCGGTGGCTCAAGCCTGTAATCCCAGCACTTTGGGAGGCTGAGGCGGGCGGATCACGAGGTCAGGAGATCGAGACCACAGTGAAACCCCGTCTCTACTAAAAATACAAAAAATTAGCCGGGCGCGGTGGCGGGCGCCTGTAGTCCCAGCTACTCAGGAGGCTGAGGCAGGAGAATGGCGGGAACCCGGGAGGCGGAGCTTGCAGTGAGCCGAGATCGCGCCACTGCACTCCAGCCTGGGCAACAGCGTGAGACTCCGTCTCAAAAAAAAAAAAAAAAAAAAAAAAGAACAGAAATTATAACAAACTGTCTCTCAGACCACAGTGCAATCAAACTAGAACTCAGGACTAAGAAACTCAATCAAAACCGCTCAACTACATGGAAACTGAACAACCTGCTCCTGAATGACTACTGGGTACATAACGAAATGAAGGCAGAAATAAAGATGTTCTTTGAAACCAATGAGAACAAAGATACAACATACCAGAATCTCTGGGACACATTTAAAGCAGTGTGTAGAGGGAAATTTATAGCACTAAATGCCCACAAGAGAAAGCAGGAAAGATCTAAAATTGACACTCTAACATCGCAATTAAAAGAACTAGAGAAGCAAGAGCAAACACATTCGAAAGCTAGCAGAAGGCTAGAAATAACTAAGATCAGAGCAGAACTGAAGGAGATAGAGACTCAAAAAACTCTCCAAAAAATCAATGAATCCAGGAGTTGGTTTTTTGAAAAGATCAACAAAATTGACAGACCACTAGCAAGACTAATTAAGAAGAAAAGAGAGAAGAATCAAATCGACGCAATTAAAAATGATAAAGGGGATATCACCACCGACCCCACAGAAATACAAACTACCATCAGAGAATACTATAAACACCTCTAGGCAAATAAACTGGAAAATCTAGAAGAAATGGATAATTTCCTGGACACTTACGCTCTTCCAAGACTAAACCAGGAAGAAGTTGAATCCCTGAATAGACCAATAGCAGGCTCTGAAATTGAGGCAATAATTAATAGCCTACCAACCAAAAAAAGTCCAGGACCAGATGGATTCACAGCTGAATTCTACCAGAGGTACAAGGAGGAGTTGGTACCATTCCTTCTGAAACTATTCCAATCAATAGAAAAAGAGGGAATCCTCCCTAACTCATTTTATGAGGCCAACATCATCCTGATACCAAAGCCTGGCAGAGACACAACAAAAAAAGAGAATTTTAGACCAATATCCCTGATGAACATCGATGCAAAAATCCTCAATAAAATACTGGCAAACCGGATTCAGCAACACATCAAAAAGCTTATCCACCATGATCAAGTGGGCTTCATCCCTGGGATGCAAGGCTGGTTCAACATTCGCAAATCAATAAACATAATCCAGCATATAAACAGAACCAAAGACAAGAACCACATGATTATCTCAATAGATGCAGAAAAGGCTTTTGACAAAATTCAACAGCCCTTCATGCTAAAAACGCTCAATAAATTCGATATTGATGGAACGTACCTCAAAATAATAAGAGCTATTTATGACAAACCCACAGCCAATATCATACTGAATGGGCAAAAACTGGAAAAATTCCCTTTGAAAACTGGCACAAGACAGGGATGCCCTCTCTCACCACTCCTATTCAACATAGTGTTGGAAGTTCTGGCTAGGGCAATTAGGCAAGAGAAAGAAATCAAGGGTATTCAGTTAGGAAAAGAAGAAGTCAAACTGTCCCTGTTTGCAGATGACATGATTGTATATTTAGAAAACCCCATTGTCTCAGCCCAAAATCTCCTTAAGCTGATAAGAAACTTCAGCAAAGTCTCAGGATACAAAATTAATGTGCAAAAATCACAAGCATTCTTATACACCAGTAACAGACAAACAGAGAGCCAAATCAGGAATGAACTTCCATTCACAATTGCTTCAAAGAGAATAAAATACCTAGGAATCCAACTTACAAGGGATGTGAAGGACCTCTTCAAGGAGAACTACAAACCACTGCTCAGTGAAATAAAAGAGGACACAAACAAATGGAAGAACATACCATGCTCATGGATAGGAAGAATCAATATCGTGAAAATGGCCATACTGCCCAAGGTAATTTATAGATTCAATGCCATCCCCATCAAGCTACCAATGAGTTTCTTCACAGAATTGGAAAAAACTGCTTTAAAGTTCATATGGAACCAAAAAAGAGCCCGCATCTCCAAGACAATCCTAGGTCAAAAGAACAAAGCTGGAGGCATCACGCTACCTGACTTCAAACTATACTACAAGGCTACAGTAACCAAAACAGCATGGTACTGGTACCAAAACAGAGATATAGACCAATGGAACAGAACAGAGTCCTCAGAAATAATACCACACATCTACAGCCATCTGATCTTTGACAAACCTGAGAGAAACAAGAAATGGGGAAAGGATTCCCTATTTAATAAATGGCGCTGGGAAAATTGGCTAGCCATAAGTAGAAAGCTGAAACTGGATCCTTTCCTTACTCCTTATACGAAAATTAATTCAAGATGGATTAGAGACTTAAATGTTAGACCTAATACCATAAAAATCCTAGAGGAAAACCTAGGTAGTACCATTCAGGACATAGGCATGGGCAAAGACTTCATGTCTAAAACACCAAAAGCAACGGCAGCAAAAGCCAAAATTGACAAATGGGATCTCATTAAAGAGCTTCTGCACAGCAAAAGAAACTACCATCAGAGTGAACAGGCAACCTACAGAATGGGAGAAAATTTTTGCAATCTACTTATCTGACAAAGGGCTAATATCCAGAACCTACAAAGAACTCAAACAAATTTACAAGAAAAAAACAAACAGCCCCATCAAAAAGTGGGCAAAGGATATGAACAGACATTTCTCAAAAGAAGACATTCATACAGCCAACAGACACATGAAAAAATGCTCATCATCACTGGCCATCAGAGAAATGCAAATCAAAACCACAATGAGATACCATCTCACACCAGTTAGAATGGCGATCATTAAAAAGTCAGGAAACAACAGGTGCTGGAGAGGATGTGGAGAAATAGGAACACTTTTACACTGTTGGTGGGATTGTAAACTAGTTCAACCATTATGGAAAACAGTATGGCGATTCCTCAAGGATCTAGAACTAGATGTACCATATGACCCAGCCATCCCATTACTGGGTATATACCCAAAGGATTATAAATTATGCTGCTATAAAGACACATGCACACGTATGTTTATTGCAGCACTATTCACAATAGCAAAGACTTGGAATCAACCCAAATGTCCATCAGTGACAGATTGGATTAAGAAAATGTGGCACATATACACCATGGAATACTATGCAGCCATCAAAAAGGATGAGTTTGTGTCCTTTGTAGGGACATGGATGCAGCTGGAAACCATCATTCTTAGCAAACTATCACAAGAACAGAAAACCAAACACCGCATGTTCTCACTCATAGGTGGGAACTGAACAATGAGATCACTTGGACTCAGGAAGGGGATCATCACACACAGGGGCCTATCATGGGGAGGGGGGAGGGGGGAGGGATTGCATTGGGAGTTATACCTGATGTAAATGACGAGTTGATGGGTGCAGCACACCAACATGGCACAAGTATACATATGTAACAAACCTTCACGTTATGCACATGTACCCTACAACTTAAAGTATAATAATAATAAATAAATTTTAAAAAATATATATGTCTACAAGGTTTTATTAAAATTAAGTTTAACATTAATAACACACTAATATAAAGGTAAAATCAAGTACAAAAATCATACAAAAAGCATTGTTAAATGTAAAATGGTATTTGGCTTTCTTTGGTTTAAAAACTAATAAAAATAGGTGCTAAAAGAAACATTCATTTTACTAGAAGATCATAAAAGTTAAAAACTTAAACGTTGGCAATTAAGACAGCATACCAAGATGCAAATATCTGGTTGAAATGGATCAAATATTCCATCTGCATGTTAAACAAAAGCAATTGTTATGCTTGTGCACTTGGCAGGCCAGAGGCCCAGATTGTCCCCCTTCCACTAAGGTGGTCCTCCAGTCGACCAGGCATGGGCTGCATAGTAACTCTTTTCCAGGATTCTGCAGTTTGCAGTAATAAGTCATGCCAAGTTCTCTCTGCTATATCCCAAAGTCCGGCACCCTGTAGGTCAGCCCCCGAGGGCCATCCAGCCTCCATCTCCCAACACTAAGTTCACTTTGTGTCTCTCACAACAGAGAGGAAACTTAGCATTCCTTGGAGACCTGAAGGGATGCGATAAGCTTAAGAATTTTCACGAGCTTATCAATCGGAGTCAGCCCTTGTTCATCCCCAAGTGGATGTGTGGTGGTATTGTGATGGACCATTACTGGGCACTCTGCCGAATAACTGGAGTGGCACTTATACTTTAGTCCAATTAGCTATCCCTTTCACCCTGGCATTTCATCAACCAGAGGGAGGAAAAATAAGACATCATAAAGTGACAGAAGCCCCTTATAGGTCTTTCAACTCTCACATCTATTTAGATGTAATTGGAGCCCCACAAGGAATACCAGATCAATTTAAAGCTTGAAATCAAATAGTTACAGGATTTAAGTCAATATTTTGGTAGATGTCAGTCAGTAAAAATATAAATTAGATAAACTACATCTATACAACCAACAGCAACAAGCTTTTCATGAGTTAAAAGAAAAACTCAGGTTGGCCCCAGCCCTGGGACTAACTGACCTGACAAAACTTTTTACACTCTATGTGTCAAAAAGAAAAAAAAATGGCAATTGGAGTTTTAACTCAGACTGTAGGACCCTGGCCAAGGCCAGTGGCCTATCTTTCAAAAAACTAGATGGGGTTTCCAAACGCTGGCCCCCGTGTCTAAAGGCCCTGGCAGCAATGGCCCTGTTAGCACAAGAAGCAGATAAGCTAACTCTTAGGCAAAACCTAAACATAAAGTACTCCCATGCTGTGGTGACTTTCATAAATACCAAAGGACATCATTAGCTAACAAATGCTAGATTAACTAGATACCAAAGCTTGCTCTGTGAAAATCCCCACATAACCACTGAAGTTTGCAACACCCTAAACCCCGCCACCTTGCTCCTGGTATCAGAGAGCCCAGTTAAACATAACTGTGTAGAGGTATTGAACTCAGTTTATTCTAGTGGGCCTAACCTCTGAGACCATCCTTAAATATCAGTAGACTGAGGGCTATACATGGATTGGAGCAGCTTCACCAACCCCTGCAAAGTGACTCTGAAGAAGACAACAAGCCCTGCTCCAGTCACACCCAGAAGCTGACTGGTCCACGCACAGCCAAAGCATCAGGAAACTCATCGCAGGACTCATTTTCCTTAAAATTTGGACTTGTACAGTAAGGACATCAACTGACCTTCCTCAGACTGAGGACTGTTCCCCGTATATACATCAAGTCACTGAGGTAGGACAAAAGATTGCTACAGTCCTATTATTTTATGGTTTTTATAAGTATACCAGAACTCTAAAAGAAACTTGTTTGTATAATGCTATTCTATCCAAGGTATGTAGCCCAGTCTCTAAATGTTATGTTTGTGAAAGAACTGTAATAGGAGATCAATGGCCATAAGAAGCCCGAGAATTAGTGCCTATAGACCCAGTTCCTGATGAATTCCCGGTCCAAAAGAATCACCCTGATCATTTCTAGGTTCTAAAAGTCTCAATTATTAGGCAATATTGCATAGCTAAAAAAAGGAAAGAATTCACTCATTCTGTAGGATGACTTAGTTGCCTAGGACAAAAACTGTATAATGGTACCACAAAAACAGTTACATGGTGGAGTTCAAACCATACAGATAAAAATCCATTCAGTAAATTACCAAAGTTGCAGACCATTTAAGCCCACCCAGAATCCCACCAGGGCTAGATGGCCCCCGACTAGGCTATACTGGATATGTGGACATAGAACCTCCATTAAGCTGCCTGACCAGTGGACAGGTAGTTGTGTTATTGGCACTATTAAACCATCTTTCTTCCTACTGCCCATAAAAACAGGTGAAATCCTGGGCTTCCCTGTCTATGCTTCCCACAAAAAGAAAAGCATAGCTATAAAAAATTGAAAAATAATGAATAGCCCCCTAAGAGAATCATACAATATTATAGGCCTGCTACTTAGGCACAAGGCAGCTCATAGGGATACCAGACCCCCATTTACGTGCTCAACTGAATCATACAGTTGCAAGCTGTTTTAGGAATCATCACTAATGAAACCAGTCAAGCCTTGACTGTTCTAGCCCAGCAACAAATTCAGATGAGGAATGCTATCTATCAAAATAGACTAGCTCTCAACTACTTGCTAGCAACTGAAGGAAGGGTTTGTGAAAAATTTAATCTTACTAATTGCTGTCTACACATAGATGATCAGGGGCAAGTAGTTGAAGACATAAAGATATAACAAAACTGGCACATGTGCCCGTGCAAGTGTAGCATGTATTTGATCCTAAGGCCTTGTTTAGAAATTTGTTCCCAGCACTAGGAAGATTTAAAACTCTTATAATAGGAGTTATAATAGTAATAGGAACCTGCTTACTGCTCCCTGTTTGCTACCTGTACTTCTTCAAATGATAAAAGCCTCATCGCTACCTTAGTTCACCAGAATGCTTCAGCAAAAGTGTACTATACGACTCACTATCAATCTATTGCACAAGAAGACAAAAATAGCGAAAATAAGAGTGAGAACTCCCACTAATAAAAAGGTGAGAGTCTCAAAGGGGGGAAATGAGGGAAGAGAGAGAGCCTCTTATATTGTTTTATACTCAGAAAAGGAAAGAGAGGCAAAACTAAAGGC
Source organism: Macaca fascicularis (assembly GCF_037993035.2). Lineage (NCBI taxonomy): Eukaryota > Metazoa > Chordata > Mammalia > Primates > Cercopithecidae > Macaca > Macaca fascicularis. The sequence continues at coordinate 36,920,466 of NC_088375.1, read as the reverse complement.
AGGTAGCCCAGTGCCTAGGAACCAGACCCGAAACCAGGCCTGGGCCTACCTGACCTAAGCCTGGCAGTTAAAGATCAACCCCTGACCTAGCAACTGTTGTTATCTATAGAATCCAGACATTGTATGGAAGGACACTGTGAAACCTCCCGTTCTGGAGGTGGAGCTTGCAGTGAGCTGAGATCCGGCCACTGCACTCCAGCCTGGGTGACAGAGCGAGACTCCGTCTCAAAAAAAAAAAAAAAAAAAAAAAAAAGAAACCTCCCGTTCTGTTCTGTTTCACTCTGACCACTGGTGCTCACAGCCCCTGTCACGTACCCCCTGGCTTTCTCAATCAATCACAACCCTCTCACACAGACCCCCTTAGAGTTATGAGCCCTTAAAAGGGACAGAAGTTGAGCACCTGACGAGCTCAGATTTTAAGACGCTAGCCAGCCGATGCTTCCAGCTGATTAAAGTCACTCCCTTCACTATCTCGGTGTCTGAGGGGTTTTGTCCGCGGCTCATCCTGCTACAACCCCAGCACTTTGGGAGGCCAAGGCAGGTGGATCACCTGAGATCAGGAGTTTGAGATCAGCCCGGCTAACACGGTGAAACCCCGTTTCTACTAAAAATACAAAAAACAGCCAGGTGTGGTGGCACGTGCCTGTAATCCCAACTACTCAGGAGACTAAGGCAGGATAATCGCTTGAACCCAGGAAGCAGAGGTTGCAGTGAGCTCAGTTTGCGCCATTGCACTCCAGTTTGGGCAACAAGAGCAAAACTCCATCCCCCCGCCACAAAAAAAAAAGGAAAGAAAGAAACAAGAATCACTTACAAGATGTAGAAAGTTACCTCAAATGACCAAATCTAAGAATTACTGGTGTTGCAAGAGCAAGGGATGGAAAGATTATTAAAATAAATTATAGGCCAGGCACGGTGGTTCACACCTGTAATCCCAGCATTTTAGGAGGCCAAGGCGGGTGGATCGCTTGAGGTCAGGAGTTTGAGACCAGCCTGGCCAACATGGTGAAACTCCGTCTCTATTAAAAATACAAAAAAATTCGCTGGGCATGGTGGCATGTGCCTGTAGTCCCAGCTACTCAGGAGACTGGGGCAGGAGAATCACTTGAACCCAGGAGGCAGAGGTTGCAGTGAGCCAAGATCGTGCCACTGCACTCCAGCCTGGGTGTCAGAGCAAGACTCCTTCTCAAAAAACAAAACAAAAAAAGAAATGATAATAGAAAACTTTCAAAAATTTAAGATATGAATGTCCAGTTATAGGAAGGTCTGAGAGCACCAAACAGATGTTACCAAAACAAGACCATCCAAGGCATATGATAATCCAACTCTCAAAGGCCAAGAACAAAAAGATGATCCTAAAAGTAGCAAGAGTACAGAAACAAATAACATGTTAAGGAACTCCAATTTGCCTGGCAACAGACTTCTCAGTGGAAACCATACAGGGCAGGAAGGAAAGAAATGACATTTTCAAAGTGCTGTAAGAAAACAAACAAACAAACAACTCTGCTATCCAAGAATACTATATCTAGCAAAGTTATTCTTTAAATATGAAGGAGAGATAGTATTTCCCAAACACAAACTGAGAGAATTTACCATCAACAGACCTCTCTTATAAGAAATGCTAACGGGAGTTATTCAATCTAAAAGAAAAAACACCAATATGTAAAAAAAACTTTGAAGATATAAAACCCACTGGTAAAATGATCGACACAGACGAATCTAGAATATGCTAATACTGTAACTGTGGTGTGCAATCCACTCATAACTCTAGTATGAAGCCTAAAAGACAAATCTATCAAAAACAATAATAGCTACAGCAACTAGTTAAGAGATGGGTAATGTATAAATATGTAAATATAAATAACTAAAAGTCAAAATATTGAGGAAGATAGAGTTAAAGTGTATTTTTTTCATTTTTTATTTGCTTCTATTCTTTTTTGTAATCTAAGATGAATTGTCATCTCTTTTTTTAAAAAAAACCAGTTATATCTATACAATGGTTTTTGTAAGCTTCATGGTAACCACAATGCAAAAACCTATAATAGATTCACTTAAAAAAAGGCAACAAATTAAAACATACTATCAGAGATAATCACTTAATCACAAAGGAAAATAGTAAGAAAGGAAAAGAGGAGTTATAAAACAAGATAAAAAGCAACAAAATGGGAGTAGTAAATCCTTACTTATCAATAATAACACTGAATGTAAATGAACTCAATTATCCAATTAAAAGGCACAGAATGGCTGAATGGATAAAGAAACAAGACCCAAGAATATCTGTCTACACAAAATCCACTCAACTATAATAACACATACATACTGAAAGTTAATAGGTAGAAAAAGATATTCCATGCAATTGGTAACCAAATACAGCAGGAGTAGCTGTACTCATATCAGATAAAATAAGTTACAAATCAAAGTCTGTAAAAAAAAAAGGTTACTATATAATTATAAAGGATTCAATTCAGCAAAAAGATATAACAATTATAAAGAAGATGTAATAATTATACACCCAACACTGGAGCTCCAAACTATATAAAGCAAATATTAACAGATACAAAGTGAGAGATGGCCAGGCACACTGGCTCATGCCTGTAATCCCAGCACTTTGGGAGACTGAGGTGGGCAGATTACTTGAGGTCAGGAGTTCAGGACCAGCCTGGCCAACATGGTGAAACTCTGTCTCTACTAAAAATACAAAAATTAGCCAGGCGTGGTGGCAGGCACGTGTAATCCCAGCTGCTAGGGAGACTGAGGCAGGAGAATTATTTGAACCCAGGAGGCGGAGATTGCAGTGAGCCAAGACTGCACCACTGCACTCCAGCCTGGGCAATGGAGTGAGACTTCATCTCAAAGAAAAAAAAAAAAGGGAGAGACAAAATGTAATATAATAATAGTAAAGGATTTTAACACCCTTTTCAGTAATGGACAGACAAGAAATCAACAAAAAAAATGGAGTTAAACTACACACTGGACCTAATAGGCCTAACTGACATTTACAGAACATTTCACCCATCTGTTAAGGAATACACATTCTTTTTGTCAGCAGATGAAACATTCTCTAGAATATTCCATATCTTAGGCCACAAAACAAGTCTGAAGAAATTCAAAAAGTAGAAAACATATCAAGTATTTTTTCTGACCACAATGATGGAATAAAACTTGAAATCGATAACAGGAGGAATCTTGGATACTTCATAAACACATGGAAATTAAACAACATTTTCTGGAATGACCAATGGTCAATGTAGAAATCAAGAACAAAATGAAAAATTGTCTTGAAATAAATGAAAATGTAAATCCAGCATACAAAAATCTATGGGATACAGTAAAGGCAGTATGAAGAGATTAAGTTTATAACAATAAATTCCTATATCAAAATGATAGAAAGATGGGAAATAATCTAACAGTGCACCTCAAGGAACTAGAAAAGCAAGAACAAACCAAACCTAAAATTAGTAGAAGGAAAGAAATAATACAGAAAACAGCAAAAACAAATAAAATTGAGATAATAAATACAAAGAATCAATGAAATGAGAAGTTGGTGGTTTTTTGGTTTTTTTTTTTTTTTTGATGGAATTTCGTTCTTTTGCCCGGGCTGGAGTGCAATGGCGCAATCTTGGCTCACTGCAACCTCTGCCTCCCAGATTCAAGTGATTCTCCTGCCTCAGCTTCCCAAGTAGCTGGGATTACAGGCGCCTGCCACCATGCCGGGCTAATTTTTTTGTATTTTTAGTAGAAACAGAGTTTTACCATGTTGGCCAGGCTGGTCTCGAACTCCTGACCTCAGGTGATCCACCTACCCTGACCTCCCAAAGTGCTAGGATAACAGGCGTGAGCCACTGCGCCCAGCTGAAAAGTTGGTTTTTTGAAAAGATAAGCAAAATCAATAAAGCTTTAGCTAGACTAAATAAGAAAAAAGATAAAGGGCCAGGCACGGTGGCCCACACCTGTAATCCCAATTTTTGCAGGCCGAGGCGTGTGGATCACTTGAGGCCAAGAGTTTAAGACCAGCCTGGCCAACATGGTAAAATCCCATCTCTACTAAAAATACAAAAATTAGCCAGGCATGGTGGCGCACACCTGTATGCCCAGCTACTCAGGAGGCTGAGGCACAAGAATCACTTGAACCCAGGAGGCAGAGGCTGCAGTGAGCTGAGATCACACCACCCCACTACACTACAGCCTGGGTGACAGAGTGAGACTCTATCTCAAAAAAAAAAAAGAATAAAGAAGGAAGGAAGGAAGGAAGGAAGGAAGGGAGGGAGGGAGGGAGGGAGGGAGGGAGGGAGGGAGGGAGGGAGGGAGGGAGGAAGGAAGGAAGGAAGGAAGGAAGGAAGGAAGGAAGGAAGGAAGGAAGGAAGGAAGGAAGGAAGGAAGGAAGGATACCCAAATAAAATAAGAAATGAAAAAGGAGATGTAACAACTGAGACCACAGGAATACAAAGAAACATTAGAGACTTATAAACAACTACACATGAATAAATTGGAAAACCTAGGGCTAGACATGGTGGCTCATGCCTGTAATCCCAGCACCTTGGAAGGCTGAGGCAGGCAGATCACTTGAGGTCAGGAGTTCAAGACCAGCCTGGCTAACATAGTGAAACCCTGTCTCTACTAAAAATACAAAAATTCATCAGGTGTGGTGGCGGGCACCTGTAATCCCAGCAACTCAGGAGGCTGAGACACGAGAATTGCTTGAACCTGGGAAATGGAGGTTGCAGTGAGCCAAGATTGCGCCACTGCACTCCAGACTGGGGGAAAATGGAAAAAAAAGAAAAGAAAAAAGAAAAGAAGAAAACCTCAATATACCAATAACAAGTAATACGATCCGATCAAAGCCATAACACAAAGTCTCCCAACAAAGAAAATCCCAGGACCTAATGGCTTCATAGTTGAATTCCATCAAATATTTGAAGAAGAACTAATATCAATTCAACATAAACTCTTCAAAAAATTTGAACAGGAAGGAATACTTCCAAACTCATGAGGCATCACCCTGATATCAAAACCAGACAAGAGCACAATGGAAAAAAAGAAAACTACAGGCCAATATCATGGATGAACATAGATGTAAAAATCCTTAACAAAATATAAGCAAACCAAATTCAACAACATGTTTAAGAAGATCATTCACCATGATCAAGTGGGATTCATCTCAGGGATATGAGGATGGTTCAACATGTGCACATCAACAAATGTGATACATCACATTAACAGAACCAAGAACAAGAAGCACAGCATCATTTCAATAGAAGCTGAAAAAGCACTTGATAACATTCATCCCTTTATGATAAAAAAACCCTCATCAAATTTAGTATAGAAGAAACATACCTCAAAATAAAAGAAAGCCATATACAGCAAACCCACAGTTAACACTGTACTGAATGGGGAAAAATTAAAGGCCTTTCCTCTAAGATCTAGAACAAGACAAGGATGCCCATTTTCACCACTTTTATTCCTGGAAGTCCCGGGCACAGCAATTAAGCAAGAGAAAGAAATAACAGGCCTGCAAATTGAAAATAAAGAAATCAAATTAGCCTTATTCACAAAAGAGATAATCTTATACTTTAAAAAAACCTAAAGACGCCACCAAAAAAGCTGTTAGAACTGAAAAACAAATTCAATAAATTTCAAGGATACAAAATCAACATACAAAAATCAGTAGGATTTATATATACCAACTGCAAACACTCTAGAGATGAAATCAAGAAGGCAGTTTTATTTAAAATAGCCATAAAAAATATAAAATACCTAAATTTGGAAAAGAAGTAAAAGATCTATACAAGGAACACTATAAAACTCTGATTTTAAAAAAGACATAAAAAATGGAAATATATTCCATGCTCATGAATTGGAAGCTAATATTGTTAAATGGCAATACGACCCAAAGAAATTTGCAGATTCAATGCAAGTCCTCTTAAAATACCAATGACATTCTTCACAGAATTTTTTTTAAACCCTAAAATCTATATGGAACCACAAAAGGCCCCAAATAACCAAAGCAATCCTGTGCAAAAAGAACAAAGCAGGAGGCATCACACTACCTGACTTCAAAATTTACTACAAAGCCATAGTAAACAAATTGGCATGGTAATGGCATAAAAGCAGACATACAGACCAATGCAACAATAAAACTAGACCCTCTATTTCTCACCATATACAAAAATTGAAGCAAAATGGATTAAAGACTTAAATCTAAGACCTGAAACTAAAACTCCTTGAAGAAAACATTGAGGAAAACACTCTAGGACGTTGGTTTGGGCAAAGATTTTCCATGTAAGACCTCAAAAGCACAGGCAACCAAAGCAAAAAGAAAGAAAAAGCAATTACATCAAGCTACAAACCTTCTGCACAGTAAAGGAAACAATCAACAAAGTGAAGAGAAAACCCACAGAGATAGAGAAAATATTTGCAAACTACCCATCTGACAAGGGAGTTACAACCAGAATTTATAAGGAGCTCAAACAACTCAATAACAACAAAAAAAGGCGATAATCTGATTTTAAAATGGGCAAAAGATGTGAATAGATATTTCTCCAAAGAAGACATACAAATGGCCAACAGGTATGTGAAAAAATGCTCAACATCAGTAATCATCAAAGAAATGCAAATCAAAACTATGATGAGATATCATCTCACCCCAGTTAAAATGGATTGTATTAAAAAAAAAGGCAACACAGGCCTGCAAAGATGTGGAGAAAGGAGAACTATTCTATAAAAGGGCCGTATATGCAAGGAAGTTTCCAAATGTTGAAGGAGCTGAGAAACCAAAAACCAAGGCAGACAAATTCAGTTTGTGGGTAAAGGGTGTTTTACTGGGGAAACTAACAGAAGCATGGTCTTGGGGAGCCACAAGACAGGTAGATCTCTGCACTGTTACTCCCCAGGCTCAAGGCTTATATACCATAAAGAAAGGGTATGCTTGTTTTGTGCAACACGAAAGCAACCCTCCAGAACAGGCAAGAATGCTGTAAGCATCATAGCCTTATAATTTGTGTGATAACATCAAGGTTGCTTTGTTCTTACACTGAGAAAAGTAAATAGAAATCAGGAGGCATTCACTTGACTGGGGCTAATCAGAAGTCAACATGGCACATTAGCATTCAACATGCAGTCACTTTTGTCTCCACTTGTACACTGTTGGTGGGAATGTAAATTAGTATAGCCACTGTGGAGAACATTGTGGAGATTCCTCAAAAAACTAAAACTAGAACTACCATATAATCCAGCAATTAATTCCACTACTGGGTACATATCCCAAAGAAAGAAAATCAATATATCAAAAGATACCAGCACTATTCACAATACCCAATATATGGAATCAACCTAAGTGCCCACCAACAAATGAATGAATAAAGAAAACACAGTATATAAACCCAATGCAATATTATTCAGCCACTGAAAAAGAATAAAATCCTATCATTTGCAGCCACATGGATGAAACTGAGGTCATTTTGTTAAGTGAAATAAGCCATGTCACAGAAAGACAAATATTGCAAGTACCCACATGTGGGAGCTAAAAGAGTGAATCACATGAAGATAGAGAGTAGAGTCATGGTTACCAGGGGCCAGGAAGGGTAGGAGAGAGAGAAGATAAAGAGAGGTTGATTAATGTGTACAAGTATACGATTTAACAGAAGAAATAAGTCCTAGTGTTAGATAGGTAGACTGACTATAGTTTACAACAATCTATTGCACATTCTAAAATAGCTAGAGAACGGTAAATCAAATGTATCTACCATAAAGAAAAGACAAATATTTTAGATGATATCTATCCTAAGTACACATATTTGATCTTTACAAATTATATGAATGCATTAAATTCTAAGATGTACCCTGGAGAGGAAAGAAAGTACATTAATGATTACGTAAGTTGAATGGGTTGCGGGTAATGAGAAGCGACTGCTAAAATGTATGGAGTTTCTTTTGAGGGTGATGAAGAAGTTTTCAGATTGGTTGTGGTGATGGTTTCACAGTTCTGTGAACATGCTAAAAAACATATAATTTTACACTTTAATTGGGTGAATTATTTACTAAAGCTACTATTTTTTTGAAAATTCTCATGTAATTTCTTCTGTTTATAATTACATTGTTTTTAACATTTAATTATTCCCTTCTGGGATTTACTTTTTAGGTATCTTTTTAATGAGGTAGGGATCTAAATTTGTTTTGTTTTGTTTTTTGAGATGAAGTCTCGCTCTGTTGCCTAGGCTGGAGTGCAATGGTGCGACCTCGGCTCACTGCAACCTCCACCTCCCGGGTTCAAGTGATTCTCGTGCCTCAGCCTCCCGAGTAGATGGGATTACAGGCACCTGCCAACACGCCCAGTGAACTTTTGTATTTTTAGTAGAGACTGGGTTTCACCATGTTGGCCAGACTGGTCTCGAGCTCCTGACCTCAAGTGATTCACTTGCCTTGGCCTCCCAAAGTGCTGGGATTATAGACATTGGCCATCACACCCACCCGAGATCTAAATTTTTTAACAATTGAATAATTGATTGTGCCAACCCAATCTGAATATCCCATATTTAGGTGAGTCTATTTCTGACCTTTCTATTCTGTTCTGTTGTATTTATCTATTCTAACACAAGTAACACATTTTCTCAGTTACTTTGACTTTATAATACATTTTGATGTCTAAAAGTACAAGTTATTTTTATTAACCTTCTTTTAAAATGTTTTCTTATTCTCATATTCAGATTCTTCCAAATGGGTTTTATAATCAACTTGCCAATTGCTAAAAACAAAATTGTTATTGAGATTTTCAGTGGAATTATATCAAATTTAAAGATTAATTTGGAGAGAATTGACATCTATTGATTATTGTTCTCAACCAGTGATATGCTGTACAGCTCTCCTTCTAGTTTTCAAGGTCTTTAGTATGGTTTTAGCATTTTCAAGATATAGGTCTTATCCCTTTTATAAAATTTATTCCCTCTTTGCATTTCTAATGCTTATTATTGGTATATAGGTAACATGTTGGGGTTTTTTTGTATTTATCTTGTATTCATCAACCTTATTAAAGGCTAAATAATTCAAATAATGTTTAAATTTATTTTTTTCTGGGTAGAAAATTGCATTATTTGCCCAATGTTTGTTAAAAAATTATATATTTATCTTATATTTGCAACATTATTAAAGGCTAATTAATTCAAATAATATTTAAATTTAACTTTGCTGGGTAGAAAATTGCATTATTTGCCCAATGTTTGTTAAAAAATTATATATTTATCTTATATTTGCAACATTATTAAAGGCTAATTAATTCAAATAATATTTAAATTTAACTTTACTGGGTAGATAATTGCATTATCAGGAAATAATAGTGATTTTGACCTAATGAGATACCATCTCACACCAGTCAGAACGGCCATTATTAAAAAGTAAAAAATAAAAACAGATGTTGGTGAGGATGCAGAGAAAAGGGAACACTTATATACTGTTGGTGGGGATGTAAATTAGTTCAACGCTATGGAACAGTATGGAGATTTCTCAAAGAACTAAATATGAAACTACCATTTGACCCAGCAATCCCACTAGTGGTTATATACCCAAAGGAAAAGAAATCATTTAATCAAAAAGACACCTGCACTTATATGTTTATTCCAGCACTATTTTAAATAGCAAAGTCATGGAATCAACCAAAATGTCCTTCAATGATTAATTGGATAAAGAAAATGTGGTATATAACATGGAATATTATGCAGCCATAAAAGAGAATGAAACTATGTGCTTTGCAGAACATGGATGGAGCTGGAGGCCATTGTCTTAAGTGAAAAACCTCAGAAACAGAAAATCAAATACTGCATGTTCTCACTAGTAAGTGGGAACTAAACAATGGGTATACATGGATATAGGATGAAAATAATAGACACTGGTGACTCCAAAAGTGGGGAGGGTAGGAAAGGACCAACAGTTGACAATTTACGTATCGGATACAATGTTCACTATTTGGGTGATGGGCTCACTGGAAGCCCAAACCTTATGATTTACACAATATATCCATGTAGCTATCCTGCACATGTACCCATGAATCTAAAATAAAATTCAAAATTAATTAATTAATAAAATAAATATAAACAGTTAATGTGGATATGTTTATTACCTTGATTGTCATGAGGGTATCATGAGTGTATGTAAATGTTCAGTGTCAAACTGAATATATTAAACATGTGTGGATTTGTTTTTTCTGTATATCAATTGTACTTCACTAAAGGTGTTAAAAACAATATAATATGTTAATAAAGTAAAAGGAAATCAAGATGTAGTAATCTCAATTGACACAGAAAATATCTTTGACTAAATACACCACCTATTTATGATTAAACTCTAAACAAATGAAAAATTGAAGGGAACTTCCACAACCCAATAAAGGGTATGTATGAAAGCCTACAGTAAATGTTGTACTTAATGGTGAAAGCAGAATGTCTTCCCCGTAAGACTGAGAACAGGAATATTCACTTTTACCACTTCTATTCAACAATGTACTGGGGATTTTTGCTAAAGAAATCAGTGGGAAAAACTTTTTTTTTTTTTTTTTTTTGAGACGGAGTCTCGCTCTGTCGCCCAGGCTGGAGTGCAGTGGCGCGATCTCGGCTCACTGCAAGCTCCACCTCCCGGGTTCACGCCATTCTCCTGCCTCAACCTCCGAGTAGCTGGGACTACAGGCGCCCGCCACCACGCCCGGCTAGTTTTTTTTTGTATTTTTAGTAGAGACGGGGTTTCACCGTGTTAGCCAGGATGGTCTCGATCTCCTGACCTCGGGATCCACCCGCCTCGGCCTCCCAAAGTGCTGGGATTACAGGCTTGAGCCACAGCGCCCGGCCGGGAAAAACTTTTTTAAAGAGATTTTGCTGCTTCCTATAAGTAGTTATATCTCTCGATTTTATTTGCTGAATTAAGGCCTCCAGTGACAGCAGAAATCCTTTCTCCTCTCTTGAATGGAAATGCCTCTAGCATGTCCCCAGTAATGATCTAGATTTCTAATAACTACCTCTAGTAAGTAAATGAACTTTCCTAAATAAACAAGTCTTGATTACACCATCTAGTGTATTAGCTTTCTCTCCAGCTTTAGGACACTTGACAGGGATGCCTTCTACATTTTCTTCCACATAACTGACAAATTACTACATGTGGCAGGGTTAATACAGAGCTCCAATCAGATGTATTAATGCATTAATGCAGTATATCTCCATGGAGAACCCTGTGACCTGCTACCAGTAGACCAGTGAACCAATTTAACTGAACTCATTTTTTAATATTTGAGGATCAAAATTCACTGTACCTAGAAGTCCCAGTTGTCAGAATAGGTAACCAACAAGTAAACATTTTAGAAATATTGTGTGACTTTGCTATTTCCCTAAAGTATTACTATAATGGCCCACAAGGTACCATATTTCAATTCATTTGTCATCTTGTGTGCCAGGGTAACAGAATCAGGCACAGTGGCTCATGCATGTAATCCCAGCACTTTGAGAGGTTGAGGCAGGAGGATGATTTAAGCCTACGAGTTCAAGACTAGCCAGGGCAACACAGAGAAATCCCATCTCTAAAAAAAATAAAAAATTAGCCAGAAGTGGTGGTGCACACCTCTAGTCCCAGCTACTCAAGAGGCTGAGGTGGGAGAATTGCTTGAGCCCAGGAGGTTGAGGCTACAGTGAGTTGTGATTGGACCACTTACCACTACACTCCAGCCTGGGCAATAGAGTGAGACCCTGTTTTTTTTTTTTAAAAAAAGAATCAGAGTGTGATATCCAGTGATCCAAATATGGTCACCTTGTATGAAATGATAAGAACCACCTTTCCTACTTTATTATTAGTATAAATTGAAGTTGAAAATTTTAAACATGTTCCCAAACAACAGAAAAAGAACACTTGTTCATATTTCATAGATTCTGGCCTTAAAAAAAAAAAAGACCCCTTAATTGTGTAACAGCTAGGTACCTAACAAATGCAAGAATAAAAAGAAGAAATCAACCTTTCCTTTTCAAAGCCCACAAAAGTTACATTATACATCAATAAATATACATCCTCATTTTTTTGAGTCTTTGTCTAGATTATTGAAAACAGCAAAATGGGCCAGGCATAGTAGCTCATGCCTGTAATTCCAGCTACTCGGGAGGCTGAGGAGGGAGAATTGATTGAACCCAAGAGGCAGAAGTTGCCGTGAGCCGAGATCACACCACTGCACTCTAGCCTAGGCAACAGAGTGAGTAAGACTCTGTTTAAAAAAACAAAAACAAATTTTAAAACTGTAGAATGTATCTTTAGTCAAAAAAGAAGTGTGAGTTGTGAATCCAGACGAACTAACCTTTAGGGCCAATTCATATGTGGCTGAGCTCCAGATATCTCTTTCTGCCATTAACTGTTTCATATCATTCTCCATCCTTTCTCTTTGTAATGTATATAAGTCATGATATTCTTCTACCATTCTATAAAAACAATTAAGAAACAGCTTCATTTAATTTATACTAACAATATAGACACATATATAATACTACGCAGCCATAAAAAAGGATGAGTTCATGTCCTTTGCAGGGACATGGATGAAGCTGGAAACCATCATTCTTAGCAAACTAACACAAGAACAGAAAACCAAATACCGCATGTTCTCATTCATCAGTGGGAGTTGAACAATGTAAACACATGGACACGGGAAGGGGAACATCACATATTGGGCCTGTTGGGGGTTGGGAGGCAAGGAGGGAGAACATTAGGACAAATATCTAATGCATGTGTGTAGGGAGACCCCCTGAAACTATTGCTATGGAATAAAAGATGAAATGCTTCTGATTATTGTAAATACAAAATTGCATGCAGGATTGTGTAAAGACAATGCCAGGTTGGACTGCCAGAATGAGCCAACAGCGCGTGATGTGCTTCCCCCTGCAGAGAGCCTATGAATAGATGTACAGTGCAGTCAGGGAGGTTTCACATCACCAAGATTCCTATCCCAGAAAAGCAGATGTTCGTAGTTCTGGGAATGGAATGTCACCCTTGTGGAGAGCCTATAAACGGATGCATGGGGGTCGCCTGTCCATATGGATAAGATAGGGCTACAAACGCCCTCATCTTGCCATGGCTCTTCTAGGCCTCTTTAGGGTTAAGGCATACTCCCTTCTGAGAATTTCTGGTCTAACCAGTTGTCTAGCTTCACATCCTGTTTCTATGGATTGTTTGTAACCAGCTTTTGCTGCAACTGTTACTGCTGATTAATATCTTGCTAATCATAAGTTATGGAAAGACTGTTTCTGTTTTAAGGCTCTGTTAGAAATTACTGATGCACACACTATATTGTAAATTCTTACCTCTGTATACTGTACTTCTGCATACAGATGTTATGTTAAAGACTTACTTCATATCCATGTGACCATCTCACCTCATAATCAAATGACTCTAAATCCCTCATTGGGATTAGTGAGGGCAGGGATAGTGAGACCTATCCCTGCCCTCACTAAACTTAGTAATAAATGCTTGTATATCCAGTGCATTGGCAGCACCGGGGGACCAGAAGGCAGTGACTCCCCCTGGACCCAGCTTTCACTGTCTTGTGTGTATCTATTATTTCCAGACCTGCTGATCCGCCTGGGAACAAAGAAAGAGCCCCGTTGCATTGCGGGCTGCTGGCCAGATCCTGCAATACATGCAGGACTTGAAACCTAGATGATGGATTGATGGGTGCAGTAAATCACCATGGCACATGTATGCCTTGAAACAAATGAAGCACAAGGCCTATGGGATAATGCAAAAGCAGTGCTAAGAGGGAAGTATAGCTATTTAACAAACCTGCATGTTCTGCACATGTATCCCAGAACTTAAAGTATAATTAAAAAAAAAAGTCTCCCAATAAAGCAAAGCCCAAGACCAAATGGCTTTACTGCTGAACTGTACACAACTTAGAATAAACACCAATTCTTCTCAAATGATTCCAAAAAATTGAAGAGGAGGGAATTCTTCTTAACTGATTCTGCAAGGCCAACATTATTTTGATATCAAAACCAGACAAAGACACAACAACAAAAAAGAAAACTATAAGCCAATATCATGGATGAACATAGATGCAAAAATCCCAACAAAATACTAGCAAAGCAAATCCAACAACATATCAAAAAGATAGTACACCATGATTAAGTGGGACTTATCCTGAGGATGCAAGGATTTTGTTCAATAAACATATTTGAACATTTTTTGGAGATTTGTGACAACTTGAAAAAGCTAAGCCAGGTGTCGGGGGTCACACCTGTAATCAGCACTTTGGAAGGCCAAGGCAGGGGGATCATCTGAGGTCAGGAGCTCAAGACCAGCCTGGCCAACATGGTGGACCTCATCTCTACTAAAAATACAAAAATTAGCTGGGCGTGGTGACGGATGCCTATACTCCCAGTTACTCAGGAGGCTGAGGCAGGAGAATTGCTTGAACCCAGGAGGCGGAGGTTGCAGTGAGCTGAGATTGTGCCACTGCACTCCAGCCTGGGCAACACAGTGAGACTCTATCTCAAAAAAAAAAAAAAAAAAAGACAAAAAAAAGTTCACAGATAAACATAGCCTAGAAACATCAAAAAAATGAAGAAAAGTTAGCAATGTCATGAATAGATAAAATACATGTAGATACTGGTCTATTTTATCATTTACTACCATAAAATATATACTAATCTATTATAAGTTAAAATTTATCAAAACTTACACAAACGCTTACAGACCACACATGGCACCTCCATAGTCAAGAGAAATGTAAACAAATGTACAGGTACAGTATTAAATCATAGTTGCATAAAATTAACTATAGTACTTACTATATTACTGTAATACTTTTGTAGCCACCTTCTGCTGCTATTGCAGTGAGCTCAAGCATCCACTTAAAACACCATGTAGGCTGGGGGCGGTGGCTCAGGCCTGTAATCTCAGCACTTTGGGAGGCCGAGGCAGGTGGATCACATGAGGTCAGGAGTAAAAAAATTAGCCAGGTGCCAGGCGTGGTGGCACATGCCTGTAATCCCAGCTACTCAGGAGGCTGAGGCAGGAGAATCACTTGAACTCAGAGGCAGAGGCTGCAGTGAGCCAAGATTGCATCACTGCACTCCAGCCTGGGTGACAGAGCGAGACTCTGTCTCAAAAAATAAAATACCATGTAATGTAATCATCACTGCATGAGTAGTTTGTCTCTCCAGTCAATTGTGTATTGTAGTAGAAAGTGATCTCTCCCAGTTTTCATGTAATTTTCATCATGTTTAGTACAGTAACATAAACCTTGAATAACACCATGGTACCTATACAAACTGTCAGTGGTGATGCTGAAAGTACTCCCAAGAAGCAGAGAAGAGTCATGACGTCACAAGAAAAATTAAACACTTGATACGTACTATAGATTCAGGTCTGCAGTTGTGGTTGCCCACCATTTCAGACAGACAGTTCGTTTTGTAAACAGATGATGTAAATATACAATATCAATAAATACAGTATAGTACTATAAATGTATTTTTTCTTCCTTATGATTTTCTTAGTATTTTCTTTTCTCCAGCTTACTTTATTGTGAGACTATATTATATAATATATATAACATGCAAAATATGTGTTAATTGACTGTTTATCAGTAAGGTTTCCAGCCAACCATAGACTATTAGTGGTTAAGTTTTGGAGGCATCAAAAATTATACATAGGTTTTTGACTCTGTGGGTTTTGGTGTCTCTAACCCCTACATTGTTTAACAGTTGACCATATACTGAAAGACACTGTTTCAAGTAAGATTAACTGATCCATTGTGACAAATGCTGCTAGAAAGGCAAGTGAAATGAGAATTGACCATTGGATTTACCAATATGAAGGTCATAGATGACTTTGTCAAGTGCCATTTAGTGCCATGGTAGGGATGAGACACAAGTGATAATGGCAAGGGAAGAAACAACAAAGACAATGAGTATGACAACTTTTTGTAGAGATTTCCTGTAAGGACAGCAGAGAAAAAGGACCATAGCAGGAAGGGAATGTGTAGTTCTAAGAAACCTGGGACATTTTTGTTTGTGTTTTTTGTTTTTAAGATGGGAGTAATTATAGCATATTTGCATACTGATGGGATTAATCAGCTAGAGAGGGAAAAATTAATGATGCAAAAAAGAGAAGGAATGTTTGCTGAAAGTTTCTCAAGTAAGTAACAGGGTATATATGAAAGCATACAAACAAGAGATTGGCCTTAGAAAGGAGCAGACTATAGGTAACAAAAAGGAAAAGAGAATATATAAGCACAGATGCAGGTGGGTGGATAGATGTGGGGGTGACAGCTTAAGTTCTCTTCTGTTTGCTTCTACTTTTTAGAAAGCAAGATCATCAGCTTATAATGAGGGTGGAAAGGTAGGATTGAAGGTATAAGGATAGAAGACTAAGTATAGAAGTCACCTTGAAAAACAAGAAAGTTATAATACAGAAAAAAGTAGTACATAGAATAGGCAAAAATTGAATAAAGTATCTCATATTATGTATTAGTCCATTTTCATGCTGCTGATTAAAGACATACCCAATACTGGGTATACTGGGTAATTTTTTTTTTTTTTTTTTTTTTTTTTTTTGAGACAGAGTCTCGCTCTGTCGCCAGGCTGGAGTGCAGTGGCACGATGTCAGCTCACTGCAACCTCCGCCTCCCAGGTTCTAGCAATTCTCCTGACTCAGCCTCTTGATAGCTGGGACTACAGGTGCACACCACCATGCCCAGTTAATTTTTGTATTTTTAGTAGAGATGGGGTTTCACCACATTGGCCAGGATGGTCTCTATCTCTTGACCTCCTGATCCGCCTGCCTCAGCCTCCCAAAGTGCTGGGATTACAGGCGTGAGCCACCTCACCCGGCCCCGAGACTGAATAATTTATAAAGGAAAAGAGGTTTCATGGACTCACAGTTCCATGTGGCTGGGGAAGCCTCACAATCATGGTGGAAGGTGAAAGGCATGTCTTACATAGGGGCAGGCAAAGAGAGAATGAAAGCCAAGCAAAAGGGGTTTCGCCTTATAAAACAATCAGGTCTCTTGAGACTTAATCACTACCACAAGAACAGTACAGGGAAACCACTCCCATGATTCAATTATTTCCCACCAGGTCCCTCCCACAACATGTGGGAATTACGGGAGCTAATATTTAAGATGAGATTTGGGTGGGGACACAGCCAAATCATATTATACTAATAAAGAATAAGATAGAATAAAAGTAAAAATACATTTTTGAATTTAGATTTTGGGCACTTTTGGTTTTTCTTGACATTTAAAAAATTCAATTACTCTTCAAACAGTTTTTTAGAAAGCACAGGAACAGGCTGTATTAACAGAGACATAAAAAAAGATGTAATGTGTGTTCTTAGATTGGATACTGATTTGGCTAACCCAACTGTGAAATATATTTTGGAAAAACTTGGGAAATTTTTAATATCTAGCTAATCTATGAAGTAAAAATTTACTGAAATAGGCAGACATTCTTCTTCTTTTTTTTTTTTTTTTTGAGACAGAGTTTTGCTTTTGTTGCCCAGGCTGGAGCGCAATGGCGCAATCTCGGCTCGCCACAACCTCTGCCTCCCATGTTCAAGCAATTCTCCTACCTCAGCCTCCCAAGTAGCTGGGATTACAGGCATGTGGCACCACACCCGGCTAATTTTGTATTTTTAGTAGAGAAAGTGTTTCTCCATGTTGGTCAGGCTGGTCTTGAACTCCTGACCTCAGGTGATCCACCTGCCTTGGCCTCCCAAAGTGCTGCGATTACGGGTGTGAGTCACCGCGCCTGGCTGTAGACATTCTTTTTATCATTTGTTTCTGTGTCTTCTCTTTTTTTATTTTTATTATTTACTTATTTATTTCCTAATTTTTATTTTATTTTATTTTTCCATAAGTTATTGGGGTACAGGTGATATCTGGTTACATAAGTAAGTTCTTTAGTGGTGATTTGTGAGATTTTGGTGCACCCATCACCCAAGTAGTATACACTGCACCATATTTGTGGTCTTTTATATAACCCTCATCCCCCTCCCACTCTTTCCCCGAAGTCCCCAAAGTGTATTATTCTTATGCCTTTGCATCCTCATAGCTTAACTCCCACATATCAGTGAGAACATACAATGTTCGGTTTTCCACTCCTGAGTTACTTCACTTGGAATAATGGTCTCCAATCTCATCCAGGTCACTGCAAATACCATTAATTAATTCCTTTCTATGACTGAGTAGTATTCCATCACATATATATATATATACCACAGTTTTTTGTATCCACTCATTGATTGATGGGCATTTGGGTTGGTTCTACGATTTTGCAATTGTGAATTGTGCTGCTATGAACATGCATGTGCAAGTATCTTTTTTGAATAATGACTTCTTTTCCTCTGGGTAGATACCCAGTAGTGGGATTGCTGGATCAAATGGTACTTCTACTTTTGGTTCTTTAAGGAACCTCTGCACTGTTTTCCATAGCGGCTGTATTAGTTTACATTCCCACCAGCAGTGTAGAGTGTTCCCCAATCA
This sequence comes from Macaca fascicularis, assembly GCF_037993035.2. Lineage (NCBI taxonomy): Eukaryota > Metazoa > Chordata > Mammalia > Primates > Cercopithecidae > Macaca > Macaca fascicularis. The sequence continues at coordinate 36,901,976 of NC_088375.1, read as the reverse complement.
CCGCATCCGTGGCAACATCTGATTTTGATTTTTTGATTATGGCCATTCTTGCAGGAGTAAGGTGGTATTGCATTGTGGTTTTGATTTGCATTTCCCTGATCATTAGTGATGTTGAGCATTTTTTCATATGTCTGTTGCCCATTTGTATATCTTCTTTTGAGAACTGTCTATTCATGTCCTTTGCCCACTTTTTGATGGGGTTGTTTGTTTTTTTCTTACCGATTTGTTTGAGTTTACTGTAGATTCTGGATATTAGTCCTTTGTCAGATGTACAGATTGTGAAGATTTTATCCCACTCTGTGGGTTGTCTGTTTACTCTGCTGACTGTTCCTTTTGCTGTGCAAATGCTCTTTAGTTTAATTAGGTCCCAGATATTTATCTTTGCTTTTATTGCTTTTGCTTTTGGATTCTTGGTCATGAAATCCTTGCCTAAGCCAATGTCTAGAAGGGTTTTTCCAATGTTATCTTCTATAATTTTTTAGTATAGGTCTTAGGTTTAAGTCCTTAATGCATCTTGAATTGATTTTTGTACAAGGTGAGATATGAGGATCCAGTTTCATTCTCCTACATGTGTCTAGCCAATTATCCCAGCACCATTTATTGAAAAGGGTGTCCTTTCCCCACTTTATGTTTTTGTTTGCTTTGTTGAAGATCAATTGGCTGTAAGTATTTGGGTTTATTTCGGGATTCTCTATTCTGTTCCACATAGGTCTACGTGCCTATTTTTATATCAGTACCATGCTATTTTGGTGACTATGGCCTGAAATAGGTTGACATTCTTAACTGAAAAAATACTGATTGTAGAATAGTGCATACAGTACAATTTTGGTTTTAACTATACATACACATGTGAGTACATGTACACAGAAACAAGACCCATAGCACCAGCCTGCCTGCTCCCTCCCAATACTGCAGCTTCCCCCAGGCCCATGGCAACACCTCACATCACTCTGCTGGCCCATGTGTGTGCAGGCAGGTTTTGCTTTCCCTGCCTCGCCAGCATGCATGTGTGCATGCACCCTGCCCTGCCACTGATGTGGCAGTAGTGCATTCTGCCCTTCCACACCCTCCCCACAACCCCTGCCACAAGGCTTTGATCCATTATAGTCAGAGCCTTGGCGGGCAGACACCCAGCCAGTCCCACCCCCACCAGTGCCCTGCCCTTAGTGGCAACACTCCTCCAAGAGTAAAGCTAAGCTCAGAGAACAGTGGACTCTCCCCTTCCTTCAAGGAAGCTATGAATCACAATAAAATGATAAATGACAGACAAAACAGCCAGTATAGAAAAGACTGTAACTGGCCTGATAGAGCTGAAAAAATGTACTACAAGACCTTCATAATGCAATTACAAGTATTAATAGCAGAATAAACCAAGTTGAAGAAAGAATCTCAGAACTTGAAGGCTGGTTTTCTGAAATAAGAGAGTCAGACAAGAATAGTAACAAAAGAATGAAGAGGAATGAACAAAACCTTGAAGAAATGTGGGATTATGTAAAGAGACCAAATCTATGACTCATTGATGTCCCTGAAATAGATAAGGTGAGTGTAAGCAACTTGGAGAAGATATTTTAGGGTATTATCCATGAGGACTTCCCCAACCTAACCAGAGAGACCAACATTCAAATTCAAAAAATGCAGAAAACGAAAATACAATACTTCACAAGAAGATCATTCTCAAGGCACATAATCATCAGATTCTCAAAAGTTGAAATAAAAGAAAAAATGTTAAAGGCATCTAGAAAGAAAAGTCAGGTCACCTCCAAAAGGAAGCCCATCAGACTAACAGTGGACCTCTCAGCAGAAACCCTACAAGCCAGAAGAGACTGGAAGCCAATATTCAACATTCTTTAAAAAAAGAAATTCCAACCCAGAATTTTATATATGTCTAAATTAAGCTTCATAAGTAAAGGAGAAATAAGATCCTTTATAGACAAGCAAGTGCTGAGAAAATTCATTACCACCAGATCTGCCTTAAAAGAGCTCCTGAAGAAAGCACTAAATATGAAAAGGAAAGACCATTACCAGCCGCTATTAAAACACACATAAGTACACAGACCAGTAACACTATGAAGCAACCACACAAACAAGTCTGCATTATAACCAGCTAACATGATGACAGGATCAAATCTATATATATCTTTACTGGTTTACCTTAAATGTAAATGGGCTAAATGTCCTGATTAAAAGGCACAGAGTTGCAGGCTGGATAAAGAAACAAGACCCATTGGTATGCTGTCTTCAAGAGACTCATCTCACATGCAATGACACCCATATGCTCAAAATAAAGGGATGGAGAAAAATCTACCAGGCAAATGGAAAAATCCACTCTGAGTAATTGATACGTAAATTAGACATTTAATACATAAATCATAATTTAGTCATATAGTTAATACTATAGTGCAGTAAAAATTAATTTGTTCTATATGCATCATAATGAGAAGATCTCAAAAGAATAGTATTTAGTTGGTAAAAGCAAAAAAAAAAATTTTTTTTTGAGAAGGAGTCCTGCTCTGTTGCCCAGGCTGGAGTGCAGTGGTGCAATCTCGGCTTACTGCAGCCTCCGCCTCCTGGGTTCAAGCAATTCTCCTGCCTCAGCCTCCCAAGTAGCTGGGACTACAGGTTCCACCACCACTCTAGCCATTTTTTTTGTATTTTAAGTAGAGACAGGGTTTCACCATGTTAGCCAGGATGGTCTCGATCTCCTGACCTCATGATCCGCCCACCTCAGCCTCCCAAAATGCTGAGATTACAGGTGTGAACCACCGTGCCCGGCCACAAATTTTTTTTATATGTAACTATGTATTATAGTAAAATATAAAAACATGGATAGGAAAGTTACATACCAACTATAGATTAGTGATTAACTCTGGCGAGGGAAGAAGCAGAATGGAGATATATAGAGATATAGACATAAATATAGATGCATTTTTTTAAATCTTCAAATATTTTTTTTTCTTTTTTTTTTCTTTTTTTTTGAGACAGAATCTTGCTGTCACCCAGGCTGGAGTGCAGTGGCACGAACTCAGCTCACTGCAACCTCTGCATCCCGGGTTCAAGCGATTCTCATGCCTCAGCCTTCCAAGTAGCTGGGATTACAGGTAAGCACCTCCACACCCAGGTAATTTTTGTATTTTTAGTAGAGATGGGGTTTCGTCATGTTGGCCAGGCCAGTCTCAAACTCCCAATCTCAGGTGATCCACCCACCTCAGTCTCCCAAAGTGCTGGGATTACAGGCGTGAACCACCATGCCCGGCCTAAATCTCCAAATATTTTTATAAAATTTTGTTTCCTAAAAATGGGGTATGAAACAAGTATGACATAATGGCTGACATTTGGTAATTCATGAAAGGAAATGAGTGCTCACTATAATGCTTCCTTTTTCTGAATGTTTGAAATATTTCATGACATAAAATTTCATTAAAAGCTACCAGAATAAGAATATTTCATATTGTCACAGCACTGACTATACGCCAAGCACCATTCTAAGTGCTTTACTTATATTACTTCCTTTAATACTTGTAATAACCCTATGAGGTAGGTAATGTTATTATCCCAATTTTACATATGGGCAAACTAAGGCCCAGAAAAGTTAAGTGACTTCCCCAAGGTCACACAGCAAACAGCATGGTTCCAGAATCTATGCTATCTATGCACACTGCCTCTTTACACTTTCTTGTAGAAAACCAGAAAGTAACAGCTTGCAATCCTGACTCAACAAAAATGATTAATGCTGGCCGGGCGCGGTGGCTCAAGCCTGTAATCCCAGCACTTTGGGAGGCCGAGACGGGTGGATCACGAGGTCAGGAGATCGAGACCATCCTGGCTAACACAGTGAAACCCCGTCTCTACTAAAAAATACAAAAAAACCAGCCGGGCGAGGTGGCGGGCGCCTGTACTCCCAGCTACTCGGGAGGCTGAGGCAGGAGAATGGCCTGAACCCGGGAGGCGGAGCTTGCAGTGAGCTGAGATCCGGCCACTGCACTCCAGCAAGGGGGACAGAGTGAGACTCCGTCTCAAAAAAAAGAAAAAAAAAAAAAAATGATTAATGCTGAAAGCAACAGTATATCTCCAAGAGAAAAAATCATGTTTTACCTTCTTTCCACCCAGAATGAGAAATCAACTAAATTCAGATAAAGTAAGCTATCTATACGTGCTTTTAGAATTCAAGAAGTTAGTATCATATATATTATTTCAGAAGTTACATAAGCTTCTTCCCTTTCCCCTATATAAGCTACACAAACTCTAAGCAACTCACTTGGCATTCTTTTCCGCATCTAAAAGAGCTTGCGCCAAATCCTTGTGAGCCTTTTCTGTTTCCTTTGTTAATTTCACATCATGCGCCCGAACTAGACACAGTTCCCTGAAATAAAGCAAAGAAATTTTTAATTCATATTTGGAGACTTCCAAAAAGTTTCTACCAAGAAAATCAGATTTCTACTCAGGTATCTTCTCAGTTATCATGTGTACCTCCCTTCCCAGTTATTCCACCTTATAAACCAAATCAAGAAATTGAGTGTACATTCTAGATGGAATCTTGCCAGGTTTGGAAATGGAATCAGGCTGGCAGGAATCAGGCAGAAAGAAGATGTAGGGGAGATCCTTTAGAATGGAGGGAGGTAGATGCTGACATGCAAGGCCTCCATGCTGGTCTACCCCACTTTCTGATAATGACTATCCTATCTTCTTTATTCTCACCACTAACCATCTTGCTTCAAGGTTAGAAGTTAGATGATCACTAACTTTGATGGCTATATGATACTTACTCTATTTGCAGTGTTAACATCCATAATGTTAACATCCATAATTACAGCACTGTTCTATAAATCTGATTAAGGTAAACATCTGTATTTTATTTTATTTTATTTTTGTTTTCTGAGACAGAGTCTCACTCTGCCACCCAGGCTAGAGTGCAGTGGCATGATCTTGACTCACTACAACCTCCACCTCCCGGGTTCAAGTGATTCTCTTGCCTCAACCTTCCCAGTAGTTGGGATTACAGGCTTGTGCCACCACGCCCAGCTAATTATTTGTACTTTTGGTAGAGATGGGGTTTTGCTATGTTGGCCAGGCTGGTCTCAAACTCTTGACCTCAAGTGATCCTCCCACCTCAGCCTCTCGAAGTGCTGGGATTACAGGTGTGAGCCACCATGCCCAGCAACATCTATATTTCAGAAGAAAGAGCAAGTTTTTTCCATGTCAAATATATACAGAATCTTCATTTTTATGTGAACTTGCATAACCCATTTATCTATCTCTATATCTACAATGACATCTAGTTATTTTTGTTCTCTTGCTAAACATGAAAAGAAAACAGAAGAACCTTGGCCTTTAACCATTCCACTTTCCCTAAATATTTTTTACTCCCTTTAGAGACATGACATTAACTTTTGTTTTGTGTTTAAGATAATCACAGTTTTTACCTGGTCAATTCTTCAATAACATGCTTGAAATTATACAATTCTTCTAAAATGCGCTGGTCCATCACTCGCTGAGTTACCAAGTCTTTGTAGAAATCAATCATCTGCCGGGCAATCTGGTCAAGCATTTGCACATACCTCTCTCTGCATGACAAACAACCAAAAAGCTCCTAGATCTGATAAATGAATTCAGTAAATTCTCAGGTTACAAAATCAATGTACACAAATCAGTAGCACTGGTATACACCAAGAAAACCAAGCTGAGAATCAAATCAAGAAATCAATCCCTTTTACAATAGCTGCAAAAAAAAGAAAGAAAAGAAGAGAAAAGAAAAGACTTAGGAATATACTTAACCAAGGAGATGAAAGATCTCTACAAGGAAAACTACAAAACACTGTTGAAAAAACATTGCATATGACACAAACAAATGGAAACACACCCCATGTTCATGGATGGGTAGAATCAATATTGTGAAAATGACCATACTGCCAAACTCAATCTACACATTCCCTGCAATTCCCATCAAAAATACCATCATCATTCTTCACAGAACTGTGAAAAAAAAAAATCCTAAAATTCATATGTAACCAAAAAAGAGCCCACAAAGCCAAAGAAATACTAAGCAAAAAGAACAAATCTGGAAGCATCACATTACCTGACTTCAAACTATACTACAAGGTTATAGTTACCAAAACAGCATGGTATGGGTATAAAAATAGGCACATAGACCAATGGAACACACTAGAGAATCCACAAATAAAGTCAGATACTTACAACCAACTGATCTGCAACAAAGCATACAAAAACATAATGTGGGGAAAGGACACCCTTTTCAACAAATGTTGCTGGGATAACTGGCAAGCCATATGTAGAAGAATGAAACTGGATCCTCATCTCTCAACCTATACAAAAGTCAACTCAAGATGGATCAAAGACTTAAAGACTTGAAACCATAAAAATTCTAGAAGATAACACCAGAAAAACTCTTCTAGACATTGGCTTAGGCAAAGAATTCATGTCCAAGAACCCAAAAGCAAATGCAACAAAAACAAAAATAAATAGATGGGACCTAATTAAACTAAAGAGCTTCTGCACAGCAAAAGAAATAATCAGCAAGGTAAACAGACAACCCACAGAGAGGGAGAAAATATTCATAAACTATGCATCTGGCAAAGGACTAGTACCCAGAATCTATGATGAACTCCAACAAATCAGCAAGAAAAAAACAAATAATTTCACCAAAATGTGGGCAAAGGACATTAATAGATAATCCTCAAAAGAAGATATACAAACAGCCAACAAACATGAAAAAATTCTTAACATCACGAATTATCAGGAAAATGCAATTTAAAACTACAGTGAAATATCACCCTACTACTGCAAGAATGGCCATAATTTAAAAAATCAAAAATAAATGTGGTGAAAAGAGAACACTTTACACTGCTGGTGGGAATGTAAACTAGTACAACCACTATGGAAAACAGTATGGAGATTCTTCAAAGAACTAAAAGTAGAACTACCATTCAATCTAGCAATCCCAATACTGGGTATCTACCCACAGGAAAATAAGTCATTATATGAAAAAGACACATGCACATGCATGTTTATAGTAGCACAATTTGCAATTGCAAAAATACGGAACCAACTTAAATGCCCATCAAGCAATGACTGGTTAAAGAAAATGTGGTATATACACACTATGGAATACTACTTAGCTATAAGATGAAATGAAGGCCGGGCACAGTGGCTCAAGCCTGTAATCCCAGAACTTTGGGAGGCGGAGACGGGTGGATCATGAGGTCAGGAGATCGAGACCATCCTGGCTAACACGGTGAAACCCCGTCTCTACTAAAAAATACAAAAAACTAGCTGGGCGAGGTGGCAGGTGCCTGTAGTCCCAGCTACTCAGGAGGCTGAGGCAAGAGAATGGCATAAACCCGGGAGGCGGAGCTTGCAGTGAGCTGAGATCCGGCCACTGCACTCCAGCCTGGGCGACAGAGCGAGACTCCGTCTCAAAAAAAAAAAAAAAAAGATGAAATGAAATAATGGCATTTGCAGCAACTTGGATGGAGTTCGAGACCATTATTCTAAGTGAAGTAACTCAGGAATGGAAAACCAAATATCGTATGTTCTCACTTATAAATAGGAGCTAAGCTATGAGGATGCCAAGGCATAAGAATGATATAATGGACTCTGGGGACTGAGGGGGAAGATTAGGAGGGGGATGAGGAATAAAGACTACATAATGGGTACAGTGTACACTGCTCAGCAGGTGATGGGTTGTATTAGTCCATTCTCACACTGCTATAAGGATATACCCAAGACTGGGTAATTTATAAAGGAAAGAGATTTAATTGACTCACAATTCCACAGAGCTGGGGAGGCCTCAGGAAACTTACAGTCATGGCAGAAGGGAAAGCAAACATGTCCTTCTTCACACAGCGGTAGGAAGGAGTAGAATGAAAGCCCAGCAAAGGGAGAAGCCCTTTATAAAACCATCAGATCTCTGGCCAGGCACAGTGACTCATGCCTGTAATCCCAGCACTTTGGGAGGCCGAGACAGGCGAATCACCTGAGGTCAGGAGTTTGAGACTAGCCTGGCCAACATGGTGAAACCCTGTCTCTACTAAAAATACAAAAAATGAGCTGGGAATGGTAGTGCATACCTTTAATTCCAGCTACTTGGGAGGCTAAGGCAGGAGAATCCCTTGAACCCAGGGGCCGGAGGTGGCAGTGAGCTGAGATTGCACCACTGCACTTCAGCCTGAGCAACAGAGTGAGACTCCATCTCAAAAATAAATAAATAAATAAATAAATAAATAAATAAATAAATAAATAAAATCATCAGATCTCATGAGAACTAATTCACTATCACAAGAACAGAATGAGGGAAACAGCTCTCATGACTCAACCAGCTCTACCTGGTCCCTCCCATGACATATGGGGATTATGGCAACTACAATTCAAGATGAGATTTGGTTGGGGACACAGCCAAACCATATCACGAGTATACCAAAACTCTCAGATATCACCACTGAAGAACTTATCCGTGTAACCAAAAACCACCTGTTCTCCAAAAACTATTGAAATAAAATAAGAGAAGCAAGGTATCATGCAGAAGGAAAGGAAAAAAAGACAGAAAATATGCAAGAAAGAAAATAATGTTAGAGAATAAAATAGTAAACAGACATTCCAAAAGTTTTGTGAGATGAACAATATATTTGAAAAAAAAAAAGAAGAAGAAGGCTGGCTGCAGTGGCTTACGCCTGTAATCCCAGCACTTTGGGGGCCCGGGGCGGGTGGATCACCTGAGGTTGGGAGTTCGAAACCAGCCTGACCACGATGGATAAACCCCGTCTCTACTAAAAATACAAAATTAGCTGGGTGTGGTGGTGCATGCCTGTAATCCCAGCTACTCGGAAGGCTGAGACAGGAGAATCGCTTGAACCTGGGAGGCAGAGGTTGCAGGGAGCCAAGATCGCGCCATTGCGCTCCAGCCTGGGCAACAAGATCAAAACTCCGTCTCAAAAAAATAAATAAATAAAAAACAAAAAGCACAGAAGCAGAATGCTTGTGGCTCCATTAAAAAAGAAAAAAGAAAAAACAGGAATCTAGGCTGTTTTCCTGCCATGCCATACAAGTGAGTGAACAATTACAGAGAATTGTAACCAGAGCCCTAATTATTTGGAATATCATATGTGAGATATAAAACAAAAATAAAAACTTGTTTTATTCCTTCTTCTAGATATAAATTCTATGAGACTAGAAACTATGTCTTACATATTTGTATTTTCACATCTAACAGCATGACTTACGTATAGTGAGAGTCTTATAAATAGTTAAATTCATGAATAAAACCACTTTTTTCAAATTGACAACATGTAAAATGACATCAACTATTTAAACATAAACAAAAATCTTTAATACAAAGAAGTCATTTATTTTGCTTCCAAATAAAACCAAACAAAATATTTGGAAGTGATCACAGATGATAAATTATAAATACCATAACTGAATAGTATTCATCTATATTAACAGTGATATAGGCCAGGTGTGATGGTTCACACCTGTAACTTCAGCACTCTGGGAGGCTGAGGCAGGCAGATCACTTGAGGCCAGGAGTTCAAGACCAGCCTAGCCAACATGGCAAAACCTTGTCTCTACCAAAAATACAAAAATTAGCATGGCATGGTAGCACATGCCTATAATCCCAGCTACTTGGGTGGCTGAAACACAAGAATCACTTGAGCCTGGGAGGTGGAGGTTGCAGTGAGCAGAGATCTCACCACTGCACTCCAGCCTGGGTGACAGAGCAAGACTGTCTTAAAAAAAAAAAAAACAAAAAAAACAAAAAAAAAAAACAGGCCGGGCGCGGTGGCTCAAGCCTGTAATCCCAGCACTTTGGGAGGCCAAGACGGGTGGATCACGAGGTCAGGAAATCGAGACCATCCTGGCTAACACGGTGAAACCCCGTCTCTACTAAAAAATACAAAAAACTAGCCAGACGAAGTGGCGGGTGCCTGTAGTTCCAGCTACTCGGGAGGCTGAGGCAGGAGAATGGCGTGAACCCAAGAGGAGGAGCTTGCAGTGAGCTGAGATCCGGCCACTGCACTCCAGCCTGGGTGATAGAGCAAGACTCCATCTCAAAAAAAAAAAAAAACTGATCTAGGTGTTATACTGTAAGCCTGAGGTCCTAGATTTGTAATATGTCTGAGTTGGACTAGTCGTTTAATCTTTCATCCATTGACAGAAAGAATTATCTAGCCCTTGCTAAAAGGCTGAAAGTGACAGAGAGTTTATCACCTCAAGATGCAGCTCATATATTGGAAAGTATCCATTTAAAAAACATCGTCTTTAGGATTTTCCCCTCCTAACAACATAGGAACTAAATACCCATTACAATCCAACTAGATCCATAAAAGAACACAATTTTCAAAGCATTACTGAGCTTGCGGAAAGAAACAGAAGATTCTAGGGATGAAAAACAAGAACAAACAAAAAATAGTAAGTTAGAAATGGAGTGGGAGTTGTGAGCAGTAAGCAAACCCAAGGTCAGGGTGGTTCCCAGGAAAATATCAACACTGAAAACCAGAGACTAAGTCTTGGGCTCACTTCAAAGTGGGAGGCGTGGGCAAGTGTAGGACTACTGCATGAATCCCAGATTCCAGAAGGGAGCACATGCAAATCTTCTTTTCCAGAAAGCATCCTGGATTCATGCCCTGAGGACCCCATGGCCAAGGTCAGTGAAATATTAGCTCCACAAGCAAAGGCTGCAAAATACTAATGTAAATAAACCACCATGAATGAGACTCAGAAGAAACAACCAACAGCAGATTTTATAAGACTATGCATGAAATGTTTGAGAAATAAAAGATAGAATCTAAAAATGGGCTGGGCACAGTGGGCTCACACCTGTAATCCCAGCACTTTGGGGGGCTGAGGTGGGCAGATCACCTGAAATTAGGAGTTCAAGACCAGCCTGGCCAACATAGGGAAACGCCATCTCTACTAAAAATGCAAAATTAGCCAGGCATGGTGTAGCATGCCTGTAATCCCAGCTACTCAGGAGGCTGAGGTGGGAGAATCACTTGAATGTGGAGGTGGGGCTTGCAGTGAGCTGAGATCGTGCCATTGCACTCTAGCCTGAGTGACAAGAGTGAAACTCCATCTCAAAAAAAAAAAAAAAAAGAATCTAAAAATGAATAAACAATAAAATTATTATATACGATGAGACAGATGTGGAAACAAACCAATAGAACTCTTAAGGGAGGCCAGGCACAGTGGCTCACGCTTGTAATCCCAGCACTCTGGGAGGCTCAGATGGGTGGACTGCTTAAGGCCAGGAGTTCGAGACTAGCCTGGCCAATATGGCAAACCCTTTCTCTACTAAAAATACAAAAAAAAATAAAAATAAAAAAATAGCCAGGCATGGTGGCATGTGCCTGTAGTCCCAGCTACTTGGGAGGCTAAGGCACAAGAATCACTTGAACCCGAGAGTCAGAAGTTGCAGTGAGCCAAGATTGTGCCACTGCACTGCAGCCTGGGCCACAGCCAGATTCTGTCTCAAACAAACCAAAACAAAACAAAACAAAAACTCTTAGGGGAAAAATATAATTATTGAGTTAATAATAGATGGGTTATAGCAGAATAGACACACCTAAAGAAGGTAGTAATGTCCTAGAACAAATTACCCAAAATGTAGGACATAGATAAGAGGGAAACTATGAAAAAGAGATTAAGAGACAAAGAAGATAGAATGAGAGTATCTAACATATATCTAATCAAAGCTCCAGAAAGAGAAGACAGAATGCAGTACAGACACAAGTCAAAGATCATCACTGATAATTTCCCAAAACTTCTGAAAGACATCAATCTATATAGAGAATTATGGTATAGATATAGGTACAGGAAATATAAAAAGAAATCCAGAGGAACTAAATTTACTTTCCTACCTGAAGTAACAACAACAAAACAAGGACAAAGAATATGAAACAATTTTTAAGACACTGGATATCAGGCAATGAAAGTAAGTGATCCCTGAGAGACCAGAAATAAAGCAAGAGTAAAGGGAGAGTTTTCCAGGCCATAGCACACAGAAAGGGAATCCAGGAAGATCCCAGTTGACTCTCTGAGTTAAGGAGACAGAGCTAACAGTCTAGAGATGAAAGCAGCTGGAGTTCAGAGGGCAGAGTAGCAGAGGGAACAGTTACACAGGATATGCAGAAGATCTCCCTCAAGTGTTCACCTAAGTACTGATCAGAGCATAAATGTGAGAAAACTACCCAAGACCAAGGAAAGAACTAACCCAAAAGGATCAGAGGTAAGAGTGCCGGAACTCGCAGAGAAGTAGTACCAGTTCCAAGCAACCAGACTGTAAAAACTCATGATTCATGGGACATTGGATATGGTACACAGAAAAGTTTTGCCTCGGTATCCAGAAATAATTAGCCCTAAATTGGGCACTGCTCTTGTCCCACCTAAAGACCTAACAGTATCAAAATTTTAAAAAATAACTTAATTGTGTCCCACAACAAAGCTAAGAAATATTTGTATGAATACAAAAGTATACAGATCCGAATAAGGCACGATTCCTGTCTGCCACCCAATCAAAATTACTCCTAGGTTTAAATGTTTGTCCCCTCATAACTGGTGTTGAAATTTAATTGTTATTATAACAGCATTAAGAGGTGGACCTCTGCCCTGATAAATGGACTAATGCCATTATTGCAGGAGTGGGTTCATTATCGCACGAGTGGACTCACTCCCTCTTTCTCTCTCTCTCACTCTCTCACTTTCTGTCATGTTACGATTACCACAAGAAGGTTCTCACCAGATGCTGGCACCTTCGTATATTGCACTTCCCAGCTTCCCAAACTGTGAGCCAATAAATTTCTGCTCATTATAAATTACCCCCGTCTGTGAGCAGCACAAGGCAGACTAAGACAATTACTAAACATGTAAAGAAGCAGGAAAACACGCCTATGAGGAGAAAAATCAATGAATCAAAACTGACCCAGACCAAAAGAGATGTTAGAATTAACAGACAAAACCACTAAAAGTTATCTAACTACATTCTGTATGTTCAAAAAGTTAAGTAGAGACATGGAAGATATTTAAAAGACCCAAATTGACCTTCTAGAGATGAAAGTAAAAATGTCTGAGATGAAAATATACACTAGATAGGATTAAAGTGAGATCCTGTCTCTACAAAAAAATACAAAAAAAAATTAACTGGGTGTGGTGGCACACACTTGTAGCCCCAGCTACTTAGGAGGCTGAGGTAGGAGGATCACTTGAGCCCAGGAGGTTGAGGCTGTAATGAGCGAAGATCATGCCACTGCACTCCAGCCTGGGTAACAGCGCAAGACTCTACGTCAAAAATAATGATAATAATAGTAATAATAATTAGATGGGATTAAAAGCAGATTAGATATTATGGGGAAAAAGATTAATGAACTTGAAGGTATAGCAATAGAAACTATCCAAAATGAATACAAATAGAAAAGAGCAAAAATGTGTATAACATTAGTGATCTGTGGGACAACTTCAGTACTAGTGGCCTAATAAACATGTAAACAAATTCCCTCAAAAGGGGTGGAAAGACAAAAAAAAAACACTTAAAGAAATAGCCAAAATTTTTTCATATTTGATGAAAACTATAAAGCCACAGATCAAAATGCTTAATAAGCACCAAGCACAAGAAACGTAAAAAAAACGACACCAAGGCATAGCATAGTGAAATTGCTCAAAAGCAACAGTAAAGAAAAATCCTAAGGCCAGGCTCGGTGGCTCATGCCTGTAATCCCAGCACTTTGGGAGGCCAAGGCGGGCGGATCACGAGGTCAGGAGTTTGAGACCAGCCTGACCAACATGGTGAAACCCCGTCTCTACTAAAATACAAAATTAGCCGGGCGTGGTGGCGGGCGCCTGTAGTCCCAGCTACTCAGGACCCTGAGGCAGGAGAATCGCTTGAACCCTGGAGGCAGAGGTTGCAGTGAGCCGAGATCACGCCATTGCACTCCAGCCTGGGTGACAGAGCGAGACTCTGCCTCAAAAAAAAAGAAATCAGCTCCAGGAAAAAGACACATTACATTTGGAGGAATAAAGACAAGGATGGCAGCAGATTTCTCACTGGAAACAATGCAAATGAGAAGAGAGTAGGGTAACAACATATTTAAAGTACCAAATTTAAAAATTGTCTATATCCAGCAAAAATATCCTTCAAAAATTCTCTTATCGCCCCAAGGCCAGGTACCAAACAACCAGGGACAACCCCTATGATGGAGTACCCAGTGACATTATCCAAACAATCCAATCCTAAGCCTACTTAACCTGCCTCACCTATTCCTTCCCAAGGAAACCACAATAGAGGTGCCTCCCCACAGGTTCCCTCCCTCTCTTTACCTCATGATTGACTTGGTGTCTCCCCTGAATGGCCCTGTATGGCATGCTGCTTCTCCCTAGGGAGCTGTAAGTATAACAAAACTATAAAACTCTTTCTGGGTTATTTCTCTTGATCTGCATCAGGTTTCACTGTATCTCACCCAAGATAATATGGCTAAAATAAAATGAAAGCTACAGGCCCTTTCCATATATTAACAAAAAAAAAGAAAAAGAAAAAAATGCAATTAGATTACTTATGATCAGTAGAATAGAGAAGTGTACTTTTGTGGCATTCTCAAAAGTAGATACAAAAACAAATCTAATATAAAAATCAAAAGGAAACTGGACCATTCCAACAATAGCACTAACCTGACTTTAGACAGAAGTTCTCCTCTGTCTGCACAGTCCACACTGACTTGTCGAATAAGTTCATGAAATATCGTGTTGTAAATGGTCTGTTCCTTCTTCAATATATGTAGTAGTTTGTGCATCTGTCAGAAGGTAAGTAACATAATCAGTACTTACTACAGTCTTAGTAAAAAACGTTTTAGGAGGTTAACACCCTAAATGTAAATAAGTTTTAGAAACACGTTGATTAATTTATTTCACTTACATTTTCATTTATATATATACATACAAAAGTGATATTTGATTTTTAAAAGTTGGTCTGCCTAGGCGCAGTGGCTCACACCTGTAATCCCAACACTTTGGGAGGCCAAGGTGGGCAGATTGCTTGAGGCAAGGAGCTTGAGACCAACCTGGGCAATATGGCGAGACCCTGTCTATACAAAAAATATAAAAATTAGCCAGCCACGGTGGCACACGCCTGTAGTCCCAGCTACTCGGGAGGCTGAGGTGGGAGGATCACCTGAGCCCAGGGAGGTGGCAGCTGCAGTGAGCCGTGATCACAGTGTACTCCAGCCTGGGTGACAGAGTAAGATGATATCTCAAAAAAAAAAAAAATTGGTTTAATCACATGCCTCTTTATCTGATGCACTGAAAAGGTCACAATGTCACTTCTATGTTATACCTGCCAAAAATAAAAAACCTCAATCTAAAATCATGACTATACATACATCTGACAAACCAAAATTGAAGAACATTCTACAGAGTAACTGGCTTATGTTCTTCAAAACAACAAGGTCAAGAAAAACAAAGAAAGGCTGAGAAACTGTTTCAGATTAAAGTTGTCTAAAGAAACATGACAACTAAAAGAACTGTGTGATCCTTGGATTCTGGACTAGGAAGAAAAAATAGCTATTTTTAAAAGTCATTATAGAGACAATTGATAAAATATAAAATTTAAATGTGGTCTGTGTTAGATAATACTATCATATCAACATTAAATTTCCTGATAACTATATTACGGATATATAAGAGAATGTCCTTGTTTGTAGGAAATATATCCTGAATATATGGATGTTAAAAAGGCTTGATATCTCCAACTCACTCTAAACGGTTCAGAACAAAACGATGCATATGTAGACAGAGAAGGAGAGAGAATGAGAAAGCAAATAGGGCACAATGTAAATAACTAGATGGAGAATCTGGGTAAAGGTTACATAGCATTGTCTTGTATTGAACTTTTTCTGTAAGTTTCCAATTCTATACAAATGAAATATATAAAACAAAAAAGAAATAGCCCTGATAAAGAAAAAAGTCGCTATCTATGTAAGACTAAAAGAGTTCTTTCTTAAGTAGAAAATAAAAATTACAAGTTGTGGCCCGGTGCGGTGGTTCACACCTGTAATCCCAGCATTTTGGGAGGGTGAGGTGGGCAGATCACTTGAGGTCAGGAGTTTAAGAACAGCCTGGCCAACATGGTGAAACCCCATCTCTACTAAAAATATACCTGGCAGTGTTTTTTAGTATTACATAAAATAATAAGGGTCTTACAATCAATGATACCTTATATTTGGTGAAATAATAATACTAACAATTAATTATACAGTGTCTACCACATGCCAGGAACTGTTCTAAGCACTTTACATTTATTATGTCATTTCATCTCCACAAAAACCCTATGAGGTAGGTGATATTATTATCTCCAATGTTCAGATGAGGAAACTGAAGTACAAATACATTAAATGACTTGTCCAAGGCTACCAGCAAATATATGGCAGGGTCAGAATTCTAACCCAGGCAATCTGCCTCCTGAGTGCATGCTCTTAGCCACCAGGTTGCATTCAGCTTTGCAATTACCTTAGTTGGTCCTGTATATTCCTGATTTTCCACACCAGCCCTCTCTAGCATAGTATCCATCACATCATTCAGCTGGGCCACTTCTACTCTTTTATTAGGTTTCCTAAAAAATTGAAGTGGCAGACTTATGCAATTAACATTGCAACAGGTAATTCTCAAATGGCAAAAAGAATATGATATGTGTAAAGAGAATATATATGCTCTCTGGGATATTAATGGCATTTTAAGCATTAGACCTAATCTATTGGGAGACCAATAATACAGTAGAAAAAAGCAAGAAAAATGCAAATAGTATGATTCTCCTTTCCATAAAAGAAAATAATGCTTTCCCCCCAAAAATTCTATATACCTATCACACAGGAGTGTAAGAACACAGCAAAAGAAAAAATGTGGGGAGATAAACATCAAATTTTTAACATTGGTTACCTCACAATGTGAGAGAAGAAAGGGACAAAGAAAAGGAAAACAAAAAAAGACTATAGCAAAATAGAGAAATACTAATGGTTAAACATAGAATATAAAAGTACTTTATAGTATTTAAATATTATGCTATATATGTAAATATGTAAACCTGAATATGCAATTAGACAAATTAAATACATAAACATTGAATATACAATTGTAAAATCGAAAACGCTGATTAGATGATGAAATTGTAGGCAGTTATTGTCTTGGGTTGCTGCCATAATTTTAATAATTTTGTTTAATAAAGTACCAAGAAATATGTTTGTATATAGGTATTCTTTCTGAGAAAGATTTGAGAAAATAAATGTACTTACATGGATGGGAAGAGCAATAGCCTGTTTTCACTATCTGTGAGGAGAGTAGTGTATTTGCTACAATAAATAAGATAGGTAAATGTTATTTTAAGAAAATTTTCTAGCCTGTTTATCAATTAGCACAACTAACCCCCAGAATCTTGGTTTCTAAGTACCATTCTCCACTAAAAGGAATCAGTACTCCTTGGAGAAGTGACTCACCACCCATTCCAGGGCTGGAGTTGGAAAATACAAGACGAACCTGGAAATCTTATCGAGCCAGAAAATAAGTGTTCAAATAATCATGGGGACATGTCCAAAGAACACAAGAGACAACTCAAAGGAGCGGCGTGTGGCCATGGGCCAAATGTGGAAAAATTTGAGCATCAAAATAATGGGCTGGGCATGGTGGCTCACGCTTGTAATCCTAACACTTTGGGAGGCTGGGGCAGACAGATCACTTGAGGTCAGGAGTTTGAAACCAGCCTGGCCAACATAGTGAAACCCCCTCTTTACTAAAAATACAAAAAAAAAAAAAAAATTAGCTGGGAATGGTCGCGTGTGCCTGTAATCCCAGCTACTCGGGAGGCTGAGGCAGGAGAATCACTTGAAACCAGGAAGTGGAGGTTGCAGTGAGCCGAGATTGCGCCACTGCACTCCAGCCTGGGCAATAACAGCAAAACTCCATCTCCAAAAAATAACATAACATAACATAACATAACATAAAGATAGTAAATAATTAAAATCCATCAAATAAAATAGAAATCCATTATTCCATATGGTAAAATGCCAACTAACAAATTGGCAGAAGAAATAATGATCATACAGAAGAAATGACGAAAATTTTTAAAATTCATCAAGACTGGGTGCAGTGGCTCACACCTGTAATCCCAGCACTTTGGGAGGCCAAGGTGGGTGGGTCACCTGAGGTCAGGAGTTCGAGACCAACCTGGCCAAAATGGCAAAACCCCATCTCTACTAAAAATACAAAAATTAGCTGTGCGTGGTGGTGGGCACCTGTAGTTACAGCTACTCAGGAGGCTGAGGCATGAGAATTGCTTGAACCCAAAGGGCAGAAGTTGCAGTGAGCCAAGATTGCACCACTTCATTCCAGCCTGGGTAACAAAGCAAGACTTCGTCTCAAAAAAAAAAAAAATTAGCCATGCGCGGTGGCTCATGCCTATAATTCCAGCACTTTGGGAGGCCAAGGTGGGCAGCTCACCTGAGGTCAGGAGTTCAAGACCAGCTTGGCTAACATGGTGAAACCCTGTTTCTACTAAAAATTCAAAAAACTAGACGGGCATGGTGGTGCCTGCCTGTAATCCCAGCTATTCAGGAGGGTGAGGCAGGAGAATTGCTTGAACTTGGGAGGCGGAGGTTGCGGTGAGCCAAGATCGTGCCATTGCACTCCAGCTTGGGCAACAAGAGCGAAACTCCATCTCAAAAAAAAAAAAAAGTCATCAAAAGATCCATAACCAATAGGTTGTTAGGAAATACACACTAAAGTATTTGGTGGTAGAAATATTTGATTACTTACTCTTAAATAGTTTGAAAACATGTGCATGTGTATGCATGATTGTGTATGTTTAAGAGCAAATGAGACAAAGTGTAAACAACCAGTGACTCAAGGTAGAGGAGGTAGGCATTCCTTTTCCCATTTTTGCAACTTTTTATGTCTGAAATTACATTAAAATAAAAGGTTACCCAAAAAATGAATTTCATTTGGTTCTCTTGGGCAAAATATTGTTCTGAAGCATACCATCACAATGAAATGCAATATATTATAACATACATATTGGAAAGACAATATCAAAAGAGTGACAGCCGCTGGATATTTTATCATAAAACCTTAGTCCAAAGTTCTCGTTTTCTAAACTACAAAACATTCAAGTGTTGTTTCAGAAAATAAAAGCAAGATCCTATTTTCAATCCCATAAACAGGAATCAAAGACGACAGATGATGAGTCTGCAATGTGGAGCCAAGCCCTGGAGCATGGATTATGAGATGCTGGCTCGGAGGGCTACTTTCCTTTGTCTCCATGATTGTTGCTCAAAATCATTCCTGAAGGGCATAGTCACGCATTCAAAACAAAGTCCCAATTTTTAAAAAATTCAAAATTAAATGGCAGGGAAAAAATATGAATAATTTAATCACTAACATCCCAAACTCTTTTAAGTACTTTTAGTTTTGTTTTTTTTTTTTTTTTTAATTTGTATCTTTCTTTTTTAAAATTATTTATTTATTTATTTTCTGAGACGGAGTCTGGCACTGTTGCCCAGGCTGGAGTGCAGTGGCTTGATCTTGGCTCACTGCAAGCTCCCCCTGCAGTGTTCACGCCATTCTCCCGCCTTTGCCTCCGGAGTAGCTGGGACTACAGGCACCCGCCACCACGCCCGGCTATTTTTTTTGTATTTTTTGTATTTTTAGTAGAGACAGAGTTTCACCATGTTAGCCAGGATGGTCTTGATCTCCTGATCTCATGATCTGCCTGCCTCGGCCTCCCAAAGTGCTGGGATTACAGGCGTAAGCCACTGGCCCCAGCCAATTTGTATCTTTCTTAATTGTATTAGGATGGCTGGCTCAAATGTTTCCTCATTTCAGTTTATATATTGCTCAGGAATATGAGTGTACTATTCTCAGGTTCTTCTATATATGGGAAGGAGGAAACAGTTCAACTTGTCAGGTATTCTTTCTTGTTTTTGTTGAGATGGAGTTTCACTCTTGTTGCCTAGGCTGGAGTGTAATGGCACAATCTTGGCTCACTGCAACCTCTGCCTCCCAGGTTCAAGCGATTCTCCTGCCTCAGCCTTCCCAGTACCTGGGATTACAGGCACCCGTCACCACGCCCAGCTAATATTTTTGTATTTTTAGTAGAGACAGGGTTTCACCATGTTGACCAGGCTGGTCTTGAACTCCTGACCTCAGATGATCCACCCACCTCGGCCTTGCAAAGTGCTAGGATTACAGGCATGGGCCACTGAGCCGGGGCAGGTATTCTTTACATATCATAGTACTCACTCATCATAACACTCCAAACCTGAAACTCCTGTACTTGACACAATATGAAATTCTTCAGGAATCAAAGTATCTGTTAGTGTCTTTGGCTTAAAAGAAAAGAAAAACAAAACAAAAAAGAAGAATGAATACATTAATAGAGAAAAAATTCACTTGCACAAATCCTAATTCCTAACCCAAAGAGATACTACTTTTTAAGTTGAGAAATTTTGATTGGAGAAATAACAATATTAGTAATGTGGGTCACAGCAAATGACAAAAACTAACCAGAGCACACATCTCTAAAATAACCATAAATTAAAGAATAACCTTGGTACTAGTATTAGTTACATGTGTCCCATATATTCAGAAGTTTATTGATTCTTTTCCTTTAAATTCAGCAGGGAATTTAAAATTCAACTTAGCAAGATACCAAAGATAAGGATCCTACAACTTTATATGTGGATTTCTAGGGGAAAAAAAAATCTAATCTCCCACACTGTGTTTTTTAGATTAAAACAGATTAACTGTGGTTTGCAAAATGGCTTAGAATAAGATATTTTGATCTTTTCCTGCTAAATACCCTTTTCCTGTTTTAAGAAGTAATTTCAAAATGCTATGAAGATTGGTGAGCAATGCAGGTTGTTATAGTATGACATTGTCTTATATTCTGGAGAAATGATTTTTAAAAGTAGACAGAGGGAGAGAAGATTATTTGTCAAATACTTTACTTACCTTATGCGGCACAATGACACCATCATGTGACTGTAATGAACGGGCCAAATGTGGGGGACAAACTGCCTTCTCCCTAGTCTGTCCTTTGGTATATTTAACATCATACAGAAAAGAAATATCCCTAAGAAGTAAGAAAAATATATTTACAAAACAAGTTTTCTATCTGGATACCACATAACAGCAGGTGAGATCCACAGAGATCCTTCTAATGGGTAAGATGGTCCTCTGTGTCAGCAAAACTGATCTCCTTACGTAACACTTTACTAAGCCTGAGGCATTAAACATGAGTTTCCCCACATTCTTTCTCTTCTCCACCTGAAATTTCTCATTCATATCACAAACTCTTTCCTTCAGTATCAGGTTAAAATATATTCTCTTTCCTGTGGTTATTCCCTCCACTTAGGTGCTTGATTCCATCTTTGCCCATATCCTCAGGAGTCGCATTCCATCAGCCCTAACTTCTGTGTATCTCCAACTCTACTGGAACATCCCCTTTGATCTATAATAAACTTTTTCCCCTTATAAAAATCTCTCCTTGAACATGCATTGCTGTCATGTTGTGATTATTATTATCATTATTACTATTATTATTATTATTATTTTGACACAGAGTCTCACTCTGTCGCCCAGGCTGGAGTGCAATGGCGCAAAATCTCAGTTCGCTACAACCTCCGCCTCCCGGATTCAAGCAATTCTCCTGCCTCAGCCTCCTAAGTAGCTGGGATGACAAGCACGTACCACTATGCCTGGCTAATTTTTGGCATTTTTTAGTAGAGATGGGGTTTTGCCATGTTGGCCACGCTGGTCTTGAACTCCTGGCCTCAGGTAAGCCACTCACCTCTGCCTCCCAAAGTGCTGGGATTACAGGCATGAGCCACTATGCCTGGCCACTGTCATGTTATTATGATCTATCAATGGATCAATCGATCAATCATCACTCACTTGTGCTAAACATCAGACTTTCTGAAATTGTCCTGCAATCTGATTTCCACCCATACCTCTCTTCTGAAACAATTTTCTAGAAAGCTGATGATGACTACCACTACCAAGTTAAACACTCTCTTAGCAGTTATCTTCTACCACACTTCCCTGGAATGTTTTCCAGGGTTGATCACATTTGCAACTTTTCTGTGAGTCTTTAAATTATTTCAAAATAAGAAGTTTAATAAAACAATATAAAGAAAAGTGGAGAAAAAAATCCTCTGGTAACCAAGATATGGGCAAGTGGTCTAAGCTAGGCCAAATTACTCTCCCAGGAGACTGAATTCTGAGTCATTGACTCTTTTAAGGTTTCCAAGACAGAAAACAATAGGCATGAACATCACCACAATGGTACCCTGAAATGATTGTCCATTATATCCTTCTATAAACTCCAAATGTATTTACTGGTTTACATAGTAAAGAATAATTCAGCATCTACTACATACCAGGCACTATTCTGGGAGCTAAGAACATTAACAGTGAAAAAAGCAAATAAAAGTTCCTACCCTCATGGAACTGATTCTAGTGGTGAAGAATGACAATACAGAAATATTACAATTTCAAGGCCAGGTGCAGTGGCTCATGCCTATTATACCAGCACTTTGGGAGGCCGAGGCGGGCAGATCACTTGAGGTCAGGAGTTCGAGACCACCCTGAACATCATGGCGAAACTCCTTCTCTACTAGAAATACAAAAATTAGCCAGGCAGGGTGGTACATGCCTGTAGTCCCAGCTACTTGGGAGGCTGAGGCAGGAGAATTGCTTGAACCTGGGAAGCGAAGATTGCAGTGAGCTGAGATCGTGCCACTGCACTCCAGCCTGGGCGACAGAGTGAGACTCCATCTCAAAAAATAAAAATAAAAAACTACATTATTAAATTTGGGTGCCCTGGGTTCTCGGATTGTTCATGAACATGCCTAAAAGTCATTAATTTGCTCAGCAAATATTTATTAACCATATTATAAGTGACAGAAAATATGCTAGATGAAAGGAATATAGAACTATTTCTTAAAATAGACACAGTCCCTACCACTGGGGAGCCTTCAATATAGCGGGGAAGATTTGAAAACCAAAGAAAAGTATAATATAAAGACTATTGTAACAAAGAATAGAATGTTATTGGAACAACTAATAACAACACCACCTCAATACAGTTTAGACCAAGTCAGGGAAAACCTCAGGAGGCAGAAACAATTAGTAAGAACAAAAAACTGATTTGGATTTAGGTAAGCAACCAAAAAGTGTAGAGAACAGCATATGCATAGGTCCTGAGACACAACAGCACATGGTGACTTCGGCGAACTGAAAATTTAGTATAGTTGGCCCTTGAACAACACAGCCTTGAACTGCCTGGGTCTGCTTATACACAAATTTTTTCAACCAAACACTGACTGAAAATACAGTATTAACTGGATACGAAACCCTCATATAGAGGGCCAACTTTCCATATACATACATGAGTTTCTGACTCATATATGGCTGACTGTAGAAATTGAATATACAAAGATTCTGGTATCTGCCGGTGTCCGGGAACCAATCCCCCACATATCCCTCAGTATGAGGCAAGACTAAATATACGGTTGAAGTATGAAGAATAAAATTATTGAAATTAGAGAACTAAACACAGAAAGCCTTGCAAATCATGCTTAACATGTTGGGCTTTAGTCTAAGAGAAGCTAGAAAGGTTTCATAAATGAAATGAAATTTTAAATTATTTTAGAATGACTATAATGGTTGCAATATTGTGAAACGGTGGTGTGCTTTGAGGGCAGTGTCATTTGGCAGCTGATGTGGCATGTGAGGTTGGTGGAAATAGGCCAGTTCTGGTGTCCCAGGAAGATCCTGAAATATACAACATTGACCATAACGATTTTTTTTTTTTTTTTTTTTTGAGGTGGAGTCTGGCTCTCTTTCCCAGGCTGGAGTGCAGTGGCCGGATCTCAGCTCACTGGAAGCTCCGCCTCCCGGGTTCACGCCATTCTTCTGCCTCAGTCTCCCGAGTAGCTGGGACTACAGGCGCCCGCCACCTTGCCTGGCTAGTTTTTTGTATTTTTTAGTAGAGACAGGGTTTCACTGTGTTAGCCAGGATGGTCTCGATCTCCTCACCTCGTGATCCGCCCGTCTCGGCCTCCCAAAGTGCTGGGATTACAGGCTTGAGCCACCGTGCCCGGCCGACCATAACGATTTTTAAACATATATATTGGTAGCAAAAGACATCAAGCTATTGATGTTCTGCACTGTGATATTCTGGTTCTACTGGACATGTCCAAGGGAGAAATGTTAGAGCTTTATTTTCCAACCCTCCGGATTCTTTCTCTGTTCCACCCTCTTACAGGCTTTAGTCACAAAGATCTGAATGAGCTGCTCTCAGGATGATGCAACAGCAGTTCCTATCACACCAATAAATACTGGAGAAGTTGGCCATTACAATTGTTTTGTTAGCTAAAAATGATGAATTCTTCATGTACATACATGTATCTGTGTGTATGTATATTATATATTATATACATATATGTAGATACATGTATGTACATATATATGTGCACAGTATATCATGTATATACATATATAATGCATATGTATACATTATACATTATGTTATACATTTCATATTTTATATAATTATACCTATATTATACACACAATATTTTATGCATATATACACATACATATAATTATCTAAAGAATATGTTGGGGCCGGGCACGGTGGCTCATGCCTACAATCCTAGTATTGTTGGGGGCCAAGGTGGGCGGATCACCTGAGATCAAGCGTTCGAAACCAGCCTAGCCAACATGGTGAAACCCCATTGCTACTAAAAATAAAATTTAAAAACTAGCCAGGTGTGGTGGCAGGCACCTGCAATCCCAGCTACTCAGGAGGTTGAGGCAGGAGAATTGCTTGAACCTCGGAGGCAGAGGTTGCAGTGAGCCGAGATCGCACCACTACACTCCAGCCCAGGTGACAGAGCAAGATTCCATGTAAAAAAAAAATTTTTTTTTAATAAATAAAGAATTTTATTTTATTTATTTATTTATTTTTTGAGACAGAGTCTCGCTCTGTCGCCCAGGCTGGAGTGCAGTGGCCGGATCTCAGCTCACTGGAAGCTCCGCCTCCCGAGTTTACGCCATTCTCCTGCCTCAGCCTCCCAAGTAGCTGGAACTACAGGCGCCTGCCACCACGTCCGGCTAATTTTTTTTATGTGTTTAGAAGAGACGGGGTTTCACCGTGTTAGCCAGGATGGTCTCGATCTCCGGACCTCGTGATCCGCCCGTCTCGGCCTCCCAAAGTGCTGGGATTACAGGCTTGAGCCACCGTGCCCGGCCGATAAAGAATATTTTGATTTAGTGATCATCACTCAAATTTTCTCAAGAAGCTACTTTAGGAGCCCTTTGTATTTCTTTTTTTATTTTTTAATTAATTAATTAATTTTTAAATTATACTTTAAGTTCTAGAGTACATGTGCACAATGTGCAGGTTTGTTACATATGTATATATGTGCCATGCTGGTGTGCTGCACCCATTAACTCATCATTTACATTAGGTATTCCTCCTGATGCTATCTCTCCCCCCTCCCCCAACCTCATGACAGGCCCCAGTATGTGATGTTCCCCACCCTGTGTCCAAGTGTTCTCATTGTTCATTTCCCACCTATGAGTGAGAATATGCAGTGTTTGGTTTTCTCTTGTTGAGATAGTTTGCTCAGAATGAGAACATGCAGTGTTTGGTTTTCTGTCCTTGTGATAGTTTGCTCAGAATAAGAACATGCAGTGTTTGGTTTTCTCTTGTTGAGACAGTTTGCTCAGAATGAGAACATGCAGTGTTTGGTTTTCTGTCCTTGTGATAGTTTGCTCAGAATGAGAACATGCAGTGTTTGGTTTTCTCTTGTTGAGATAGTTTGCTCAGAATGAGAACATGCAGTGTTTGGTTTTCTGTCCTTGTGATAGTTTGCTCAGAATGATGGTTTCCAGCTTCATCCATGTCCCTACAAAGGACATGAACTCATCCCTTTTTATGGCTGCATAGTATTCCATTGTGTATATGTGCCACATTTTCTTAATCCAGTCTATCATTGATGGACATTTGGGTTGGTTCCAAGTCTTTGCTATTGTGAACAGTGCCGCAATAAACATACGTGTGCATGTGTCTTTATAGTAGCACGATTTATAATCCTTTGGGTATATACCCAGTAATAGGATTGCTGGGTCAAATGATATTTCTAATTCTAGATCCTTGAGGAATTGCCACACTGTCTTCCACAATGGTTGAACTGGTTTACAGTCCCACCAACAGTGTATAACAGTGTTCCTATTTCTCCACATCCTCTCCAGCACCTGTTGTTTCCTGACTTTTTAATGATCGCCATTCTAACTGGTGTGAGATGGTATCTCACTGTAGTTTTGATTTGCATTTCTCTGATGGCCAGTGATGATGACAATTTTTTCATGTGTCTGTTGGCTGCATAAATGTCTTCTTTTGAGAAGTGTCTGTTCATATCCTTTGCCACTTTTTGATGGGGTTGTTTTTTTCTTGTAAATTTGTTTAAGTTCTTTGTAGATTCTGGATATTAGCCCTTTGTCAGACAGGTAGATTGCAAAAATTTTCTCCCATTCTGTAGGTTACCTGTTCACTCTGATGGTTGCCTGTTCACTCTGATGGTAACATTTTGCTGTGCAGAAGCTCTTTAGTTTAATTAGATCCCATTTGTCTATTTTGGCTTTTGTTGCCATTGTTTTTGGTGTTTTAGTCATGAAGTCCTTGCCCATGCCTATGTCCTGAATGGTATTGCCTAGGTTTTCTTCTAGGGTTTTTATGGTTTTAAGTCTAACATTTAAGTCTTTAATCCATATTGAATAAATTTTTGTATAAGGTGTAAGGAAGGGATCCAGTTTCAGCTTTCTACATATGGTTAGCCAGTTTTCCCAGCACCATTTATTAAATAGGGAATCCTTTCCCCATTTCTTGTTTTTGTCAGGTTTGTCAAAGATCAGATGGTTGTAGATGTGTGGTATTATTTCTGAGGGCTCTGTTCTGTTCCACTGGTCTATATCTCTGTTTTGGTACCAGTACCATGCGGTTTTGGTTACTGTAGCCTTGCAGTATAGTTTGAAGTCAGGTAGCATGATGCCTCCAGCTTTGTTCTTTTTGCTTAGGATTGTCTTGACAATGTGGGTTCTTTTTTGGTTCCATATGAACTTTAAAGTAGTTTTTTCCAATTCTGTGAAGAAAGTTAGTGGTAGCCTAATGGGGATGGCATTGAATCTATAAATTACCTTGGGCAGTATGGCCATTTTCACGATATTGATTCTTCCTGTCCATGAGCATGGAATGTTCTTCCATTTGTTTGTGTCCTTCTTTATTTCACTGAGCAGTGGTTTGT
Source organism: Macaca fascicularis (assembly GCF_037993035.2). Lineage (NCBI taxonomy): Eukaryota > Metazoa > Chordata > Mammalia > Primates > Cercopithecidae > Macaca > Macaca fascicularis. The sequence continues at coordinate 36,874,626 of NC_088375.1, read as the reverse complement.
AGTTTTCCTTGAAGAGGTCCTTCACATCCCTTATAAGTTGGATTCCCTAGGTATTTTATTCTCTTTGAAGCAATTGTGAATGGGAGTTCACTCATGATTTGGAGGAGCCTTTTGTATTTCTATGCATTATTAAAGTATTGGGTATTGCTATGGTTTGAATGTGTCCCTTAGAAATTCATGTGTTGGAAACGTAATTGCCATTTTAATAGTATCATTATGAAGTGGAACCTTTAAGAGGTGATTAGGTTTTTTTTTTAGAAGAAGCCTGTTTTATTTATTTGTTGAAATATAATTTTTTATTAAAAATAATTAGAGGGCCAGGCACGGTGGCTAATGCCTATAATCCCTGCACTGTGAGAGGCCGAGGCTGGTGGATCACCTGAAGTTGGGAGTTTGAGACCAGCCTGATCAACATGGAGAAACCCTGTCTCTACTAAAAATACAAAATTAGCTGGGCATGGTGGCGCATGCCTGTAATCCCAGCTACTCGGGAAGCTGAGGCAGGAGAATCACTTGAACCCGGGAGGCAGAGGTTGTGGTAAGCCGAGATCGTGCCATTGCACTCCAGCCTGAGCAACAAGCGTGAAACTTCGTCTCTCAAAAATAATAATAATAATAATTAGAGATATGCTTTGTTTCTTCATAAAATTCTGTGGTAAAACACCAGCTTCCACCCTTCTGGAAAATCTATTTTTATTTAAAAACAAAAACAAACAACAAAAAAAAACAACTTTGATTCTTAACCATAACATAATAACTGGATTTTATTTATTTGACTTTAAGAAATCCTCCAACTCGTTCTTCAGCCCCCAGATTATTAAACTGAGTTCATAATTCAAACTTTTCTGCAAATCATCATTGGTTGAGTTATGTGTATATATAAAATGTCTTTTATCTGAAGTTGTCCATTTCACCCTGTTCTGGGAGTTATTCCCACAGGCACTTCTTCATACCAGCTCCTTTAGCCCTTCCAACAATTTTGTAAATACCCAATGTTCTGCATTTGATTCTTTCCTGCTTAAAATATCTAGACTGATTTATTTTCTGCACTGAACTCTGCTGAAAGAGTTGTTGAAAAATATTACTCAGAGAATACTTGCTTTGTTGTTTATATTTTACTGCTGGGTTCTGGGTGATCGAGGTTGCTGGACAAGTTATCTCATTATGAACATGATTAGTTGTACATTAGTGCATTAGTTTTCTATTGGTGCCATAACAAATTACCACAAATTTAGCATCTTAAACAGCACAAATTTATTATTTTACTGCTCCATAGGTCAGAAGTCCAACAGGGTCTCCAAGGGCTAAAATCAAGGCGTTGGCAGGGCTGTGTTTCTTTCTGGATGCTCTAGAGGAAGATCCATTTCCATGCTCATTTGGATTGTTAACAGAATTCAATTCCTTAAAGTTGTAAGACTGCGATCCCTGTTTCCTTGATAGTTGGTGGCTGAGCTGTCATCAGAATTCCTAGCTTCTATAGCCAAATTCATTTATTGACTGCTTTTCCCCTTCCTCCATCTTCAAAGCCAGCAATGGCAGGCTGAACTCCTTTCACACTTCAAATCTGTCCTCTTCCTTTCTCATCTCTGACCCACTTGACCACCTTCCTTTTCCACTTTTAAAGATTCAGGTGTCAGGTTGGGCCCACCCTGACAATCTAGGATAATCTATCCATCTCAATGTCCTTAACTTTCATCATTTCTGCAAAGTCCCTTTTGCCAGGTTAGGTATATATTCACAGGTTCTGAGATTAGAGTGAAAATGTTTTAGTGGGGTTGAGGGAGCATTATCCTGTCAACCTGACTTCACACTTAAAAAACTCCAACTCAGAGTCATTTGACATTAAAACTTTATTTTTTGTTTTGTTTTGTTTTGTTTTGAGAGGGAGTCTCACTGGATCACCCAGGCTGGAGTGCAATGGCATAATTTCGGCTCACTGCAATCTCCACCTGCCGGGTTCAAGCAATTGTCCTGCATCAGCCTCCTGAGTAGCTGGGATTACAAGTGTGCGCCACCATGCCTCTCTAATTTTTGTATTTTTTGTAGTGACAGGGTTTCACCATGTTGTCCAGGCTAGTCTTGAACTCCTGACCTCAAGTGATCCGCCCACCTCGGCCTCCCAAAGTGCTGGGATTACAGGAATGAGCCACTGCACCTGGCCGACATTAAAACTATAATGTCAGCTTATTGCCACATTGAGATACAGCTAATTAATTTTCAAAGTACTTCAAACAACTCATAATACTAATTATTGCTACTAATAATTATAACCATGATCTGGAGGCATAGAATAAAATATAAACCCTCAGGACATAAAAGTCAATAGGACAAGTTTCTACCAGTTTTTCTTGCACTGAAGCATAGCTGAGTAATAGCACCTATACTTAAATAGTACATTATGGTTTTACAAGTGCTCTTGCATCCATTATCTTATTTGTGCTTTTCAATATCCATGGGAGGCACACAAAACTGGGCAAGTCTATTATTCCCTTTTTACATATGAGAAAATGGGACTTCAGAAAGACAAAATAACCTACTCAAGTATGTTAAGTGTAAACATTTCTTTCAGAAGAAGTGACATTTAAGTGAGGGGACATGCATGCAGTAAATTGGTAAGTGGACAATACATAGAAAACCAGCAGGTCTCAATCTTCATGGGGAAAATGTTGACATTTAGAATATTTGTAGGAATGAGACAAAAACAAATAGTATTTGCTGACTTGATCTGAAATAGTGTAAAGATGAAGGGCTCCCTTTGGAGAGATACAGAAATTAAGCTTTTGTTTTTCAAGGTTTTCCACATCATGAAGCTGTTACCTAGTTCTTTCTTCTAAAGATGTCCACAAGGAAGATATACACACAGATAAAAGGGGCACTAAAGGCATTCTGCCTGTTGGATCTTGTCCCTTTTACTAGGGTACAACAGGGAATAGGAGAGTATAGGGACAAGTATACAAAGGCATGCAAAAAACAAATTTAAACCAAAAGTATGTAAAGCCAGCACCTATTTCCATCCTACTGATAATAATCATACACAAAAAGGTGGTCTTTGGCCCTTCTGGATTGTATTCTGATTCAAACATACTGTAAATTTCATCATCTATGATTCAGTGATTTTTCTAATGCTACCCCTCCCAAGGTAATCATACCAAATGAGAAAATCAACTCTATTTATCAGCATCTACCCTACTATCTTCCTTCTTTACCTTCCAGCTCCCGTGAGGGAGACGGGATGGTCAATCAGGTATTTGAATTTATTCCTTCGAACAGGGTGATGCCAGACATGGTCTACAAGGCGTGGAAGAGTGCCCTGGGAAAAAGCAAATACACATGAATATCCAGCAGAGGGCAATCTAATCAAATAAAATTTATTAATAGTTTTGAGTAAGTACTGTATTTACATTAAGGGCACTTGGGTACTCTAAGGAAAAAAGAGCAGAATTCTTATTAAATAACATAAAGACTAAAACTAGAATAATTCTATAGTGAGTGAAAAACATTAAGGGTAGTAATAATCATTTTAGTAAATCCACATAAAAACAGGTCAGTGGAAATACTCAAGCCTTGGAAACAATTTATACAAAAGACTGGAGTTTTCAATCTAAGAAATTACTTTAAATTTTTTTTTTTTTTTTTTTTTTTTGGAGACAGAGTCTCGCTCTGTCGTCCAGGCTGGAGGGCAATGACACAACTTCGACTTACAGCAACCTCTGCCTCCTGGGTTCAAGTGATTCTCCTGCCTCAGCCTCCCGAGTAGCGGGGACTATAGGCACGTGCCACCATGCCCAGCTAATTTTTGTGTTTTGTTTTTGCTTTTGTTTTTGTTTTTTTTTTTGAGGGGGAGTCTTGCTCTGTCGCCCAGGCTGGAGTGCAGTGGCGCGATCTTGGCTCACTACAAACTCTTCCTCCCGGGTTCTCGCCATTCTCCTGCCTCAGCTTCCCGAGTAGCTGGGACTACAGGCGCCCGCCACCTCGCCCGGCTAATTTTTTGTATTTGTAATAGAGACGGGGTTTCACCATTTTAGCCAGGATGGTCTCAATCTCCTGACCTCGTCATCTGCCCACCTCAGCCTCCCAAAGTGCTGGGATTACAGGTGTGAGCCACTGCGTCCGGCCTAATTTTTGTATTTTTAGTAAAGACGGGGTTTCACCATGTTGGCCAGGATGGTCTTGATCTCCTGACCTCGTGATATGCCCACCTTAGCCTCCCAAAGTTCTGGGATTACATACGTGAGCCACCGCACCCAGCCTAAAAAATTTTCTTAAGGCCAGTCATGTTGGCTCACTCTTGAAATTCCAGCACTTTGGGAGGCTAAGGCAGGTGGATTGCTTGAGCCCAGGAATTTGAGACCAGTATAGGCAACATGGCGAAACTCCGGATCTACAAAAAATTCAAAAATTAGCCAGGCGTAGTGGCACAGACCTGTAGTCCCAGCTACTCAGGAAGCTGAGGTGGGAGGATCACCTGAGCCAGGGTAGTCAAGGCTGCAGTGCGCAATGATCAGGCCACTACGCTCCAGCCTGGGCCACAATAGTAAGACCCTGTCTCAATCAATCAATCTTAAAATTTTTAAGGCTATCTGGAATATATAATATGTGCACAATAAATACTTAAAGAATAATCAGATTCCCAAAAAATAATGTTCCCCATTACTCTACATATGTACATACAAACCTTCGGGGTTTTAATTTTCTTAGGAGGCAGTAAGTTTTCAGGACAAGGACCAGCACTGGCCGCATAGGTCAGAGAAAGAAGAACTTCTTTAGGAATGAACTCATTCAGAAGGGAAGTAGGAAGGGGTTTTGAACGATCCACCATGTTTTTTTTCTCCTTTAGCTCAGGAAGTCCTAAGTAAGTAGTGGAAAAGAAAAGCTCTTACTATATATATATTTTTTTAAGCTAGATGGAGCTTCTCAGACTGCCTCATCAATCCCATCTATTTGTTTCTAACAGGTAGAAACATTGCTTCTATTTGACAAGGATAGTAACAAATAATATTTAAAACAGTGAACATCATCTAGTCAAGGAAAATAACACTCATCTTGCCTACCCTACTCACATTACATCACAGTTTCAAAAACTCAGGTACTAAGACGAACCTGCATGATTCTCAATTCAAAGTTGAAAACTAAACTCATTTCACTTGCTCAGATAACTGGGTGAGCCTTAAGAAGATAGGAATGAATGTCTATCTTCCCTTTCATATGAAAATCACAACTCTCTCCCCGCAAGCTCTTAAATTATTTAGTAATTTTTTTCTTACATGAATTCAAAGGTGAGAATAATTGCATTAAATCCAGGCATTTATAGAGTGGAAAGGATCTGGGTTGGGCTTCAAAGTAAAAATGGAACTGGGATTGTTGCAAATGAGAGTGGAACAATCTGAGCTGACAAATCTGTGGAATGGGAACTGTAAAAAGAGTGTTCTACCCTGCTTGACTAGGGCAGGGGAGTAATACAGGCAGGTAGTTGGGCTTATATATAGGAAAAGCCCTCCTATGAAGTCAGGTAGAGTTGAGTTTTTATTATTCTTAATCTATGCCCCTAACACGGTATGGTTTACGTTTATTTCTATAAGGAGGCATCATGCTTTGATTACTGTCAAAAGTTGTTAGAGTCTGCATTACCAAATCTCCCACGAGCTTGAGATCAAAAGAAACAGAAAAAAAAAAAAGTTGGGTGGGGCTTGGGGCTTTAGTACAAGGGGCAGGTGAGATGTGAAAAGCTTTAACAGAACAGGGGGTAAGGATAACACTAGCTGACTCTAGTACAGATTCGCATATGAATGAAAATCTTAAGGAATTACTCTAATTTAGAAAAATTACTAAAAGCTAATACAAATTGCCACGTTGTACTAAATTGCGTTTTTCTTATCTCTGCTATTGCTTTTTATTGTTTGTTTTATTTATTTGAGACTGACTCTACCTCTGTTGCCCAGGCTGGAGTGCAGTGGCAAGATCTTGGCTCACTGCAACCTCTGCCTCCCGGGTTCAAACAATTCTCCTGCATCAACCTCCTAAGTAGCTGGGATTACAGGCGCGTGCCACCACACCTGGCTAATTTTTGTATTTTTAGTAGAGACAGGGTTTCATCATGTTGTTCAGGCTGGTCTCAAACTCCTGACCTCGTAATTTGAGACGGAGTCTCGTTCTGTCCCCAGGCTGGAGTGCAGTGGTGCAATCTCGGCTCACTGCAACCTCCGCCTCCCGGGTTCAAGTGATTCTCTCCTGCCTCAGCCTCCTGAGTAGCTCTACAGGGGCGCACCACCAAGCCCGGCTAATTTTTATATTTTTAGTAAACAGGGTTTCACCATGTTGGCCAGGATGGTCTCAATCTCTTGACCTCGTGATCCGCCAGCCTCGGCCTCCCAAATGGGATACAGGCGTGAGCCACCGCGCCCGGCCTATTTATTTGAGATGGAGTCTTGCTCTGTCTCCCGGACTGGAATGCAACGGCACAATCATGGCTCACTGCAACCTCACCTCCTGGGTTCAAGCAATTCTCCTGCCTCAGCCTCCGGAGTAAGCTGGGACTACAGGTGAGAGCCACCATGCTCGGCTAATTATGGTATTTCTAGTAGTGACGGGGTTTCATCATATTGTCCAGGCTGGTCTCGAACTTCTGACCTCAAGTGATCGGCCCACCTCGGCCTCCCAAAGTGCTGGGATGACAGGCGTGAGCTACCGCGCCTAACCTCACTATTACTTTTTCAAAGTTCCTTAAAACCAAAGACCAGGAACCAAAAAAAAATACAACTATTGATATTTAAAATAGGGTGAATTTAAAACCATATATAAATCAACATTTGAAAAAAATTATAAACAGTATTTAGATGGAGTAGTGAAACAGGACTCTGACTCAAAATACAGTAAAAGGAATGACTTCTTGCTTTATTTAAGCAAGCGTGTTAGAAAAATGTAGCCAATCAAGGTATTCTGAGTATCAGATTTAAAAAACCGGTGAATGGAAGGTGATTTCTGTCTTACGGCCATGACTGTTTATGACTTCAGAATCATCGAAGTTTACCTCTCGTCCCTTCCGTGGCTACAGACACTAACTTTTTGCTCTCAGACGTTGATGCAGAGTTTAGCGGGGTGGAGGGCGTTTTCGGGAGAGACATAATAAACAATGCCTCCTATCTCTTTACTAATTTGAAATAGTCCTCCGGAAAGCTAATTTAGACACAAATCAGCGCCGCACTGGGACTACTTGCAGGCTGCCACATAATCCTGCAGGGAGAGGAAAAAAGAAAAAAAAGAAAGAAAAAAGATGACACCCATTGAGTATTTAGGTTCAGATCGTAGTTTAGAATTCATCTAGCATGGTTTTCCTTCTTCGGGGCGACCTCTATGTTCTGGGGTTATCTGTTGCGACTGAGAGGCCTTAGTGGACCGTCAGGTCAGGGTCAGGGAGCAGGGCAGGAAAGACCCGCTTGGCGGACCCGCAGACCGCCGGCACCCCTGGTGGGCGACACTCGCTGCAGGCGGCTCGGCTGGGGACCCCAACCTTCCCCACAGGCAGCGTTCTCGCGCGCCAGTTCCACAAACTCGGGAGTTGGGCAGGCCTCGCACTGTTTCTTGGTTAAAAATGACTGGAAAGGGACACCCGCTATCCTACCCACACATTGCGTACCCCGCCAGCATCCGGTCACTACCTCCTTTGCTGGAACGCCTGTTTGTCGTCATAGAAACCCAGGACCCCGAGGTTTAGCGCCCTCGATAGGGGCTGCCTTCAGCGGTGCCGGCGGAGGAGGCAGACAGCTAAGACAATCCCTACAGCCTCTCGGAGTTTCTTGTGTTCTAAATAGCAGCATAGGTTCAGTAGCAAAGAAGAAAAACGTTTAATCCGGCCGTTGTCACGGAATCCGAAAGTGTCTCACCCCGGGGCTTCCTGCTGCGGGCCAGGCCAGTGCGCAGGCGCCGGCGGGGGTTAGCCCGAGGGGTCTACACCTGTAGCCAGTGATGCACGCGGGTTCAAGCAAGGGTCTTCTAAGAGTTGTTTCCATCTTTCTAGGTCTCTTTTTTGTTGCTTTGCATATTTTTCTTTCTTTTTCCTTCCTTCTTTCCTGCCTTCCGTCCTTTTTCCTTTTTCCTGAGACGGAGTTTCGCTCTTGTCGCCCAGGCTGGAGTTCAATGGCGCGATCTCAGCTCACTGCAACCTCCATCTCCTGGGTTCAAGCAATTCTCCTGCCTCAGCCTCCCAAGTAGCTGGGATTACAGGCACACGCCACCATGCCCGGCTAATTTTGTATTTTGTTTTTGTTTTTGTTTTGTTTTGTTTTGAGACGGAGTCTCGCTCTGTTGCCCAGGCTGGAGTGCAGTGGTGCGATCTCGGCTCACTGCAACCTCCACCTCCCGGGTTCAAGCGATTCTCCTGCCTCAGCCTCCTGAGTAGCTGGGACTACAGGCGCGGTACACCATGCCCGGCTAATTTTTGTATTTTTAGTAGAGATGGGGTTTCATCATGTTGGCCAGGCTGGTCTCAAACTCCTGACCTCGTGATGCGCCCGCCTCGGCCTCCCAAAGTGCTGGGGTTATAGGCATGAGCCCCCGCGCCTGGACATTTTGCGTATTTTTCTAAAAACCAGACTCAGGGGGGATGTTGGTTAATAAACTCTGGGTCCCTTACTGGGTAAGCCGTTCGGTGCTTTACATTCGGTCACGTCTTCCTTGGACCCTTAAAGGCCTCCCTTCAGAGCACAAGGAAGGCCTCCTGGGTCCAGATTTTTCACCCCCTTGGGGCCGGGAAGGAGGATTGAAGTTAGGTGGAACCAGCTCAGGCATAATTGTCGGGAAGTCTGGCGTAAAAACCTGACCTCAGGAAAGAATACCATCATTTTTAGTAGAGACGGGGTTTCTCCACGTTGGTCAGGCTGGTCTGGAACTCCCGACCTCAGGTGATCCTCCCGCTTCGGCCTCCCAAAGTGCTGGGATTACAGGCATGAGCCACCGCGCCCGGCCATGGCATAATTTCATATTAAGGCAGAGATTTAGTGCCAAATAATGAACTGCCGGGAGAAGCCCAGCGTCTAGTTGCTTCCAGACGGGCAGAAAACTATCTTATTCAATAACTATATTCCTTAGCACCAACTACAATGCCTGGACAAACATGAAAATCGGTTGGACAGTTCTCTTTTGTGTTGACAGAATTGTGCTGTGGTATGGTGATCATACATAATGTCAGAGGAGTTTGAACCACAGCAACTCCATCTTGAATAGGAGCTGGGTAAAATAAGGCTGAAACCTACTTGGCTGCATTCCTAGATGGTTAAGGCATTCTAAATCACAGGATTAGATAGCAGGTCATAAAGACCTTGCGATAAAACAGGTCGCAGTAAAGAAGCCGGCTAAAACCCACCAAAAACTAGATGGCCACGAGAGTGACCTCTGGTTGTCCTCACTGCTATCCTCCCACCAGCGCCATGACAGTTTACAAATACCATGGGAATGTCAGGAAGTTACCCTATAAGGCCTAAAAAGGGGAGGAATGAATAATCCACCCCTTTGTTTAGCATATCAAGAAAGAACCATAAAAATGTGTAACCAGCAACCCTCAGGGCTGCTCTATGGAGTAGTCATTATTTATTCCTTTATTTTCCTAATGAACTTGCTTTGCACTGTGGACTCGCCCTGAACCCCCTTTCCTGTAACAATATGATTTACTGAGACTGGAAACAAAGGAGGAAGACCAGATTTGGAGGAGGACTTTGGAGAAGGATCCGTTTAGGACTTGTGGATATGTTAAGTTTGCAGTAAGACTGAGATATCTGGGTGGAAATGAGGAGTAACTATTTGATTATACATTAATACATGGGTCTGAAGCTCTCAGCAAAGGCCTGTGTTAAAGTTGAATGGATAAGGCAGGGCGTGGTGGCTCATGTCTGTAATCCTAGCACTTTGGGAGGCTGAGGTGGGTGGATCATTTGATGTCAGAGACCAGCCTGATCAACATGGTGAAACCCTGTCTCTCTACCAAATACAAATACCAAATACAAAAATTAGCCCGGCGTGGTGGCACATGCATGTAGTCCCAGCTACTCGGGAGGTTGAGACAAGAGAATCGCTTGAAGCCGGGAGGTGGAGGTTGCAGCGCCATCACATTCCAGTCTGGGCGACAAGAGTGAAACTCCCTCTCAGAAAAAAAAAAAAAAAAAAAAAAGGTTGGATGAGTGGCTGGGTGTGTTGGCTCATGCCTGAGTAATCCCAGCACTTTGAGAGGCTTAGGCTAGAGGATGGCTTGAGGCCAGGAATTTGAGACCAGCTTGGACAACACGGCAAGACCCCATCTCTACAAAACAAAACAAAAAAAGTTGAATAGATGAGGCATAAACAAAAACAGTACTATCACTATCAAAAAATACAGTTGCTACTCATAGGGTAACTCCTCTCCTAATTTTTAATTATACCAAGAGAATCTTAAAATGGAGTAATACTATTAAGGTCTTCGATGGAAAATACCATAGCAAAATGTAAGCTGAGTAGGTAAGAATCTTCCTAAACAGAAAACCTCAAAACGTGTAAAAGTGATGGTCAGAGTCAATTTTTTTTTTTTTTGAGATGGAGTCTCGCTGTCGACCAGGCTGGAGTGCAGTGGTGTGATTTTGGCTTACTGCAACCTCTGCCTCCTGGGTTCAAACGATTCTCTGGAGCCTCGGCCTCCTGAATAGCTGGGATTACAGGCACCCGCCACCATGCCCAGCTATTTTTTGTATTTTTAGTAGAGAGGGGATTTCACCACATTGGCCAGGCTTGTCTTGCACTCCTGACCTCAGGTGATCTGCCCGCTTTGGCCTCCCAAAGCGGTGGGAATACAGGCATGAGCCACTACGCCTGGCCTATCAATTCATTTTCGAAGTGCATGGGCAGGGATTTATACACACATTTGCAGGCACTTAGAACATGCAAAGCTCCCTAAAGGAATCTGCAGGGGAAGTGGGCCAGTATTTGTATGTAATGTAGCTAAAAAAAGAAGGTACCAATTAGAAACTTTCTTTTTTTTCTTATTATTTTTGACACTCTGTCACTCAGGCTGGAGTGCAGTGGTGCAACCTAGGCTCACCGCCTCCCAGATTCAAGCAATTCTCCTGCCTCAGCCTCCCGAATAGCTGGGATTACAGGCACGTGCCACCATGCCCTGCTAATTTTTATATTTGTAGTAGACATGGGGTTTCACCATGTTGGCCAGGCTGGTCTCAAACTCCTGACCTCAAGTGATAAGCCCACCTCGGCCTCCCAAAGTGCTGGGATCACAGGTGTGAGCCACCACACGGGGCCTCCAATTAGCAACTTTTAAAAGCAGACACTGAAAAGGAAATCTAGGCATTACTCAGCCAAACACTTTCCAAGGGAAAGAGTAGCTTCTAGTATTGCTTCCACACAAGAAGGGCATCCCTAAAATTGAATGATGTCTGACTTTATCATTCAGTTCACACATGGGCATGCCTACAGGAAGAAATATGCTTTTGTCTTGTTCATATGTCTTCAGTGCATACATAGCACAGTATCTGACAAACGATTATGCAGTCTGTGAAAATCAATTCATCTTTCTCATTGTGTACTAAGTCGGGCTTCTACAGAGAGCAAATTCAATGATTATGCCAACCTTGAGTATGCTACTCTGAGTGATTTCTCATAGTAACTTTACCAACTTATATGTTTTATAAATCAGATGCATGAATTTGGTTGAGTTCAAATGATAGCCATCCAAGCCTAAAGTGACAAAACTCTAAGCTTTCATAAATTCATCAGAAAAAATTCCAACACTATTGCTTTGCCTCTAGCAGCAATGAACAACAGCCACTGGGTCCAAGAAACAGGGGCAGAATTAACTTCTGAGAGGATTTCCCCCTTCCCACTCCTTTAGCATTGCAGAGCCAGGTGGGTATAGCTAGGTCATCAAGAGTAACTAGACAGTATTCCTTGACTGTTGCTATCATATGTGCTTCCACCAACAAAATGTTGCAATGTCAAGTATTCCTCATAATAGGCTCCTATTATGAGTAGATTCTTCGGAGAAAGGGTGTCTTCGTCTGAGCTGCCATAACAGAATACCTGGGACTGGGTAATTTATAAAGAAGAGAAATTTGGCTGGGTGCAGTGGCTCATGCCTGTAATCCCAGTACTTTGGCAGGCTGAGGCGGGTTGATCACTTGAGGTCAGGAGTTCAAGACCATACTGGCTGACATGGTGAAACTCTGTCTCTATTAAAAATACAAAAATTAGGTGGGCATGGTGGCCGGCGCCTGTAATTCCAACTACTCAGGAAGCTGAGGCATGAGAATTGCTTGAATCCAGGAGGCGGAGGTTACAGTGAGCCGAGATCATGCTTCTGCACGCCAGCCTGGGTGACAGAGTGAGACTCCGTCTCAAAAACAAAACAAAAACCTGTGAAGGTATCTAAGAAAGCATCACCATGTTGGCCAGGCTGGTCTCGAACACCCAACCTCAAGAAATCCACCTGCCTCAGCCTCCCAGTGCTGGGATTACAGGCATGAGCCACCGCGCCCGGCCCCTTCACAGGTTTTAAAAGGCCAAGAGCAAAAGGAATTAAGCAACAAATAACGGCCTCAAGAAAGAGAGGCAGCAGAAGAATCACCGTCACTGCTTTTCTTGAGCCAAGTACGAAATCACAATTGGGCCCCACAATTGATTGGTAACCTTTAACACAGTCCCCTTCATTAGCCTGGACAAGAAAGTCCTGGTCAGTTGTTTGCCTTCTCTTTTGGCTATATTCAGCATATAAAGTTGCCTGTTATCAAGATGAACAGCATTTATGAACATGAACCATAGAGTTAATACTGAATACACTTGAAGTTGCTTTTAAAACAGACTTGGTTTCTGGCCGAGTGCAGTGGCTCATGTCTGTAATCCCAGCACTTTGGGAAGCCGAGGCAGGCGAATGACCTGAGGTCAGGAGTTCAAGACCAGCCTGGGCAATATGGTGAAACTCCGTCTCTACTAAAAAATACAAAAATTAGCCAGACATGGTGATGCGTGCCTGTAATCCCAGCTGCTGGGGAGGCTGAGGCAGGAGAATCGCTTGAACCTAGGAGGCGGAGGTTGCAGTAAGCTGAGATCACACCACTGTACTCCGGCCTGGGCAACAGAATGAGACTCTGTCTCAAAGATACAAAAAAATAAAAAATAAACTAGGTTTCTTCCAAATATATTTACCACATTCGCATGTGCAGTATTTTGCCGTTTTTGTATATTTTTAAATTTAAAAATGTTTAAGTTAATGCTAATACAACTCATACTAAACAAAGTATTGGTACTAGTGATCAGACAAGGACTTGCAGGGGGAGACGGGAATAGGAATTCAGGAAAATAACCTACAAGAATGAATCAGAAAAGACATCTTTAACTATAGAAAAACCTTTAATAACAACTTCAGATTTACATGACCCTTCCGCTGCTCAGAACACTATGGATTAACACACACACTGGAAAGATACAGACACAGGAATCTGCTGCACTACCCCAATTGGCAGAGTCTTGACTGGGGCTTCAGCTCCTTTCTCAATCCAAAACTGGCACCTTTGCCCATGGAAATTCAAACTGCATCTCTAAATGATGGGGTGCATGAACTGTCTGCTTCAAAGGTATTTAAAAACAAACAGGAAGTACAGCTACCATTTCATTAAGCAACCACCACCACAAAGCATGGTGCAGTATCTACTAGCTTAAAGTTTATCACTCCATTAGGGCTTATTGACAGCAGAAATGTGAATGTAGTCATGTAGAAATAAGGAAGAGAGCACTTAGGAAAAAAAAAGTACAGAGTAAGTTTTAGAGTTTTTTAAACTTTAATAATATGCTTGACTAATATAGTCAAAAGTGATATGCACTCGTGAAATTAACCCATTTTCTCAAGTCCAAATTAGCTATTAAAGTCTGTATATTTTACCAAAAACATACAAGGATTTAGTACACTATATAGATTATATAGTTTTCCTACCAACCTAAAGCTTATCAACTTTATTATTGTCTACTGACTTTCAAACTAGGCATTAAATTTAGGGTGGGAAAGAAGTGATACACTCTGTTTCAACTACGGTAGTTGCATGTTATCCTCTCTTTAAACCGGGCTTATATGTAAGTTGTTTTTTTTTTTTTTTTTAAATACAGGGTCTCACTCTGTTGCCCATGGCTCTGAAATGGAGGGAACTGGGACATAAATGTTTTGAGGAATAAAATGGTGTGATCACAGGTCACAAGTCACTGAAGCCTCCATCTCCTGGCTTGAAGCTATCTTCCCACCACAGCCGATTGAGTAGCTGGGACTACAGGCGTGCACCATCACGCCTGGCTAATTTTTGTATTTTTTGTAGTGACAGGGTTTCGCGATGTTGCCCAGGCTGGTCTCAAACTTCTGGGCTCAAGCAATTGTCCTGCCTTGGCCTCTCAAAGTATTGGGATTAAAGGCATGAGCCACTACACCTGCTATATGTAACTTTATTTCAACAAAGGGCCCCGGCCGGGCGCGGTGGCTCAAGCCTGTAATCCTAGCACTTTGGGAGGCCGAGACGGGCGGATCACGAGGTCAGGAGATCGAGACCATCCTGGCTAAAACGGTGAAACCCCTTCTCTACTAAAAAATACAAAAAACTAGCCGGGTGAGGCGGCGGGCGCCTGTAGTCCCAGCTACTCGGGAGGCTGAGGCAGGAGAATGGCCTGAACCCGGGAGGCGGAGCTTGCAGTGAGCTGAGATCCGGCCACTGCACTCCAGCCTGGGCAACAAAGCAAGACTCCGTCTCAAAAAAAAAAAAAAACACAAAACAAAAGGGCCCCAACACTGTATTACCTGATAGAAACTTTAATAATGATTAAAAAAAAAAAAAGTCAAATCCTTATATAAACTTCACCCAAAACATTCACTTTGGCCAGGTGCATGGCTCATGCCTGTAATCCCAGCACTCTGGGAGGCTGACGCTGGCGGATCATGAGGTCAGGAGTTCGAGACCAGCCTGACCATCATGGTAAAACCCCATCTCAACTAAAAATACAAAAATTAGCCGGGCATGGTGGCAGGCACCTGGAATGCCAGCTACTCGGGAGGCTGAGGCAGAACTGCTTGAACCGAGGAGGCAGAGGTTGCAGTGAGCCGAGATCACACCACTGCACTCCAGCCTGGTGACAGAGCAAGACTCCGTCTCAAAAAACAAACCAACACTTTATTCCTCAGAACATTTATGTCCAGTTCCCTCCATTTCAGAGGCATAAAGCCCTGAGATAAGATACATAAAACAATACCCAGAACAGACCTTTGTATGTTTAGTGTATGTATACATACCATATGTAGCATGGGTTATGTAGTGCTACATAAATTACATGAAATTTTGCATAGTATTAGTAAGCAAGTCACTGAAACTTTATTAACAAAAGTATGGGCCTGGCCTGGTGGCTCATGCCTGTAATCCCAAAGCTTTCAGCAGTGGGAGGTTTGCTTGAGGTGAGGAGTTGGAGACAAGCCTGGGCAACATGGTGAGACCCCACCTCTACAAAAAAACAAATCAATTAGCTGGGTGTGGTGGTAGGCACTTGTAGTTCTAGGTACTTCAGAGCACTATTTGAGTCCAGCAGTTTGAGACTGCAGCGAGCTATGATCACGCTACTACCCTCCAGCCTGGGCGACAGAGTGAGGCCCTGTCTCTTTAAAAACAAAAACAAAAACAAAGCCGGGCGCGGTGGCTCACGCCTGTAATCCCAGCACTTTGGGAGGCCGAGGTGGGTGGATCACGAGGTCAGGAGATTGAGACCATCCTGGCTACACAGGTGAAACCCCGTCTCTACTAAAAATATTTTAAAAAGCAGCCGGTCATAGTGGCGGCTGCCTGTAGTCCCAGCTACTCAGAAGGCTGAGGCGGGAGAATGGAGTGAACCCAGGAGGCGGAGCTTGTAGCCAGCCGACATTGCGCCTCTGCACTCCAGCCTGGGTGACAGAGCAAGACACCGTCTCAAAAAAAAAAAAAAAAAAAAAACCACAAAAAAAACAAAACAAAAACAAAAACAAATAGTATGAGCTATCTTCCATTAAAATATTGATTCTGGAGCCAGGAGCCAGGAGCTATGGTTCACAACTATAATCCCAGCACTTTGAGAGGCTGAGGCAAATAGATCCCTTGAGTCCAGGAGTTTGAGACCAGCCTGGGCAACATGGTGAAACCCCATCTGTACAAGAGAAAAAAAAACTGGCCTGGGCGACAAAGCAAGACTCTGTCTCAAAAAAAAAAAAAAAAAAAAAAAAAAAAAATTAGGACAGCCTCAGTTTTCTAATTAAATTCTAACACGAGGAAAGCGACTTTACCTGGACAGTTTTAGTACATGAATCTACCAACAAACAAAACAAAACTCCATTTTGCATCATTATTCAAGATTGAGAATAAAAGGATCTAACAAATTTATCCTCATACATAAAGGTACTAGAAGGTCAAGTTAGAGATCTAATGAGAAAGTGAAATATATACTACATAGTTGTTCTGTTGGTTAATATGCCCAAAATAATAGTTATTATCATTACATCTTACAGACACAAAAGCTTTAAGCTTATTACTTTAAAATAAATCTTCCCAAAACATTAACAAGATATTTTAGTTTTTATTTCTTTAAAGAGTATGGGGGTGGTTTCAAGAAAAGACTTTTGCTAAAAGCAGCTAGCAATAAGATTATGGCTATCAAACCAGTTTCTTTCACAGAAAGTGAGCATTCCTTGAAGTGCTACTGTTTTTGAAAGTTTCTTAGAGCAGTCTCAGCATTCTAAACAGTGTATAGTTCTACATATTTGTTGTTGCAATCTTGGGCAGAAAAATCACTAATAACAGGAAACAGAAGCCGGGTACGGTGGCTAACGCCTGTATTCCTAGCACTTTGGGAGGCTGAGGCGGGCAGATCACAAGGTCAGGAGTTTGAGACCAGCCTGACCAACATGGTGAAACCCCGTCTCTACTAAAAATACAAAAATTAGCCGGGCGTGGTAGCATGGGCCTGTAATCCCAGCTACCCAGGAGGCTGAGGCAGGAGAATCGCTTGAAGCAGGGAGGCAGAGGTTGTAGTGAGCCGAGATCATGCCATTGCACTCCAGCCTGGGCAACAGAGCAAGACTCCGTCTAAAAACAAACAAACAAACAAACAAACAGGAAGCAGAGAGCTTTTTGAAAAATAGCCTTGATCAATCCAACAAATATAGTATTCAGAAACACTACAGAGCAACAAAGTCTTCTCATAAGAGTCATATTTATAGTATTTCTTAACAGAAATATAAACCTAAGAATTCCATTCTTTAGATTCAAAAGATTGGCTTGCTCATAACCAGGCCTTAGAGCAATCTGTTCCCAATATATTTAAAATGCAGTTATAGATTCAAGAGACTGATTCATTTTAATTTTAAGAAAAATGTCAAGAATTACAAGCCATATTAAAGCAAACTAGTTAGGAGGTTATGATTCCATTACAATTACAATACTGTTGTGCAGAACATTACTGCGGGAACATGCAGAATACTTTTTTAAAAATAACCTCCTTTGAGGTGTATTTGTGTCCACTGAAGTTGGATTTAATGTTTGAAAATTACCTAAACTCATCAGTTGTATTGTGAATAAGATACATGATTAAGCCAGATACTTGTGGTTCAAATTAAGTTGTGACTATTAAGAAATTCTACTTACCTTCTTGTGAGACTCAAACTGACTTTAAAACAATTCCAAACAATACCAAGAGAGCCTCTCAAGTGGCTGTTCCAAGTAACAACAATCATTTAAATAATTCGTAAATCTTACTTTGAGTGGAAAGTTGAACTACATGGTCTCTGATACCTCTTCCAATGCTCAATCTTTACAATCATACCTCATACATACAAATAATTTCTACACACATGGTATTAGAAATGGGCATCTTATAAAATGAAAGTATTACATAATAAGAGTACATTTCCTTGAAACCAATCACGTATTAATTTATTCCACCTAAAAACCTACTACAGTTAAAAGTATAATAACTGAGCAAACACAGAAGCCAGCTTCTGGATCCTTAATGATCACTTTAATATGAGTGGAAGTGATTAATACTTATGTTACAGACTCACTAGTCTGCAAAATAATTCAAGATAAAGTCAGTATTTATTAGGCAATAAAATAATTGTTCCAAAGGATATTTCTAAATAACTTCAAAGAAGTTATTACCATAAAGTTAAAAAGGAATATCATCCATGTTAAGTTTGTGATAAAATAATTTAAACACATGATTGACTCTACAAATCTTTTTTACAAATTACTTCGGAAGTTATAAGAGGAAATGTTTTTCTTTTTCCTCTGCTATCTCTTATTTTTTCCTTCCTACTTCTGATCCCCTTAATATACAGTATTATTGATGTAAACTCAAGAATTCATGGTAAAGGCATCTTTTTGCTTCACAGAAATCATGATCTATAGAGAAAACAAGGTAAAAACAGGAAAATTGAACTTTTTTCAAAAAAATTACAGGCTATATAACATTATCTTTGGAAAACAGACTTTTTTTTTCTACTAGAAATAGCAAAAATCGTTCTACATTTTTTCTTCCCCAATTGCATGTTTAATTAGCATACATTCCAACAGTGTGCATGAAAAAAATTCTAAGCCAGAGGTATTTAAGTGATTTCTTCCTAAGCGTTTTGGCTAATTCAGTGGCCAAGAAACAATGATGTTTATTCTCTGATTGGACGGAGTCAAGAAACAAAACAGATATAATTACCAAGGGATAAAGCTGATATGACCCAGCAACAATCTGTCATTACTTCAGCTATTAGTCTGCCTTCTCCCTCGACCTAGCCCCACAAAAAAAGTTCTGCTCTGCCTAAGTGTACAGGACTCCAGTGAACTTCCAACAGTTTTGCTTCAAGTGACCTAAGAATGGAGTAGTGAGTCATCTGTAAAGCCTGGAGTGGTTCAAATAACACAGATAACTTCAGTAGCAACTGGAAACAGCTGGCTCCAAATCAGGGAGAATACTCAATCTTCAGTGACAAGAAGGAAACAAAGTCCAAGCTTCTAAAACACGTAACGACAAGTCCAGGAACGTGGCCGGACATAATCCAAAAATGTGGGCTGCAGTGGGGAAAAATAAGAATGGAAAAATAATTTATTTGTGTACAGAGTAGAGGAGGTGTGGAGGTAGACAGGGGATGTTAATATGATACATTGTACATCTCTAAAATGCCTCCCACCATTTCAATAACCCTCAAGGTATAAGCAGCTCACTAATTCAAAAGATGTTCAGTACTTTTATCTATAACACAGATTTATTCAATTTAGATGCTTCACATAAAGCTTTTAAAGTCCAGTAAACTATACACAATTGTGTGGACTTTGACCAGTTTCTAAATAGGCACTATTTCTTTCTGTATCTTTTATTTTAGCACAGCCCTATTTTAGTACCTTAAAATCTAAATGGTGGTTAAGGACGACAAATATATATATATAAATGACTAATACAAGGTTTAAAATTACTGAACTATCGAAAGGAGGAGCAAATGAAGCACTACAAAAGTTCAGAAATAGGAAAGAGAGGGAAGCAGGCATTTGAAAAATCATCATGGAAGATGTGGCATCCAAATTGGATTTTGATAGGAGAATAAAATCTGATATGTGGAATCCAGGTGACCAGGGACAGTCGAGAGCAATTACTTCAGATGAACAAAGGAGATCAGTATGAAATAAAGAGGGGGAGTTGAGGCAGCCTAACAGACATAGGATACACAGAAAGAGGGGAAGCTTTGGAGAGGAAACTGATTTCATTATGGACATCTTCAGTTACAGATGCCTATGAGAAATACCCAGGAAATATATCAAGAAGGCATCTCCTCCAAACCTGGAAGGTTGTAGGGATTGAATGACTTAGTAGTAGGGCCACCAAATTTAGCAAATGTAAGTACAGGATGCCTAGATAAACTTGAGACAAATAGCTCTATCTGTCATATTTTTTTGTAATTTACTGAAAAAGGCAGAATATAGGACATTTGGGGTGTTCTAAGAAACCCCATACAGGAGGCAGGACAAAAGTATTAAATACAGGACATGCCCTATATACACAAAAAGCCTGGCAATCCTACTTCTTAGGGTGTTTCCATCATGAAATTCTATCCATAACTATAAGCAGTACTTTCAGCTAGTGCTAATAGATTTAATTAACCAGATCACATCAATTAAATTAACCAGTGTTTGCTAGAAAATTCCTAAGTCTATATCCTATACTATGTTACTTGAAAATAAAATTCTTAAAAAAAAAAAAAGCCATCCTCCTAAAATCTGTACCCATGTATAGCTAAAAACTAAAGTCCTAAGAATAAATGAAACCTGAATATAATTACCCAAAACCAAAAACAAAAATAGAATCAAGAGTAATGGAAGGCACCTCAGTGTTGTCCAAGAGTTTATTTAGAAGGAAGTAAAAAAAAAAAAAAAAAAAAAGAGGCCGGGCGCGGAGGCTCAAGCCTGTAATCCCAGCACTTTGGGAGGCCGAGACGGGCAGATCACGAGGTTAGGAGATGGAGACCATCCTGGCTAACACGGTGAAACCCCATCTCTATTAAAAAATATAAAAAACTAGTCGGGCAAGGTGGCGGGTGTCTGTAGGCCCAGCCACTTGGGAGACTGAGGCAGGAGAATGGCATAAACCCAGGAGGCGGAGCTTGCAGTGAGCTGAGATCCGGCCACTGCACTCCAGCCTGGGCGACAGAGCGAGACTTTGCCTCAAAAAAAAAAAAAAAAAAAGAAGATATGTTTTAGGTGGTGGTAGTAGGGACATACATGGCATTAGGAAAACCCTGGAGAATACTTAGAAGCGGCTGGCTGGGCGCGGTGCCTCCAGCACTCTGGGAAGCTGAGGTGAGAGGATCATGAGGTCAGGAGATTGAGACCATCCTGGCTAACATGGTGAAACCCCATCTCTACTAAAAATACAAAAAAATAGCGGGCATGGTGACATGCTCCTGCAATCCCAGCTACTTGGGAGGCTGAGGCAGGAGAATCGCTTCAATCTGGGAGGCGGAGGCTGCAGTGAGCTGAGATAGAGCCACTACACTCCAGCCTGGGCGACAGAGTGAGACTCGGTCTCAAAAAAAGAAAAAAGAAAAAAGAAAAAGAAAAAAATTAGAAGGGGCTTAAGAAAAGGCAGTAAAAGAAGAAAACCAAAAACTAGGAGAGTTAAATGTGAAGAAAACTAAACAAAAGGAAAAACTTCAAGTACAGTAAGATCAGATAATGAACGAATGCTTTTACTCCTCATTTCCCTCTCTTTAACACTAATTCATCATAATCTCCACTACTATCCTCCTCAACATTGCCCACCAACTCTCACAATCAGAGAATAAACAGGTTCTTTTGCACTCCAACCAGATTGGTGACTCACATTTTTCAGAGGACAGTGCTGACGTGCATACCACTCTTGAGAATAAAAGCAGAGTAAGACTCCATTGCCCAAGAAAAGAGAAGTCCACATCATAACATTCCAAATTGGCTTTTTCCGACTATCATTGACAATGAAGTTGAAAGCCACTAAAGACAGAAAGGCAACAAAGAAACATACAGTTATCAGAGGTCAGAAGTTCGAGACCAGCCTGGCCAACACGGTGAAACCCCATCTCTATTAAAAATACAAAAATTAGCCAGGTGTGGTGGTGTGCGCCTGTAATTCCAGCCACTCGGGAGGCTGAGGCAGGAGAATCACTTGAAGCAGAGAGGCAAAGGTTGCAGTGAGCTGAGATCGTACCACTGCTCTCCAGCCTGGGTCATGACAGTGAAACTCTGTCTCAAAAAAAAGAAAGAAAGAAAGAAATATACAGGTAGCAAAACATAATTTGTCAGAAGATGAGGGGCTTCAGATATATCTGCTGTTATCATTGCATAATCACAGTGAACAACTGTTTATATATTTTTAAATTCTGGTCACTGTTTCTATAAAGAAAAATAAAGCTTCAGTGTTAAAATCAGTAACTTACAAGAAATCAGTGTTTTCAGAACATGTGTATATATATTTCATGGAATTAGAATATTCATATTCCAACTTTTCCCTCTCTACTCACTCAAAAACTTGTCAGTTTTCTAGGGGGTGCATAATCACAATGTTTATGAATAGGAAAGCTGTTTATACAGATAACTTTTATGACCTACCAAATCAGTGTCATCAATGGTCTTCATGAGGTTACCTAGTTCATTTCTCTACTTCAAAGTGTAAACATCTTGAGACAGAGCTGTGTATAATTATTAAAAGTCAATATTCTGACCATCTGATAAACAAGTACTACCTTAAAATGTTACTACTACTATCTAGTTCTCCTACATTGATTTTATAGTTTCCTTTCTATCTGGTTTTCTTTTTTAGCATAGTACCCAGTACTCACAGCACACCAAGATACTTACTTCCAAAGAACATGAAGAGCACAAAGAGCACGGGATAGAAAAAGCTCAAGCAAACAGCCAAGGCATATTCGTGTACTACAGCAGATACAGCAAAGACAGCCAACATGGCAGCAGATTTGAATCTCTTGGAGAAAAACTAAAGAAAAAGGAAAACATTACGAAGTAATTTTTAAAAATTTAAAGCAAGCATGAATTATATAGGATGTAAAATTATATGCCAAAGGTACCTATTATATTTGTACTTAACTTTCTAAGTCTACTCCTTGGATTAATCCAAATCTATTAAAATAATTACAAATCATATATACTTATAAATACTTATTATTTTTCAAATATGAGTCTATTTTCAAAAGTATCAATAATTTATATTTGTAAGTTATTACAACTGACAAAACATAGTTTTCCTATATAAATGAAACATATTGAATTTCAGTCTTTAGAGTAACACTGTATGGTAGATGGGGCAAGTGTCCTCTCCATTTTTACACATAACAAAACTAAGACTTCAGAAGGAGAAGGGACTTGCCTTATCCATATGTGAAACTACACCTGAATGACAGAATTAGCACTCAAATATTAATACAATGCTATTTCCACCATAAGATGCTGTCACTAAGCCAAATGGTGCCCTCACTTAATAAAAACTGTAATCCAGATACCAGTATTAATCAACCAGGAGATTCAAGATTACATCTCATCAGTCTAAGTATATTCTGCTCTCAAGAATGTCTGAAAGCCAGGTGTCACTGATTAGAGAGATACAAATCCACACAAAGGTGTTTCTCACTGTAGTGTTTCTCAGCTGGGCGCGGTGGCTCACGCTTGTAACCCCAGCACTCTGGGGAGGCCGAGGTGGGTGGATCACCTGAGGTCGGGAGTTCCAGAAGAGCCTGACCAACAACATAGAGAAATGCCATCTCCACTAAAACTACAAAATTAGCTGGGCTGGGTGGTGGGCGCCTGTAATCTCAGCTACTTGGGAGGCTGAGGCAGGAGAATCACTTGAACCCGGGAGGCGGAGGTTGCAGTGAGCTGAGAACATGCCACTGCACTTCAGCCTGGGCAACAAGAGTGGGGAAAAAAAAAAAGTGTTTCTCCACCTTCAACCAAGAAAAACGAATGAAAAAGACCATAGGGAGATTATTTGTTGGCAATGAGATTCATAAGAAACTACCTAGGCCGGGCGCGGTGGCTCACGCCTGTAATCCCAGCACTTTGGGAGGCCGAGGCGGGCGGATCACGAGGTCAGGAGATCGAGACCATCCTGGCTAACATGGTGAAACCCTATCTCTACTAAAAATACAAAAAACTAGCCGGGCGCGGTTGTGGGCACCTGTAGTCCCAGCTACTCGGGAGGCTGAGGCAGGAGAATGGCATGAACCCGGGAGGCGGAGCTTGCAGTGGGCCGAGATCGCGCCACTGCACTCCAGCCTGGGCGACAGAGTGAGACTCCATCTCAAAAAAAAAAAAAAAAAAAAAAAAGAAACTATCTATTATTGGTGGATCATTTCAACTCCAACCTCCATGCATTCTCACTTTGTTACGTAAGATAAAATTCAGAGCAAAAGACACAGTATTAGACCTACTACTGTACACAGTGGTTTCTAAGCAGCACCATTCAAAGCAGGTTTCTACATGTAAATTTCTCAAAAGAAAACTGAAAATATACTATCACCCTTTCCTCATGAACAATTAAATATAACTTCTTCCATCTGTATAATACTCATACTTTCTGAAAAAGAATTTCTATTTCTTAAATAACATTAACTTAAATCTTGCTGCTTACCCAGAGAAAGTCCTTGTAAGCATAGTAATATAGCCAGTCATGGACCACCACATTCCAGGTTCTGTAATAGTTAGAGTATGACGTGGAGTTCCACCAATCCTGAGGGAAAAAGTAAAGGTATAAAACTATACACACACACACACACCACCCAAAAGCAACCCCCCCTGACTTTCCCAAAGAACACATGTAACAGAAAAACCAAAGTACACTGTGATAAACTGTTGGTTCATATGCTGATGACAGAAAAATCTTCAAAGGCATTTTGGTTATTAATGTTGAATATGACATGAATTCTCGTACTATGTATGATTTAGTTCCTAGGTTCATACACAACACACAGAACCATTTAAGTCTATGTCCATCTGAACAGCAATCAGTAAGCCCCACCCCCCTTACCTTGCTAGAATGTCATGAGAAAATTCTATGGTCATGAAGACCAGATAGAGTGCTAACACTAGAGAGCTGTTTGGTGGTTACCAGAAATGGCAAAATTACCCAAAGAGTGAGACGGTGGTCACCTCAAAGTCCTGGTATCCCTATATATATTTCTTGCTCCCAATTTTAAGATCAGATGAATGAGATCAGCTATCTAAAATCTGCAATCCGCACTTAATGTTTGAGAAAGAAGTTGGTAGACTTGGAGTGTTGCCAAAAACAAACCAAACTGAAAGAGAGCTTTAGGTAGGGTTAAAGAATGCTATGAGCCATTCTGACTCTAATTCTAGAGCTTTATTCCAACTTTAGAAGCATAAGGATACTATCTGAAGCAAAATTAATACCTTTCAAAACAAAACAGGGAAAAGTTATTTCCCTCATGAACTGCTCAGCTGTCTTAAATGAATAATTTGCTGAGGTCACTCCTACAGAACTAGACGGTCCATTTCAAATGAATGAACACTCAGGGAAGTCTCATGGTGTGCTCTGAACCAATAGTTTCCTACTGGAATCACCAATATATCCTCGCAGGATCCAGCAGAAACCATGTGCTTATGATAAGGGAGCAGACATTAGAGACAGAAGAAAACACAAGGTTATGCTAGTTATATCTGTAACTGAATTTCAGAGAATATTGGCAAAATTTGTAGAAAAGAAAATTATTTCACAATGTTTGTGTGAAAGGCTGGTGACATTGGCCAACAATGTCGAAATACTTAATAATGAGGAAGACAAAAAAATGTGAAAAGAAAGCTAAGTCTAAGTATATACTACCTTATAGAACATCCTGTCGCCAAAGCGTAACATCTCAGCAAAGGCATTGAGCCAGCAGTGCAAAAAGGCAAAAAAAGTAAGGAAGAGAATCAGCACACCTAAAAATAAGATTAACAATATTAACAGTCTTTCCAAATAGCTCACATGCCAAGCAACTAATTATATCACATCATTTTATTTAGCTGGTATTATTTTGTAAAATATAAGTTATTATTCCAGTTTACCCATTCCAGAGATGATATGCTTTTGGAGTTAATTATTTTAATTTTAAAACAGTAACTTCCTTCAAAGTGGGTTCAACAAATGACGTTACCTAGTCTGGGTTTTTTGTTTTGTTTTGTTTTTTTGAGACAGAGTCTCACTCTGTCACCCAGGCTGGAGTGCAATGGAGAGATCTCGGCTCACTGCAACCTCCACCTCCAGGGTTCAAGCAATTCTCCTACCTCAGCCTCCCGAGTAGCTGGGATTACAGGCACGTGCCACCACACACGACTAAGTTTTTGCATTTTTAGTAGAGACGGGGTTTCACCATGTTGACCAGGCTGGTCTCAATCTCCTGACCTCGTGATCCACCCAGCTCGGCCTCCCAAAGTGCTGGGATTACAGGCGTGAGCCACCACGCCCAGGCTACCCAGTTTGTTTTTAAGAAATGCCTAGGCCGGGCGCGGTGGCTCAAGCCTGTAATCCCAGCACTTTGGGAGGCCGAGACGGGCGGATCACTAGGTCAGGAGATCGAGACCATCCTGGCTAACACGGTGAAACCCCGTCTCTACTAAAAAATACAAAAAACTAGCCGGGCGAGGTGGCGGGCGCCTGTAGTCCCAGCTAGTCAGGAGGCTGAGACAGGAGAATGGCCCGAACCCGGGAGGCGGAGCTTGCAGTGAGCTGAGATCCGGCCACTGCACTCCAGCCTGGGCGACAGAGCGAGACTCCGTCTCAAAAAAAAAAAAAAAAGAAATGCCTAGATATATGGCTTAACCTGGTACCCAAGGCCCTTTAAAAATCTGGCCCCTATACCCCCGTCTTCAGCAATTGTTTAAAACTGGGGAGAGACTTTGGCCCCTCTCCCCCACAGGACATTTGAAATTCTAGAGACTTTGTTTTTAAGAGACAGGGTCTCACTATGTTGCCCAGGCTGAACTTCAACTCACAGGGCTCAAGTGATCCTCCCACCTTAGCCTCCAGGGTAGCTGGGACTACGGTGCAAGCCACTGCACCAGTGCTGTGACAATTGGAGGAGAGGGAGTTGTGCCACTGGTATCCAGTTGCTAGAGGCCAGGATGCTGCTAAACAGATTATGCCACAATGCAGAAGACTGCCACTCCAAACAAAGAATTAACCAGTCCAAAACGTTAACAGTGACACAGTTAACATAGTGACACAGATAACATTCTAAACATATCTCCAATGATTCTACCCTCTTAAGTGTTGTAAACATCATCCACAACTGGATTTATGCCATTCCAGAATGCTCCACTCCCTTGCATCCATCCCACTACCTAGAATGACCTTTCCACCAATTCTCTGCCAGGCAAATACCTATTTTTCAATACCCAGTATTAAATATTCTCTCTAATACGAAACAAAGGCCATAAGCATTTTGTTTATCCTACTTATGTAGTACATATTACAATATATTGTAAAATATCCATTTATATGTCCACCTCTTTCACTCATTTATTAAAAAATATATATTTATAGAGCATCAACTATGTACCAGACAATATGAGAGAGACTGTGATTGGCTATAAAAGACAATCCTTGATCTCAACAACTTTGCAGCTAGTGAGGAAGACACTCAAGTATGTAACACATATTCTATTTTAGGGACAGATACAGAGTTCATTCAAATAAGTCTTGGGGCCGGTGAGGGAGGGTTACTGTAAGAGGAATGCAAGAGAAGAAAAGAAAGGGAAGGTGATGACACAAAACATTACCAACATTCAATGAGTAAAGGAAAGAGGAAAAGTAAGGGAAACTATAAAAACTCCCAGAGTGTAAAGATAATACATGTCTTGTTCACTTCTGAGTCCTCTGCACCTGGCATAGTACTAGGTACTCATATATCTTTATAATAGACAAAAAAAAAAAAAACACACAATAAATAAATTTAAGAAATCAAGGTATGGCCAGAAAGACAGGAGGAAAATAAGAAATAGTGGTAAAAGGTCAGGCATGGTGGCTCAAGCCTGTAACCCCAGCACTTTGAGAGGCTGAGACAGGAGGATAACTTGAGCCCAGGAGTTTGAGAACGGCTTGGGCAACACAGGGAGACCCCGTCTCTCCAAAAAATAAAAACTTAGCCAGGCGTGGTGGCATGCACCTGTAGTCCCAGCTACTGAGGCGAGAGGAGCACTTGAGCCCAAGAGGTCAAGGCTAGTAAGCCATGATCACACCACTGCATTCAGACTGGGTGACAAAGAGAGACCCGGTTTCAAAAAAAGAGCAAGAAAATAGTGACAAGAGAGATTTCAAAATGTGGTCAGCAGCACCCAATGCTTCATGGAGGTCAACTTGGATAAGGGTTAAAGTACGTCTTAATCCATCCACTGGATTAGAATATGGAGGTTACTAGTAATTTCAACAAAGGGCATTTAAGTGGCTTGGTGGAATCAGGAGCAAGATGACAATGAACTGAATAGTGAACAGGAAGACACAGCATGAATGTGGACTGTTCACTGTCAGAGAAGGCACAACTTGAGTGAAAGCCAGATGAGAGACTGACCTGCGACTGGAAGAAGGATACTTCATTTATAAAACAGATGCAAAAGAGGTCAAGATGGGTATAGACATATAGAAGTTTAGATGAAAAAGTAGGCAAACCAAAGGTGCTCATAGGCAATAGCTTTCTATTTACCTCGTGAATTTATGCATTAATTCACTTGTTAATTACCAAATTAACAAGTACCCACGTTACCTGGCAAGATGGAGTTAAATACACATAGGACCAGAACACGAGCGCTGAAGGGCTCCTGTTTGATATTCCGAAACAAGGGGGCACAAAGTCTTTCAAAGATGTAGTACACATAGAAAAAGCAACCAAAGACCTGGAACATAACAGAGACAGAATTATAATAACGATGGCTTAATAAAATGGAAGGCGATGTTTTTCTCTCCAAAAGAAAGTGCAGATATGACCCTTAAAGTAACGTTCGCATATGTATTCCATTTAACACTAGTATAGAAGACTGCTATAATCCTTCAGAGAGATTACTCAAGCCTAGTTTCTACCATCACTTTTCCTAACCCTTTACCAAATTATATTTTTAAAAGAGCTTACTCTTAGAACCTGTTTTTCCTGCTGCTTAAAACCCGTAACATGGTCGGGTACAGTGGCTCACTCCTGTAATCCTACCACTTTGGGAGGCTGAGGCAGGTTGATGACTTGAGGTCAGGAGTTCGAAACCAGCCTGGCCAACATGGTGAAACCCTATCTCTACTAAAAATACAAAAATTAGCCAGGCGTGGTGGTAGGCACCTGTAATCCCAGTTACTCAGGAGGCTTATGCAGGAGAATCGCTTGAACTCAGGAGGTGGAGGCTGCAGTGAGCCAAGATTGCATCACTGCACTCCGGCCTAGGTGACAGAGCGGGACTTTGTCTAAAAAAAAAAAAAAAAACCCTTTTAACGCAAGAACTTATTTCATAAATGGGCATTTGATTGAGACAATGATTTAAAATGGGATCTTCCAGGATTAATGATTCTGATGGAGGTGGGAGGAAGAATGGGGAAGAGTCAGACCATACCCACATACATATACACCTCCCCCGAGAAACAGGAAGGGGCAAATTAATGTTTACTGACATTACCAACTAGAATTACTTTATAAAATAATACATTCTTTTTTTTTTTTTTTTTTTTTTTTGAGATGGAGTCTTGCTCTGTTGCCCAGGCTGGAATACAGTGGCGTGATCTCAGCTCACTGTAACCTCCATATCCCAGGTTCAAGCAATTCTCCTGCCTCAGCCTTCCGAGTAGCTGAGATTACAGGTACGTGCCACCACGCCAGGCTAATTTTTGTATTTTTAGTAGAGATGGGGTTTCACCATGTTGGTCAGGCTGGTCTCAAACTCCTGACCTCGTGATCTGCCCACCTTGGCCGCCCAAAGTGCTGGGATTACAGGCGCGAGTCACTGCGCCTGGCCTAATATATTCTTTTATTAAAGAAAATTACTTCTGATGTTGGCAAAACAAACACCATTTAGTATAATGGAAATAGTTTAAAAGACTGCGTAATGTCAACAGAAAGCATTCTTAGTTCCCAATTAGATTTAGGTAGATTATATTATTATCATAAATATGAATCCCCATCTCCTAATCAACATACCATAGACAGTTACAAAAACTTACCTGTGCAAACTGCATAGCGACATAACCCCATCTTACAGTGGGATTCCTGAAAAAGAAAGAAACAAAAATAAGGTTTCTAAATAAAGTAATTGAACTTGAATAAAGACCCTCACAATTAATGTTTCTTAGTCAGGCGTGGTGGCTCACACCTGTAATCCAAGCACTTTGGAAGGCAGTGACCAGGAGCTCGAGACCAGCCTGGCCAATATGGTGAAACCCCATCTCTACTAAAAATACAACAAAACTAACTGGGCGTGGTGGCGCACACCTGTAATGCCAGCTACTTGGGACACTGAGGCAGGAGAATCACGTGAACCCAGGGGGCAGAGGTTGCAGGGAGCCAACGTAGCACCACTGGGTGCTA
Organism: Macaca fascicularis; assembly: GCF_037993035.2. Lineage (NCBI taxonomy): Eukaryota > Metazoa > Chordata > Mammalia > Primates > Cercopithecidae > Macaca > Macaca fascicularis. The sequence goes on along the minus strand of NC_088375.1, from coordinate 36,844,526 downwards.
CGTTGCAGCCTGGGTGACAGAGCAAGATTCCCATCTCAGAAAAAAAATAAAATAAAATAAATAAATTAATGGTTTTACACACAGAACATCATTTATGACCATATGAAATACTTGATTATTCTGTCAAGAATTACTATAACCAAATTAAACTTCTCTACTCACCATTTGAGGCTTCCCAGGTCAGACAGAAAATGAAAACTCATTCTATATTTTCTATGTCCCTACGTTAACTGGCCCCTGTTTATCTATCCTACCTCACTCATGCCACACTTTTGGTGCTTACCACATTTCTGCTTCATAGTACCATTACCTGGGATAGCTGTCACGGTAGATAAGGGTAGGAGCAAATAAGAAGTACAAATATTGGTTGACTGTAGGTATTGGAACAGTGCCTAGAAAAGGCAAACTATAGTTAGATCAGAGGTTCTTTGATTTTTCACAGCAAAAATAAAGGGGGGGATACAAGGAAGCACATAACAGGGAATAATAAAATGACTTATCAGCTCATGTTCTTTTTTCCTGACCTCTAAAATGACTTCTTATTCTTGCACGAATTGAATTATTACCAGTCTCTTTAAACCAAGTTATTCCTGTGACTGAGATAACTTCTAGAGTGTGAAGCAACAATGTGCAAAGAATAGGCAGGCACAGGTGTAATGAGGCTATTAACATTCCATAAAAATAATGCAAAGTTACAAAAGATAATCAATTTTTTTAAAATTGTAGGTCCAAGGGCAAAGCAGGAATAGTCAGGAAACAATGAAGTAGTCCTCAAAATCAATATGGATCATATATATTTGAAATAAAACACAATCTCTGCAATATATGATGTGACACCCCAGCAAACAACAAAGGGTGAAATATCCAGTCAATAATCCTTTAAACTAATGAAATTACACAAACAAAAGAAAAGAGAGAGAGGAAGGAAGAAAGGAAGGAAGGGAGGGAGGGAGGAAAGAAGGCAGGGAGGAAGGAAGGAAAGAAGGCAGGGAGGAAGGAAGGAAGAAAAGAAGGAAAGAAGGGAAGGGAATGGGATGGGGGGAGGGGAGGAAGAAAGAATGTACAAAAGAAATTACATACTTGATTTCTCCTTAGCTGAATTTAGTACCCGAGGCACATTCTCTCTGACAAATGAGTGGGCCTTCATTACAAAACGAATCTACAAAAGCAGGAGGAAAAAGATGTCTGTTCAAAGAAAGTCTCCTGCAAGTGTCCTTTCCATTAGTCAAACACATTACAGATAGCCAATAAAGTCAGAAAATCCTGATGAGTGTAGAAACAAATCAAAATAAAACCTTTATTTAGATAGAAATAGTTACATGACAAAACAATGAATCTGACATTTCAAAAGTGAAGTTTTTAATTACGAAAATATTTTATAATTTAAATGACTTTTACAAAAAGTATTCAGGAACAAAATCTTGATGCATCAAAAATAGTTCAATGTGGCCAAGCCCAGTGGCTCACACCTGTAAACCCAGCACTTTGGGAGGCCACAGCAGGCAGATCATGAGGTCAGGAGTTTGAGACCAGCCTAGCCAATATGGTGAAACCCTGTCTCTACTAAAAATACAAAAATTAGCCAGGTGTGGTGGCAGGCGCCTGTAGTCCCAGCCACTTGGGAGGCTGAGGCTGAAAAATCGCTTGAACCTGGGAGGCGGGGGTTGCAGTGAGCCGAGATCGTGCCACTGCACTCCAGCCTGGGTGACAGAGCGAGATTCTGTCCCAAAAAAAAAAAAAAAAAAAGTTCAACGTAATTTATTTTATTTATCAAAATTCAGAGAACATGGAAGCTAGAATGAAACTTAAGAGGTGAGAAGATTCTAGTTTAACAATTTTATAGATAATGGCAAAAGGAACAATACATGAAAATTTATCCAAGCTGATACAGCTAAAAATAATAGTATCAGTATGTCATCATCATTATTATTATTTTAGCTGAGAACAGCATCGCCCTGGGTAACACTTAAAGCCTTACCTGCTCGAATATAATGATGAACCGGGAGGCTGGTGGCAGTGTATATGCTAACACAACGTATGTTGGTCCAAAACCTAGAATTCCAATCTGGAAGACCATGAAAAGAAAGCCATGGAAGAGAGAATTGATCAGCGGATGAGAACTCTTGCTATAGCCAGTGGCCCAACGTTGAAACAGAAAATAGGGAACTGAAAATGTAGACAGGAACATGATCCACCAGGTCCAAACAACAGTAGGAAATTTGCCAAAAGCATAGGACAGGAGGCTGAACTCAAGCACCAGCCTGGGGAGAAAAGGTACAGAAAAAGAACATAGAGGTGAATTTTTAATATACACTGAGTTCACAGAATTTAAAACTTTCAAACACCAAACTTTCAACCTTATGAAACACCACAACATTAATACGCTGAAGTCATGGATGTAATAGTTCTGCTAGTTAGAGATCTGCTTCTAACCATCTGCTTTACAATATATATATCAACAATATATGTTCTTTAGAAACAAGTTTTCTAAAAGTCCTAAGATAAATACAGTCTTCAAACTTAAGATATCTAAGATAATTGGACTTTGAACTTCTGAAATATTAGATTCTCACATTAATTTTTAAACTCTAAAATATCCTATGGAAAATATTCAAAGAGCAATCATTCTTATATACAAAAGATGATTTTTCAGAAGAAATATGTACAATTTAAAAAAACACAAATTTTAAGCTACAATTTGAGTTTTGAAATTTTATTTTGAGATCGGGTCTCCTTTGTCACCCAGGCTGGAGTGCAGTGGCACAAACACAGTTCCACTGCAGCCTCAACCTCCCTGGCTCAAGTGATCCTCCCATCTCATCCTCCTGAGTAGCTGGAACTACCAATGTGTGCCACCATGCCTGGCTAATTTTTAAATTTTTTGCAGAGATGTTGCCCAGGCTGGTCTCGAACTCCTGAGCTCAAGTGATCCTCCTGCCTTGGCCTCCCAAAGTGCTGAGATTACAGGCATGAGCAATCATGCCTGGCCTACAATTTGACTTTCACATTAAAAAGAAATATCAAATTTTTCAACCTTCAATTTCAATAAGCTACTTGTTTTAAGTAACCACCTTAAACAAAGACAATCAAAAAGTTAATCAATCATATACAGTTATCCCTCCCTATATATAGGGGACTGGTTCCAGGACAGTGTGCAGACACCAAAATCTATGCAAATTCAAGTCCCACAGTTGGCCCCGTGGAACCCACAGATATGAAAAATCTGCCATTTTTATATGTGTGTTTCACATCCTGGAATACTCTAGATCCCAATCTGCCTTTGCTTGCAGATGTAGAACCCATGGATACAGAGTGCTAAACATATTGATTGAAAAAATTCCAGCCAGATGTGGCGGCTCACGCCTGTAATCCCAGCACTTTGGGAGGCTGAGGCGGGCGATCACCTGAGGTAGGGAGTTCGGGACTAGCCTGACCGACATGGAGAAACCCCGTCTCTACTAAAAAAAAAATAAACAGAAAATGCGCCAGGCGTGGTGGTGCATGACTGTAATCCCAGCTACTCGGGAGGCTGAGGCAGGAGAATCGCTTGAACCCAGGGGGCAGAGGTTGTGGTGAGCCGAGATGGCGCCATTGCACTCCAGCCTGGGCAACAAGAGTGAGACTCCATCTCAAAAATAAAAACAAAGAAAAGAAAAGAAAAAGCAAAACTGCCGCGTATAAGTGGACATGCACAGTTCAAACCCATGTTGTTCATAAGTCAACTGTGTACAAAGTTCTCCCATTTGGGAAAACTACCTAGAAACTACTGATTATGGTCTATTCAAATAAACCATTTTGAAAATAAAAGTAATGAAACTTCTAATTTCTCATCAGTTAAACTTTTCAGGGTAGAGGAATATCACCCTCAAATCTGCTGCTTTAGGATTTCCTGAAGCAATTTAATCAATTTACCAAAATTTAGTGAAAACCCCTAACTTCTCATGCATCAACTAGCCAGCCATCTTTTTTGTTATCTTACCTTCCTTCATCAATGTAATCTACTACAAGTGTGCTCAGGATAAAGAGAATGAGGAGGGCAATAAACATGTGATATATTGTTCTGATGTGGTCCACTTCAAGCAGCTCACTGTAAATGTAGTTCAAACAAAACAAGTTAATAATCTATATTCAAATTTAAAACACCATATAGTAAAGTCTTTTCTTAAAGCAGTTAACTTAAAGCCATTGAGAAGGTGCTTAATCCACTCTCCAAAAACATCTCAAAAAAGAATGGTCTACATTCTTTAAAACCTACCAGAAATGGATGTTTTCTAAGTAAACAAAGGCCATTCACTAGAAACAGGAAACAAACTATTTCAAATGCTAAGAATTTTTTTAATCCTATGCATACATTCTACTCCCTAAATTTAATATATATTAAGTACTATCTGTTTCCAAAATGTTAAAATTGACATGAATTTCTATAATGTTGATCATGATGATGATGATGATAACCAACTACTACCCTACATGTCTATAAAACTCAACCATTTGGCCGGGCGCGGTGGCTCAAGCCTGTAATCCCAGCACTTTGGGAGGCCGAGACGGGCGGATCACGAGGTCAGGAGATCAAGACCATCCTGGCTAACACGGTGAAACCCCGTCTCTACTAAAAAATACAAAAAACTAGCCGGGCGAGGTGGCGGGCGCCTGTAGTCCCAGCTACTCGGGAGGCTGAGGCAGGAGAATGGCGTAAACCCGGGAGGCAGAGCTTGCAGTGAGCCGAGATCCGGCCACTGCACTCCAGCCTGGGCGACAGAGCGAGACTCCGTCTCAAAAAAAAAAAAAAAAAAAAAAAAAAAAAAAAAAAACCTCAACCATTTACAAAGATTTTACCTTCTCCTCATTGACTTTTGTATTTAAGACTGGTCTAATTTTCTTTTAGAATGTAACAATAATGTAGATGACTTTTCCTAAATAAATCTTTTATATCTGACTAAAACAGGTTTTTTAACTTGTTTTTGGAATGATAATGCTAACCTTCTAAATGCTTTTAGTAATCTAATATACTACTACTCAATCTCTGGACTAAGAATCTTCATAGTCTAAAAAAAACTCATCTGAGTCACAGAAAGCATGTTCTATTTCCTTGGTTAAAATTTTTTTTTTTTAGTTAATGTTAATTTTGTTTATTTTTCATGTATAAATTCTATCACTAAAATCCTAATTATAATGTTTAAAATAAATTTTCTTTTCCCTTTTATGTGAAAAACCTGCGTTTTCCCCCAGATGTAAATTTTAAAAGATTAATTCCTTCAAACTACAGTGTGACAGAACACTGAACACTATACATTACATGCTTAGAAAACACTAAACAGCACATTACATGCTTAGAAAACAGGCCTTCTTATCTAGGGGAAGTAGTAAACATCAATTTGACTCACAGAAAGTAACTTTTGAGAAGCATAAGATGTCTTTTTAAAGAAAAGTACACTTCTTTTTTTATTGAGACAGTCTTGCTCTGTCACCCAGGCTGGAGTTGCTGGGTGTTGCACCTGTCGCTCAGTCTGGAGTGCAGTGGCACAATCTCGGCCCACTGCAATCTCCATCTTCCTGGGCTCAAGCGATCCTCCTGTCTCAGACTCCTGAGTAGCTGGGATTACAGGTATGCACCACCAAGCCTGGCTAATTTTCTGTATTTTTTGTAGAGAGAGTCTTGCCATGCTGCCCAAACTGGTCTTTGGCAAACTCCCGGACTCAAGCAATCTGCCTGCCTCAGCCTCCCAAAATGCTAGGATTATAGGTGTGAGTCACAGTGCCAAGCCCAGATAACCATTCGTATCCCTAACTCCTCTTTCGAAACTAGACACAGAACCAGAAGATCAGAAAGGAGCAAGAGAGAACATACAACAAAAAACCCACTAATGATTTATACAGATACAGAACAAACTCATTACATATCCATATACTAAGCAATGATTCTGTAAGAATAGCTTTTTTAAAAAATTCAAACATTTAATTAAAAACAACTAAAAATACTCACTCTAAGAGAGATCGCCTTGCAATAAAAATCTTTCCTTGTTCTGGAGGTGCTCTCAAATCCCTGAGAAGAGGGAAAATTAAAACAAGATATAAGTACTTCAAGTATTATAAGAAATCTAATCCCACAGACAAGAGAATATACCAATAACACCATCTAACATTAATTGACCAATGACCTTTTCACTACTAGGATTACAGGTGCCTGCCACCATGCCCGGCTAAAACAGATCCAAATTTTGTGTTACAGTTTTTATGTATGTTATTTCATTTACTCCCTCTGAACCATGCTGTGAGGTAGGTACATACACAACTCTTAAGAACGGAAAGTTCGCCACCCCCAGCCCCTATGGACTTTGGCAATCACTTTTCCTTCTTGTAGAGAATGGAAAGGTCGCCACAGCCAGCCCCCGTGGACTTTGGCAATCACTTTTCCTTCTTGTAGAGATCCCCTGAGGTCACAGACAGGCCTCCAAGCACCCTCTACTCCAGGTCATATATACTGTTATTGATCTGTCCTCTGAAACTGCACTGATGTTTACCATACCCTTCCTGATATTAAAGTACTTCCAGCAACTCCCAGCAGCCTTCTGACCTTAAAGGTTGTTGCAGTTACTAAAAACTCCCATTTTAACATCTTGCTCATCTTCTTTAGGGCTTTTGGTACTACCACCAGCACTTAACTATAATTGGTCAAAACTATTCTCCAGAACATGAGTCTATGCCTCCGAACAGGGGCATAACACTGAGAAGAGCATGGAATGGCAAGTTAACACATATTAGCCTTTGATAGCCTTCACTTGATTATTCTGGATGAACCATCAATTAGAAAAGCATATACTAATGCCACTGTACTTTATCACAAGTACTGTATACAGTGCAATAGAGAGGCACACAGTGATATGGTTTTTTTTCTTTTTTTTTGAGTCAGTCTCACTCTGTCGCCCAGGCTGAAGTGCACTGGTATGATCTCAGCTCACTGCAACCTCCTTCCCACAGGTTGGAGTGATTCTCCTGCCTCAGCCTCCCGAGTAGCTGGGATTATAGGCACTTGCCATGGCACCCAGCTAATTTTTGTATTTTTAGTAGAGACACGGTTTCATTATCTTGGCCAGGCTGATCTTGAACTCCCGACCTCGTGGTCCACCTGCCTTGGCCTCCCAAAGTGCTGGGATTACAGGCATGAGCCACCGTGCCCAGTCATGATATGATTAAGAGCAAGGACTCTAGAGCCAGACTCTAGGTTCAAATCCCTGCTCTGTAATTTTGGACATTTAATTAAGTACTCTGTGCTTTAGTTTCCTAATCTGTAACATGTGGATAGTTACAGTTATCTGTCTCATAGGACCACTGTTTGGTTTAAATAAATTCATGATGTAGAACACTCAGCAAGCGTTGGCTATCTTGTTTTATTAGTCAGTCTGGGTTTTTTTTGTTTGTTTTTTTTTTTTTTTTTTTTTTTTTTCGGAGACAGGGTCTCTCTCGCCGAGGCTGGAGTGCAGTGGCGCGATCTTGGCTCACTACAACCTCTGCCTCCCAGGTTCAAGCGATTCTCATGCCTCAGTCTCCTGAGTAGCTAGGACGACAGGCGTGCATCACCACGTCCAGTAATTGTTGTATTTTTTGGTAGAGACAGGGTTTCACCATGTTGGCCAGCCTGGTCTCAAACTACTGACCTCAAGTGATCCACCCACCTTGCCCTCCCAAAGTGCTGAGATTACGGGTGTGAGCCACTACGTCTGACCTTATTAGTCAGTGTGTGGTTTTTTTTTTTTTTTTTTGGAGACAGACTCTCTGGAGTGCAGTGGCACAATCTCTGCTCACTGCAACCTCCGCCACCTGGGTTCAAGTGATCCTCATGCCTCAGCCTCCCGAGTAGCAGCAATTACAGGCACCCGTCACCACGCCTGGCTAATTTTTGTATTTTTAGTAGAGACAAATGGTTAAATAACCATGTTGGCCAGGCCAATCTTGAACTCCTGACCTCAGGCGATTCACCTGCCTCGGCCTTCCAAAGTGCTGGGGTTACAGGCGTGAGCCACTGTGCCAGGCATCAGTCTTAAAAGAGGTATGCATGTATGTTATAATTTATACGTAAAGACAAAACTCCACTCTCCTTCAAACGGTTAAACAACTTTCCCAATGTAACACACAGCCAATAAAAAGTGGCACCAGGGTGTGAACTCAAGCATATTTGCTGTAGTCCATTTTGACCACTAAACTATACTGAGTAACTGTTTGCATTAAAAGAAAATAACACACACTTACTTCGCTCTATGGTTGTTTTTCTCTCCTTCAAGAATAGAAAAGGTTGTGAGAGCACACCCACCATTATCTAATGATGCTGATTTTTCAATGAGATTGGTCACAAAATCATCAAAGTGACTGCCAACTTCCTTCATAAAAAATGGCTTCAATTCCTAGAATTTTAAAACAAAGAAACACATGGGGAACTAATACATGCTTGTGAGTCATTAGCATTTCTCTAAAGGGCTCCCTTAAACAGAGCTGGATCAAAAGAAAGGCACAGTGAGTTCACAAGAGTAAAAGCAAAAAATCAGTTCCTGTATCTGACTTGAAGTTTCAGAAACAGCTACCTAAAAAGCAACATAATGATGTATACTCTTTTAAAATGTATACCCCTTGTAAGCATAAAACAAAATACCTCAGCCTCCCAAGTAGCTATGATCACAGGTGTGCACCACCACTCCCGGCAAATATTTTATTTTTTGTAGAGATAGGGTCTCCATATGTTGCCCAGGCTGAACTCTAGGGCTCAAGCAATCCTCCCACCTCAGCTTCCCAAAATGTTAGAATTACAGGCAGGTGCCACTGTGCCTTATCCCCACGTTATAATTACCATGATTCTAAGTTCTTTTTTTTTTCCTTTTTTCTTTTTTTTTTTTTTGAGATGGAGTTTTCCTCTTGTTGCCCAGGCTGGAGTGCAATGCCATGATCTTGGCTCACCGTAACCTCCGCCTCCTGGGTTCAAGCGATTCTCCTGCCTCAGCTTCCCGAGTGGCTGGGATTACAGGCATGCGCCACCACACCTGGCTAATTTTGTATTTTTAGTAGAGACGGGATTTCTCCATGTTGGTCAGGCTGGTCTCGAACTCCCGACCTCAGGTGATCCGCCTGCCTTGGCCTCCCAAAGTGCTGGGATTACAGGCATGAGCCACCGCGCCCAGACTGGTATTGTAAATTTCTTTCACAGTCTCCCTCATCTATGACCCCCAACCTCTGACACCTCAGATGGTAGAGAATAGTACTTATAAGGTAACTATTTTAATATGATTAATTCATGTATTTTCTTTTCTTGAAGTAACATTCACATGTGAGTAGTTTAGGTATCCATATGTGAGACAAAATAACAAACAAAAAAGCCGTATTTACTCATTTCTGCTTGCCAACACAATTTCACAAAGTTCTTGACTCTATGACGATACACAGCTTTCCAAATACTTTTAAGACAAAATAAAACACACACTCCTCCACATCTCTTGCCTAAGTCACTATATTCCTTAAAGATAATAACCCAAGCCTTGCCTTTTCCTATAAATAAAATGACAGTAATTATATTTCTATAATCTATAACCAAATATACTCTTACTCCAAACCTTAACATATTTCTACTCTAACTTCTAAACAAACGTAATTTTACATACGTGAAACCCCCACCACCTATACATAAACAGTAGACTAAAATACAGTGCCAGAACAGGCTAACAAAACCTCCTATAAGACTACTCCCAGGCAGTAGGCTCTGTCTGCAGTTCTCAATAAGACTTCTAAATATAATACCTTTAATTCTTAAAAAGCTTTTCTTTAGTTGACAATCACGGCGACTATGAAGGGGCTCAAGAATAGACTGCCCAGGGTCGTCTGGAGCATTACAGGGAACTGGAGCCTTGGTATAGCACAGGCCCTTTGAACCCCTCTGGCTCCGCCATGGTTGCAGACGACAGGGTGAGCTTCTGACCTCCTACTTGGTTGACAGTCCTGAATATTATTCAGCTAGCTGCTTTCACCACTTGACACAAAAGTGAGTTCTTCCTTGAAACTTTTTTTTTTTTGGAGATAGTTTCACTCTTGCTGCCCAGGCTGGAGAGCAACAGCACCATCTTAGCTCACCGCAACCTCCGTCTCCCAGGTTTAAGCAATTCTCCTGTCTCAGCCTCCTAAGTAGCTAGGATTATAGGTATGCACCACCACATGCAGCCAATTTTGTACTTTTAGTAGAGACGGGGTTTCTCCATGGTGGTCAGGCTGGTCTCGAACCTTAGGTGATTCACCCGCCTCAGCCTCTGAAAGTGCTGGGATTACAGGCGTGAGCCACCGCACCCAGCCTGAAACTTTTATCTTTTTAAATAGAGATGTGGTCTCACCATGTTGGCCAGGCTGGTCTCAAACTCCTGGCCTCAAGTAAGCCACTGTGCCCAGCCAAGACTCTGTGTGTGTGTGTGTGTGTGTGTGTGGTGTGTGTGTGTGTGTGTGTGTGTGTGTAGTAAGCCACTGTGCCCAGCCAAGACTCTGTGTGTGTGTGTGTGTGTGTGTGTGTGTGTAGTAAGCCACTGTGCCCAGCCAAGACTCTGTGTGTGTGTGTGTGTGTGTGTGTGTAGTAAGCCACTGTGCCCAGCCAAGACTCTGTGTGTGTGTGTGTGTGTGTGTGTAGTGAGCCACTGTGCCCAGCGAAGACTCTGTGTGTGTGTGTGTGTGTGTGTAGTAAGCCACTGTGCCCAGCCAAGACTCTGTGTGTGTGTGTGTGTGTGTGTAGTGAGCCACTGTGCCCAGCGAAGACTCTGTGTGTGTGTGTGTGTGTGTGTGTGTGTGTGTGTGTGTGTAGTAAGCCACTGTGCCCAGCCAAGACTGTGTGTGTGTGTGTGTGTGTGTGTGTGTGTGTGTGTGTGTGTTTTGAAAAGGGGAATATCCTAGTTAAAAGATACTACAAAGAAAAAGATATGTGAGGCTGTCTGACTGGCTAGGTGGTACAGGTGTTTTCCCTTTCAATTTGATTCTATAAACAAAGCTTGGCAGGATAGAAACTATTACACGGTCTGGAACTGAAAACACACAGGATAGCACCTGACACAGTTACCACTCTCCAGGTATTCATTGTTCCAACATCTCCCTCTTGGTCTGAGCTAACCTATGAGGAACAATAAAACAATGTACAAGGAAAATTGTAATTTAAGCAAATCCTATCATTCAGTGCTTTTATTGTTTTTTTTTTTTTTTTTTTGAGACGGAGTCTTGTTCTGTCGCCCAGGCTGGAGTGCAGTGGCCGGAGCTCAGCTCACTGCAAGCTCCGCCTCCCGGGTTCACGCCATTCTCCTGCCTCAGCCTCCCGAGTAGCTGGGACTACAGGCGTCCGCCACCTCGCCCGGTTAGCTTTTTGTATTTTTTTTTAGTAGAGACGGGGTTTCACCGTGTTAGCCAGGATGGTCTCGATCTCCTGACCTCGTGATCCACCCGTCTCGGCCTCCCAAAGTGCTGAGATTACAGGCTTGAGCCACCGCGCCCGGCCTAGTGCTTTTATTGTTAACAGGTAACTAAACCTACCACATTCCTTTACATGGCATTATAATTACATGCCTAATGTTCATTTCCTAATGCCCTTCTCCTCTTTCTCTGAGGAATTAAAGTTGATAGAAGGTGCTGCCACCGGGGCACAAGGAAGAAAGAACTCTGCTCTGTGGATGCTTACGTTTCCTGAATCTCCTCCTTTCACAGATCCTAGCAGTGATGACAATAACGAGTGACTGCTTATTATTGTTACTCCCTTTGTAAGAGGGAATATTAAGAAATACAGTATAAGAAACAGTCCACTTCTGCCTTCTATCACATGAAACTTGTTAATTAGAACTCAGTATGTGATCACTAATAAATCTGAATAATGTCTGGTATCAGTAACTTGAAAATAATGTTGAGGTTAATGTTGAGGCTTTCTAATTTGCTTATCTTTTCAATCTCATATCTACTGATATTAATTTCATGCAGCCAGTGGACTCTGACAGCCCTCGCACCATGACAGATGGATGGAGAGAAGGAAGGAAGGGAGAAGGGGAAGAGGGGAGGAGGCAGTTAACTAGAAACTAGAAAAGGTGCTTATCCAGTAAACTATATTTTAGAGCTTAAGGAAACCTTTTGTATTAAATAAGCAGCTGAATTAGATAACCTTTAAGATCCCAAGAATAAGGATCAACCATGATACAAAGACCCTATGGTTGGAACACATAGTTAAAGAAACAAATGATAATGATCAGAGATAAGGCTGGGAAAGCAAGTAGGGACTAGATCATGGACCTTTAAGCCATTTTAAGAATTTATTTTATCCTAAAGACATCTGGAAGCCAATGACATTTTAAGTACAAGATTTATAAACATGTTCAGATTTGCATTTTAGAAAGATAACTCTTCTACCTAAAAAGGCTTCCAGGCAAAGATTACTTTGGACTGAGTACTGAAATGAAAAAAGGTCAGGGTCATTTATGGGTAAATAACTCTTTCAAAGGTACAGAGACATAAAACAATCTTAAAGTATGCTGAAAGAAAAAAACAAAGTAAACCAATCAGTAAATAATATTTTCAGTGTCTAAAAAAAAAAATGTAGGTCCCTTGATCACAATTTCTTCAAAAATGGTTTTAAAGAACATTATAGTCTAACTCCACAAGGTCATATTATAGATAGTCTAAAAATTATTTCTCTGATTTGCTGCCTGTCTTTGCACAGAGAATCTTTTAATCTTGGTGGCATGGTACCAGAAACCTGACCTTTCTGAGCAAAACAAGTAACACAATGGGACAGGTAATACAGTGCTTAGGACTTATACTAAATTGACTCCTCAAAAAGGTCTCCTGATAATTCACTCTAAAGTTCTTTCTATTCTCCTCTCTTACTGAATCTCATTCTTTTCCTTCATTGCACTTACTTCGAAATTCTATATATTACTGCTTTTTGGCATCTCACTGTCTGCCCCCCACCCAACTGATTTTAAACACCATATCTTTTTGTTAACTGATAACTAATTTTGTATTTTTAGTAGAGACAGGGTTTTACAATGTTTCCAAGGCTGGTCTCGAACTCCTGGCCTCAAACGATCTGCCTGCCTTGGCCTCCCAAAGCGCTGGGTTTATAGGCGTGAGCCACTGTGCCTGGCCAAAGAACATTTTTAAGGTATCTAATTAAGTCACTGTTCTCCTTGCTCATGCATTTTATATATAGTGTTCTCAGTATGAGAACAGAAAATACAATTTCTTTAAAATCCCAGCACTTAATGTAGTACCTGATAGACAAAGAAACCAAATAGGCATTCATTAAATCGAACTGCTAAACATTCAAGGGCAACAGGACAGGTACCTGTCTACCTTTTGTAAGTGATGAAATCATAAAGCACAATAAACTGACTTTCCCAAAATTCTTCAAAATAGACTAGAGATTCTTACACTTGTGCATTTAAATAAAATGAGGAAAGGCAGAAAGGAAAATATCAGAAAAATGTATGGCCACACTTGCATAGCAAAAAGGTGAAATTTGGCCAGTAGATTGGGGCAGCAAAGAAAAATAGACAGCCATAGTAGAAACTGTTATCTGTCAACCCTATCAGTGCCTACCCCTTTCTTAGTACCAGAATCCCTGATTTCTATGACTGCTTAGAATAAATAAACTTCCCAGTCTCTCTTTGCACCTAGGTAGCCAATAAGATACAGGTGGAAAAAGTTTGTCAAAGTCCACAGAAAATTTCCTTAACAGACAGCAGATACCTGTTCCTTACCTTCACTCCTTTCCTTCCGTCAATTTTGCCACTTGGAACTCAGATGAAACGACTAGAGCCATTTGGACAACGAGGAGGACCACAGCCTATGAATGTGAAACTGCCTTTGCAAAGACTATGACAGTGAGAGACGTCTAGCATGTCTGACTCCATCATGCTTCTAGCCTCACAGGCTGGCCATCCTCGCTCATTCCTGAGCAGAGGCCAATCTAACTCTGGGATAAATTCATAGTTCAACTTTGATGTAAGGAGGTAATAGTCCCTCGTTGGGAACTGAAACCACCTTTGTAACACTAAAGAAATGCCACAAGATTAGGATTATGGGAGGGACCTGAACATCTTCTGAGATGTTTTTCTGATCTTTGAATTCTGGCAACTGACCAGCTTACCCCCTAAACCCATGACCGGTCCTGTGACCCCCCCACCCAGAGGCTGACTCTGTGCGTAAGAACTGTTTTCCACACCCCTATGATTTCAACCCCAACTAATCAGCAGCATCCATTCCCTAGACTCCTGCCTGCCAACTTATCCATAAAAACCCAAGCCTCTGAGTTCTCAGAGGCTGGTGTCTATAATAAACTCCTGTCCTTCCATTTGGCTAGCTTTGCATTAAACTCCTTCTCTACTGCATTACCACTGTCTCAGTCCATTGGTTTTGTCTGTGCTGAGGGTAAGAAGAACCCATCAAGCAATTACAAATGGTGAGGTAGGGAACTAGAAGGAACCAAACTAGGGTCCTTGAGGACCATGAAGTCAGTACCAGCTATGGACCTCCTACCTCTGAATTGTAGACATGAGAAAAAGAAATTACTAATTTTGTATAAGCCCCTATTATTTTGTCCACTATTACAGCAAAACCCATTCTTAACTTATATAATAATCAAAGGATTTCTGAGCAGAAAATACTTAGACTTGTCTCTCCAGCAGTCGGCCAATAAATCAATAGATAAGCACCATCCAAAAACTTTTTTTTTTTTTCTTTTTGAGATGAAGTCATGGTCTGTTACCCAGGCTGGAGTGCAGTGGTATGATCTCAGCTCACTGCAACCTCCAACTCCTGGGTTCAAGTGATTCTCCTGCTTCCAGAGTACTTGGGACTATAGGCATGTACCACCAGACCTGGTTAATTTTTTTGTATTTATTTATTTTTTTTTGAGATGGAGTCTCGCTCTGTCACCCAGGCTGGAGAGCAGTGGCCAGATCTCAGCTCACTGCAAGCTCTGCCTCCCAGGTTTACGCCATTCTCCTGCCTCAGCCTCCCGAGTAGTTGGGACTACAGGCGTCCGCCACCTCACCTGGCTAATTTTTTGTATTTTTTAGTAGAGACGGGGTTTCACCGTGTTAGCCAGGATGGTCTCGATCTCCTGTCCTCCTGATCCGCCCGTCTCGGCCTCCCAAAGTGCTGGGATTACAGGCTTGAGCCACCGCGCCTGGCCATTTTTTTGTATTTTTAGTAAAGATGGGGTTTCACCATGTTGGTTGGGCTGGTCTCTAACTCATGTGATCCGCCAGCCTCAACCTCTCAAAGTGCTGGGATTACAGGTGTGAGCCACCATGCCTGACCCAAAAACTTTTTTAGAAGGTGTTACTTGAATGACTGAAAAAACATGGCGAGAAACTCTTATTTGCAGACATGACACCTGAGTCTTTTTATTTATTTATTTTTTTGAGACAGAGTTTCACCCTTGTCTCCCAGGCTGGAGTGCAATGCCATGATCTCGGCTCACTGCAACCTCTGCCTCCTGGGTTCAAGCGAGTCTCCTGCTTCAGCCTCCCCAGTACCTAGGATTATAGGCATGCGTCACCATACCCAGCTAATTTTTGTATCCTGACTCTTACTCATCACAGTTTGATCATTTAATTGCTGGACAATAGCATAAGGTACCGATGTGAAAAAACAATATTTGAAATGCTATATGAGAAGCAAACAGAATATGTTGCTACAATTTTTTTTTTTTTAAGACAAAGTCTGGCTCTATCACCCAGGCTGGAGTGCAGTGGCACCATCTTGGTTCATTGCAACCTCTACCTCCTGGGCTCAAATGATCTTCTCACCTCAGCCTCCTGAGTAGCAGGACTACAGGCACACACAACAATGCCCAGCTAATTTTTGTATTTTTTTATAGACACAGGGTTTTGCCATGTTGTCCAGGCTGGTCTCAAACTCATGAACTCAAGTGATCCACCTACCTTGGCCTCCCAAAGTGCTGGGATTATAGGTATGAGCCAATGTGCCCAGCCCAAAAATGTATTTTTAAGAAGTAGAAATAGAAAGTAATTTTTTTCATCCTTCTAATATTCACATGAGACCTAACATTCCCTCTATAAAGTTGTTAACAAAAGTTCAACAAACACCAATTAGTAAAGGCATTCCCTTTGCCCTTCCTAACATATTCATTTTTCTCTGAAAACTACTCTCAGAACCGAAGACAGGCATCTAATGTCCAGGCCAGGGCTATACTATATGACCTTGTCCTTCTGGCCAAAATTCAATTATCTCTCTTATAATAAATCTGATGTTC
This sequence comes from Macaca fascicularis, assembly GCF_037993035.2. Taxonomy (NCBI): domain Eukaryota; kingdom Metazoa; phylum Chordata; class Mammalia; order Primates; family Cercopithecidae; genus Macaca; species Macaca fascicularis. The sequence goes on along the minus strand of NC_088375.1, from coordinate 36,828,253 downwards.
TGAGCTTTGAAAGAAAGTGAGTGGAAACTTTATTATATTGAAATATCTAAAGTATCTAAACTCTTCCTACTAAAATCCTTACTCTTTCCAGAGCTTGAATGTTCATCTTCTCCTAAGATTCTGTGAGATACATTAATATCATTTGAATATATTTTCTTTTATGCCTTCAGGAGTTTGAGACCAGCCTGGGCAACATAGTGAGACCTTGTCTCTATTAAAAACAACAACAACAAAAGCAAAGCTAATTAAATTGTTAATGTAAATTGGTTGGGACTTACTCATCTGAATCTCCCTTGGACTGTTCTAAGATCTTTTAAAGTCTTGTTACAACACAATTCTAATGATTTCAAAAGGTCATAATCAGAGTTACACAAGTTTGTATGACCCCATTGGCATTAGATAAAAAGTACATCCTTAAAACTTTTTTTAACAACCATGTTAGACCTTGAAGAGACCTTAAGAGATTCAGTCAGTTCAAACCACTAATTTCAACACACTCACGTCATCACTTCCCTCACCCCTCTTCCCTTTAGACCAAAAGGTTTGCTCAATGCTTGACGAACTTCTTCACGCCTGTCCTTAATAAGAGCTCCTCTATCTACACATTTAACTTTTCAGAGTTCTTTGCTGGTTGCCCAATTTGGCAAATAATATAGGACACTATATTTAAATTTAAATTTCAGATAAATAACTTCTTAGTCTGTCTCAAATATTGCATGATTACTAAAAAAGTATTCATTGTTTATCTGAAATTCAAATTCGATTGGACATACTGTATTTTACCTGACAACTCTAGTTCTGAGAAGCTGAAACAGCAGTCAATGAGATTTATCGACTATTTCCTTTACAATAACAAGCAGTGAATTCTGAAAAAGCTTTAGTCAGCTACACAATTATGACATAAACCTTTAGAGCTAAAAGGGACCTTGGAGACAACTAGTGCAATGCTCTCACTTTAAAGATCAAGGAAAGATGAAGTGACAACCGGGAGGAACATGACACAAATTACAAATGACCAGAAAGATTCCTAACTTTCAGTTTTTAAAAATTATTTGTAAAAACCCACAACAGAAAAGGAATTAGTATGTGAAAAAAACAAACCAAGTTCATGGCTCTGAACAATGTTCACATACTTATTATCTCAAGTCCTTCCATGTTAGTAAATGTCAACCAATAAAGCAACAACTAAAAAAATGTGAGCAATTAGAGATCTCTTATAAATGGGATGATTTAAGTAAAATTATGTATATAAAGTACGTAGTATAAAAGCTTAGCCTGTAAGAGGACTTCTAAATATAGGTCCCTTCTCCTACTGGCTTATCTGTTTCCTCAGTCTAAAATACTAAAATATTACAACAGCTCCCTATCAATTCTGACTGTCTCCAAACTCTATATGCCATCCTGAACTTTCACATCAGAACAGTAGTCCTACTATATCTTGTTCAAAAACATTGCAATTGGCTGGGTGCAGTGGCTCACGCCTGTAATCCCTGCACTTTGGGAGGCCGAGGTAGGTGAATCATTTGAGGTCAGGAGTTTCAATATCAGTCTGGCCAACATGGTGAAAGGCCGCCTCTACTAAAAATACAAAAATTAGCCAGGCATGGTGGCACATGCCTGTAATCCCAGCAGCTGGGGAGGCTTAGGCAGGAGAATCACTTGAATCCAGGAGGCGGAGGTTGCAGTGAGCAGAGATTGCATCACTGCACTCCAGCCTGGGCAACACAGTGAAAACTCTGTCTCAAAAAAAAAAAAAAAGAAAAAAAAATTACGATTAATAAACAATGGTAAAATAGTCAATCTCATTAGACAGCAAATAATTGACAATTTTGAAACTTCTAAGTCAAATCACCTAAAGTTCACCAAATGACATTTGGTGACTCATTCAGAATAATGTACGGTCTAATACATATAGAGTATATAGCAGGGGTATAAACTAAGTAGTTAGGAATATAGAGTAGAGAGGACATCATTTCAACTGGAATATTCAGAAAACTGTAGAAACAGCAAGATTTGACCTAAAATTTGAAGGATATACATTATTTTGATTGGTGGATGGAGAAAGAAGGAATTTCAGATAGAAAGAGCTACATGAATGAGGGCATAAAAGTTGAGAAAAAATGCTTTATAATCTAGCCTCAATTTTTCAACTTTTTCTTGCCATTGTGCCCCAATAGAGACACAGATGCCCATTAAGTGCCCTAAAATATGTACAGTGTAAGTTTTCTAACACCATTACCTTTGTTCCGGCCAGTACTTCCCTTAACATCAGGGAACAAGTCTTGTACAACTCTGCAACCCTTATGTCACTTGCACAATACACATATTAATACGAGCTAAACCAAGGTCCGCCTTTCTTTCAGCTTTTCCCTTACTTCATTCATTACTTTCTTCTTCTAATCCTCCTAAGTGACCAAGCTAAAAGATTTCATAGTCTTATTAATATATAAAGCAGACAAGTAGAATATTCTTTAAAAAGTTTTAACTTAAATCCTTGGAATATCCTCCCATTATCTCTCTTCCTGCCACCCCTTTCTACCCCTTTTCCCTAAAACCTCTACTTTCTACCCCAAACTCCCTCTCGCCTTTGGGTTTGTGATTCTGTATGGGAAAAAGTTCTCCTCCCACTTTAGATTTTTCAATAGAGGAATGACAGCAGAGACAGACTTACTTTTCACCTATTTGAAACTTTCCCTCACAAATAGAACATAATAAGGTTTTGTGATCTTGATAAGAAGGGCAGGAACAAAAGAGGACAAAGGAAGAATTGAAAAGGGAATAACGGCTGGGCGCGGTGGCTCAAGCCTGTAATCCCAGCACTTTGGGAGGCCGAGACGGGCGGATCACGAGGCCAGGAGATCGAGACCATCCTGGCTAACACGGTGAAACCCCGTCTCTACTAAAAAATACAAAAAACTAGCTGGGCGCGGTGGCAGGCGCCTGTAGTCCCAACTACTCGGGAGGCTGAGGCAGGAGAATGGCGTGAACCCGGGAGGCGGAGCTTGCAGTGAGCTGAGATCCGGCCACTGCACTCCAGCCTGGGTGGCAGAGCGAGACTCCGTCTCAAAAAAAAAAAAAGAAAAGGGAATAACAAAAATGTAGGTATCCTGCCTGACTAGAGAAATAAGAAGGGTCAGAAACACTCTAGTAAACCACAAAAACAAAATTTATTTTAGGCCGAGTGTGGTGGCTCATGCCTGTAATCCCAGCACTTTGGGAGGCCGAGGCAGGCGGATCACGAGGTCAGGAGATTGGGACCATCCTGGCTAATGCAGTGAAACCCCATCTCGCCCTTTAGGCCGGAACCACCATCTTCCAGTAATTCACCAAAATGTCGAACACAAAGGGAAAGAGGAGAGGCACCCGATGTATGTTCTCTAGGCCTTTTAGAAAACATGGAGTTGCTCCTTTGGCCACGTATATGTGAATCTATAAGAAAGGTGATGTTGTAGACATCAAGGGAATGGGTACTGTTCAAAAAGGAATGCCCCACAAGTGTTACCATGGCAAAACTGAAGGAGTCTACAATGTCTACACCCAGCATGCTGTTGGCATTGTTGTCCACAGCCAGCATGCTGTTGGCATTGTTGTAAACAAACAAGTTAAGGGCAAGATTCTTGCCAAGAGAATTGATGTGCATACTGAGCACATTAAGCACTCTAAGAGCTGAGACAGCTTCCTGAAACGCGTGAAGGAAAATGATCAGAAAAAGAAAGAAGCCAAAGAGAAAGGTACCTGGGTTCAACTGAAGCGCCAGCCTGCTCCACCCAGAGAAGCACACTTTGTGAGAACCAATGGGAAGAAGCCTGAGCTGCTGGAACCTATTCCCCATGAATTCATGGCATAATACGGGTTAAAGAAAAATAAAACACCTCTGGGCTGAAAAAAAATAAAAGAAACCCCATCTCTACTAAAAATTACAAAAAATTAGCCAGGTGTGGTGGCATGTGCCTGTAGTCTCAGCTACTTGGGAGGCTGAGGCAGGAGCATTGCTTGAACCCAGGAGGTAGAGGTTGCAGTGAGCCGAGATCGTGCCACTGCACTCTAGACAGGGTGACAGAGAGAGACTATGTCTCAAAAAAAAAAAAAAAAAAAAAAAAACTAGCATGTGTCTATAAATTAAATATTTTTATTTTCTTAGCCAAAATTATAAATTAGTCATCAGATAAGAAGTTGCATAACAAATCATTAAACAATCTCTTATGATGGAGAAACAAAGCACTAATTGGAAAAGACATTCACCAGAAATGACCTTCATCACTGTAGTGCTGGAGGCTTACACAGGTAACTTAATGGAATTAGGAAAAATAAAGTTTAACACCCTACTAACTAGGAGTCTATACCCACAATTTCAAGTGCAGTAAATAAATCTTTTGAGTACTACTTTATAAAGCAGTACCATAAGGGATTACATTGTAGTCATCACAAATATGCCTACAGGATGATGGAAGGAGGACAGCATAGATCTCTTAATGTTAAGCAAATATGTTCTTTAATAAATTTGCTGTGACAGCATCATCCTTGGACTCAAACAGTACTGACTGCGAACAAATTAGATGAAAGTACAAATACTACGCCCCTGGCCTTGGATGATAACTGAAAAACTAGGTCTGATAATAACAAAGACGTTGACATCAAAGTGAGCTTAAATAATCTGGCATACATTTCATGAAATATGATTACAAAAATATTTCTAAATTGAGATTATTCTATAAATGTATATGTACATATGCACGTAACTAAATAAACAGGGCTACTTCATCTTCATCACTGGATGTTTATACAGTCAAACTGGCCAATAAATTTTGGAAGTGATCTTCTCCTTGGGAAAACAGGAGTTTGCTTTGGATTAAGTCAACTTACATCCAGGTATTGGATCATAACGTTTTTTCAAAAAAAAGTTCTTTGCCCTCTACAATTTCCTGAGGGTACTGAGGAATTCTGGTTTGTAGAACTATTTATCCCCACTTGAAATGATTTCATTATTTTTTTTTTCGAGTGGTTATTTCTATTTCCTCGACAGGGAATCTACTTCTAGATTCAGATTCAACATTTATTGGAGGGCTGCTATTTACTGTGAACCATGACAGATACTTTCATAAAGCACTAATAAAGACTATTCAATCCTATCAACTTACCAACTATTAACCATGGGTCACTAAAACCAAGATTTGCTGGTAAGTGCCAGAAAATGCCAGTGATAGAGATGGGAGAGAAAAAGGCAATCTGGATCCTTATGCAGGATGACAAGTCAGCCGATCTTATTTTCTTGTTCCACAGGATAATGGCAACTGATGAATTGCTTAAATAATTATCTGAGCAATTTAGCATTAAAAATGTTACCAAACAAAACTCTATCTAAAACTCTACATTTTTGTTTCTAGAAGAGGGAGTTACTTGCCTCTGCCTCTGCTGTCAACTTTATCTTCTTTGCTATCAACTGTTTTATGTCAATTCGACCTACGGGAAGAAAAAAACACGACTTTTAAGTTGACAGATACAGCTACCTAGTAGCACTATCTAAATCATAAAGTTAAAAACAAACAAATACAAAAGTAACTGCGTAAACTATGGTACGACCATAAAACATGACAGCATGGTCAAAATAACTAGAAGGAAATTTATACATAAAAATACAAAGAACAAAGCGAGTAAATGTACACACAGTAATTACAACGATGTTAATTATGCAATGCTATAGAGCCAATGCTGACACCATGGGAAATTAGATTCCCTGAACAGATTCTACAATTGAGACCACTATGATGCTGGGTAAAATATTAAAAACTGAAAACCTTGTAAAAGTTATTGCCAAGCTAGCATAAATCCAGAGGGCAAGAAGGAAGGAAGGAAGGAAGGAGGGAGGGAGGGAGGGAGGGAGGGAGGGAAGGAAGAAAGGAAGGAAAGTGAAACTGGAATTCTAGGGGACATATGAGAAATCTAAGCATTCTCGCCAAATCCTAGAAACCTTGACCTTCTACACGGACAGCAACAGAGGGTACAGTATTTTTGTAGAATAGTACACACAGAGGACACTACTGTACAAAATGGCAAAGTCTAGGGCCTGCCCAAAATGGGAAGTCTAACAGGATACTGCCACATAAAGCTAGGGACCACACATAAGGCTACAACTTCAGTGTTTAAGAAAGAAACCAAAACAGAAGGAAATGTGTCTGTCTCTACTCAATGCTGTGCAGAGAGGGAAAATTTGCCCCAAGAAATCATAACCCCCTCACTAGAATTTGCAATCTAAACTCACACTATCTATGTGGTCTGAAAAATCTAAGATAAATATGTTCTAAAGCTAATCCAGGTTGGGTCTCCAGGCTACTGGCAGACACAAGTGAAATTCCTCCCTGGAAGATTACAGTATCAATCAAGGTTGTACAGAATTCCAACAGATAAAGTTACCATAAAAAGGAGAAGCTCGTCCCAGCTACTCGGGAGGCTGAGGAAGGAGAATCGCTTGAACCTGGGAGGCGGAGGTTGCAGTGAGCCGATATTGCACCACTGCACGCCAGCCTGGATGACAGAGTGAGACTGTCTCAAAAAAAAGAAAAAAAGAAAAAAAAGCAAAATAGTCAAACTTCATAAAACATACTAGGAAACTAGGCAGAATAAATGGGAAACAGCAGAAACAGCCAAGAGATGCAGAGCTGAAAAACTAAAGATAATGGAATTGTTACTTTTAGGACAAACAAGATCAGAATGATTAATATGTTAAGGGAAATAAAAGTGAAACTTGAAAACATAGAAAAGGAAGGCAGGGCGTGGGGGTGCACACTTGTAATCCTAGCGCTTTAGGAGGCTGGTGGGGAGGATTGTTTGTTGCCAGGAGTTCAAGACCAGCCTGGACAACATAGCAAGACCCCATCTCTAAAAAAAAAAAAAAAAAAAAGTTTTAAAATAAGCCAGGCATGGTGGTGCATGCCTGTAGTCCCAGCTACCTGGGAGGCTGAGGTGGGAGGGTCACTTGAACCCAAGAATTTGAGCCTGCAGTAAGCGTGATCACACCACTGCACTCCAACCTGGGCAACAGAGTGAGACGCTGTCTCGAAAAAAAAAATGAAAGAAAAAAAGAAGGAAAACATAAGCAAGAACAAGAAACCATTTAACCAAACAGATTTGAAAAAAACCAACAAGATTTCTCAAAACAAAAAAAATTGAAGTTTCAAATTCAATGGATAAATTAAACAGTAGATCAAACATGTCTGAAGAGAGTACTAGTAAATGGGAATATAGATCAAAGGAAATTATACAGAAGATAGTCCAGAGCAATAGTGACAGAGAATAATAGAGAGGCTAAAAGACATAGAAGAGGTCCAACCAAACAGCCAATTGGAAATGGGAGCCAACCACAGCTGCACTAGAGATGGAGGAAAGTTCCACAACAAATACTTTTTTTTTTTTTTTTTTTTTTTGAGACGGAGTCTCGCTCTGTGGCCCAGCCCAGGCTGGAGTGCAGTGGCGCGATCTCGGCTCACTGCAAGCTCCGCCTCCCGGGTTCACGCCATTCTCCTGCCTCAGCCTCCCGAGTAGCTGGGACTACAGGCGCCCACAACCGCGCCCGGCTAATTTTTTGTATTTTTAGTAGAGACGGGGTTTCACCGTGGTCTCGATCTCCTGACCTTGTGATCCGCCCGCCTCGGCCTCCCAAAGTGCTGGGATTACAGGCGTGAGCCACCGCGCCCGGCCCACAACAAATACTTCTGACTTGGAATTTCTGCAGACTATAATGGAGGAAATCATTATGTTATACAGCCTTAGGGCGAATATGAATGATCATAAAGATATAATGATTCAGGCTAGGCATGATGCCTCACGCCTGAAATCCTCACACTTTGGGAGGCCAAGTGGCGAGGATCAGTTGAGCCTAGGGGTTTGAGACCATCTTGGGCAATGTAGCAAGACCCCATCTCTACAATAAATGTTTTTAAAAATACAATGGTTCAAAAGAAAGTCTCAGAGGATATTTAATGTGCCAAGAATAAAGAAAAATGCCATACCTCAACCAGAAATGATTACAAAGGATGACAAAGATTATGTCCAAGAATATGAGTTCATGGCTGGGCATGGGGGCTCATGCCTGTAATCCCAGCACTTTGGGAGGCCGAGGCGGGCGGATCACCTAAGGTCAGGAATTCGAGACCAGCCTGGCCAACATGGCGAAACCCTACCTCTAAACACTATAAAAATTATCCAGGCATGGTGGCAGGCACCTATAATCCCAGCTACTTATGGGGCTGAGGCAGGGACAATTGCTTGAACCCAGGAGGCAGAGGTTGCAGTGAGATGAGATCGCGCCACTGCATTCCAGCCTGGGAGACAGAATGAGACTCCATCTCAAAAAAGAAAAAAAAAAGAAAAAAAAAAAAATTTGACAGGCCGTGGTGCTGTGCGCCTGTAGTCCCTGACACTTGGGAGACTGAGGCAGGACAATCGCTTGAACCTGGGAGGTGGAAGCTACAATGAGCCGAGATCATGCCACTGCACTCTAGCTTGGGCAACAGAGCGAGACTCTGTTTCAAAAAAATAAATAAATAAAACGAAAAAAAAAATGTGAATTCATCGACTTTATAATATCTGATGCAAATAAAAGGTGCCATGAAGAAAATGGAATAAAAATTGAACTAAATAAGTCTAAAGACATCCCATATTCATTGACTAGAAGATTTAATATTGTTAATATGGCAATGCTCCCCAATTCTTCCATACATTTAAAGCAATCCTCACCAAAATTTCACCTGGCTTCTTTGCAGAAATTGACAAGCTGATCCTAAAATCATATAGAAATTCAAGAACACAGAATAGTCATACAAATCATGAAAAAGAAAATAATACAGCTGGAAAACTCACACTTCCCAATTTTAGAGACAGACACATAGATGATCAATGGAAAAGAACTGAGAGTCCAGAAATAAACAAACATTCACCTTTATGATTATTAATAACTGATTTTCGACAAAAGTGCCAAGAAAAATGCAGAAAGATTCTTCTTTTCAACAAATAGAGCTGCGACAACTGAATAGCCACATGAAAAAGCATGAATATGGACCCGGAACTCACACCATATGTAGAAACTAACTCACAGGCCGGGCGCGGTGGCTCAAACCTGTAATCCCAGCACTTTGGGAGGCCGAGACGGGTGGATCACGAGGTCAGGAGATCGAGACCATCCTGGCTAACACGGTGAAATCCCGTCTCTACTAAAAAATACAAAAAAAAACTAGCCAGGCGAGGTGGCGGGCGCCTGTAGTCCCAGCTACTCGGGAGGCTGAGGCAGGAGAATGGCATGGACCCGGGAGGCGGAGCTTGCAGTGAGCTGAGATCCGGCCACTGCACTCCAGCCTGGGCGACAGAGCGAGACTCCGTCTCAAAAAAAAAAAAAAGAAGTCATTGTCTAGTCCAAGGCCTCTGTTTTCTTCTATATTTTAGGTGTTTGATCCTTTGTGAGTTAGTTTTACATAGTGTTAGTCATTACATATTCTTCTATATTATTTTCATCGCCCTATTACTCTATTTTTATGGTAGAAATATAATTTAATCTTCTATTGAACGTTTCTTTTCATAGTATGTCACTTGAAAAAAGACATGAAGAATGAGAAGGTACAAAATGCATCTAATCAGAGCTCTATAAAGAGAGACAATATTTGAGGTGATTATAGCTGAGAATTGGCCAGAACTACTGAAAGATACAAATTCTAGGATAAAGTCAAAGAATTCCAAGCAGGACAAATAACCTACTTAGAGCCAGGCGTGGTAGCTCACGCCTGCAATCCTAGCACTTTGGGAAGCTGAGGCAGGTGGATCACCTGAGGTCGGGAGTTTGAGACCAGCCTGATTAACATGGAGAAACTCTGTCTCTACTAAAAATACAAAATTAGCCAGGCATGGTGGTGCATGCCTGTAATCCCAGCTAGTCGGGAGGATGAGGCAGGAGAATCGCTTGAACCCGGGAGGCAGAGGTTGTGATGAGCTGAGATCACACTCCAGCCTGGGCAACAAGAGTGAAACTCCATTTCAAAAGAAATAATAATAATAATAATCATCATCATCTACTTAGACACATCACAGTGAAACTGTCTGACGCAGGGGTTAAAAAAAACTAAAAGCACCCAGAAAGAATTATCAACTACACAAGTACTGCAATTACAACGTGTGCCTGACTTAACATCAGTGGAAGCCAAGAGACAGCGGAATGTCTTCAATTATCGATAGTGGCAGAGTTGATGACTGGGAAGCAGATTAGAGGTCATATAATAACAAGGGCTTTGAGGAAACTAAGAATTTTATGCAGGAAAATACTGAGCTGATATTGGAAGATGGAAAGGATCACGTAACAGAGAAATGCAATAAATACAGACAAAAAGTGATGTTGCAAATGGCAAGGAGAATGGAGAGCAGAGGATTAATTTAAGATATTTACAAATTGGTAACTGATTAAGAAATATAAGGGTAAGACAAATGTCCATTTGATTTTTCAGTAAGTTATATGAATATATTTTTAATTTAGTTCTATGACCAGACCATGGTTTCATAAATAAACTATTTCATAAATAAATGAAGATAAAATGTCAAAAAAAGTCAAAAGAATGCCTAAAAGCTAATATCCACAGGTTTTTTTGGGTTTTTTTTTTTTTTTTTCAGACAGGTTCTCACTCTGTTGCCCAGGCAAGGGGGCAGTGGCTATGGCATGATCATAGCTCACTGTGGCCTGGAACTCCTAGGCTCAAGGGATCCTCCCACCTCAGCCTCCCAAGTAGCTAGGACTATAGGCACATGCCACCACACTCACATGCCACCACGCCCACCTAATTTTTTAAAAAACATTTTTGTAAAGACAGAGCCTCGCTATGTTGCCCAGGCTGGTCTTGAATTCCTGGCCTCCAGCAATCCTCAGGCCTTGGCCTCTGAAATTGTTGGGATTACAAGGATGAGCCACCATCCCCACCCACATCCAATGATTTGAAGAACTATTTACCAGCACTCAACTCAAGGCTTCTCAAGTTCTAAAACACTGACCCTGAAACAATGATAAGCCAGGACTGAGGGTGATGTAATTTCTGAATTATCTGCCTTACCTCTAGTACACACTAACTGCTAACACTAGGAGTTAGTTATTTGCTATCTGAAACTTAATAGAACCCCACATAAGTCCATAAGGAAAACTATTCAACATTCTTCCCCTAACTTTCTGATTTCTAAAAAAAATCAGACTTGCAATATTTATCTTCATGAATAAATGCTACCTCTTTTAAAACCTACTATATTTAATGGGCATGTTTAAAATTTATTCCTTGACACGTCAAAAATCTTATTTTAACCAGTTTTGATGAAAATTTTTGTAAAATTATGAATGCTTTGCCACCCTAAAAAAACAAACAAACAAACAAAACACCAGACTTCAGGTATACTGGCTCACACCTATTATTATTCTAGCACTTAGGATAGAGGCAGAGACAGGAGGGTCACTTAAAGCCAGGAGTTTGAGACCAGCCTGAGCAACAAAGCAAGACTCCCATTCTCTACAAAAAATAAAACAAAAATGTACTTTACCCTACATAATCTTCAGGACAAGTAAGAGTGATCCACTGTTGTACTATACTATTATAGTGATACCTTTAGCAAAACCGGAAATGTAGAGCGCAATCAGGCCCCACTCAACAGCCCCAGCGAGCTGCGCCTTTCTACCTAGGCTGCTTCCACAGTGTTCTCCCTAACAATCCTACACTTCTATTACGATAGTCAATTTACTGCAGAAAAGAGACAAATAATCAGGCTTGTTAAACTGGTAACTAATTTACTCAATTTATGTACTCATGCATTAAGTAAAAGCCCACTGAGCACCTAATACATGCAGGGCAAACCCTCCCTCCAGGATCTCAGGAGAAAACTACAAATAGGGAAAAGGACAATACAGAGAAGCGCTGTGGAAGAATGAGGCGTGTAGGAGGCTTTTGCAGAGGAGTCAATATTTGAACTGAGTCTCAAATAATAAAGAAAAATTATGGTGAACAAATGCTAGAAACATTATTCCAGGCAAAGGAATGAAGCTATGAAGACTTGTTGGATTTTTCTGAGGCCTGAAGCTCAGTCAGATGCCTCTAAATGCCATGCTCTCTTTTCTTGACAATACTGTATTTAACAGGCTTTTGTCTAAGGGAAGTTTATCTACTTACTTTCCAGGCCACCAGTTACATTCCTGATCAGTGTTGTCCTATAAACATATAATGTGTGGCTGGGTGCGGTGGCTCACACCTGTAATCCCAGTACTTTGGGAGGTCGAGGCAGGCGGATCACCTGAGGTCGGGTGACCTCATGTGATCATGAGGTCTAACCAACATGGAGACCAGCCTGACCAACATGGAGAAACCCCGTCTCTACTAAAAATACAAAATTAGCCAGGCGTGGTGGAGCATGCCCGTAATCCCGGCTACCTGGGAGGCTAAGGCAAGAGAATCGCTTGAACCTGGGAGGCAGAGGTTGTGGTGAGTCGAGATCGCACCACTGCACTCCAGCCTGGGAAACAAGAGCAAAACTCTGTCTAAAAACAAAACAAAACAAAACAAAAATATATATATATATATATAAAATGTGAATCACCGTAATATTAAAATGTTCAGGAGCCACATTAAAAAGTAAAAAGAAACAGGTGCAAGTCTCTGAAATCTGACATATGACAACTATAAAGTGTTTCTCAGTCCAGACTAGCCACATTTCAAGTGCTCAACCAGACTATATTAAACAGTGTACTTCTAGTGGCAGCCATATTGAACAACGTAATTCTAGATCAAGAATCAGAAAGCTTTTTCCATAAAGGGCAGTATAGTCTGCAACTATGTAACAACTACTCAACTCCACTGTTGCAGCATGAGAAAGTACTACAAACACAAAGGAATGAACATAGCCACCTTTGCCAACTTTGTTCTTAGATGGCCAAGTTTACCGTAAATCTGGTTGGCAAATAAAACGGACAAGTACATACACATTATTTTTTATAATACAACACAGCTATGGTGAACACTGATGGTTGCTTCCCAAATAAGGACATGCATGTCACTGCCTTTGCCAAAAACTGACTTAAAAATGGGCCTGAGTATCAGGTAGCAAAGAGATGACCCACTCAAGCTTACTGACTGGGAAAAATTTAAAGAGGTCCTTTTTGTAAGTGTGTGGTCAGAGTTTAAGAAAACCAACAAAGGATGGTAAGGATGATATGGAATTCTGGGGTAGTAATAAACATCATGAAAGCTGTTACCATCCTGAGGCCAGAAAGGGCAAAGTGGGGAAAGGGTTAGTGGAACTCGGAGAGAACTCTTTGGAGAGAAATATTAGAGAGGAGCGATGGTTACCTACCAGGGAGAGAAACTTAGTTACAGACACACCCACCTTACTCTCTGCTCTTAGATCTCCTGAAGTTCCCCCACTGGCCAAGCCTACCAGAACCACACAGGGCATTGGAGACTATTGTTGCAGTTCTTAAGGTTAGTCTCCCAGGAAACAAAGTAGGGTAGAAAAGACTGGAGAAGCAAAAGGTAGATAGCTAGCATAACTTGTAATCGAACTCTGGCCCATGAGACATGAGAAGTCTGTTGGGGAATTTCTATGGAAGGTTTCATCGCTAAAGAGAAAGACAGGGAAAGAGTTTCTCTTCTGATAGAAGTCATTGTTTTGGTTTTCTAGTTTTCTCAACCAGAACGGACTTACTAACTCTCTGTCATTACTTCTATCCGTCCCTTATCACCACCACCCATTTCCTGGACCCACCAAGCCACACGCTGACTCCAGATATTACCTGCTATCTGCCTTCTGACTCCAAATTGCCATGCACTACAGAAAAAATTAGGAAAATGGGCCCATTTTAAACTGCTGCTGTCAAGCCTTAGGCAGGCCTGCAATGAAAATATGCAATCTTTGTCTTTGCCTCTTGATGAATTTCTGTGACATTCCTCACAAAAGTGTTTCGAAACCTTTTCCATTTTCAAGTCCCAGCCCCACCAAGTAACTTTTTAGTTGTTCAGTTTTGCTACCAATCCTTAAATGTCTTCTATGTTTCTTAATTTTCGCTGTCTTTCATCCTCTTCTCCAACATTTCTGTGTCAGAGGAAAGAGCAGCCCATCTCTTTTTCAAGACTAACCCTGCAAACTACTATTATCTTGATCTTTCCCTATTCAAAAAGTTCAACCCATTGAGTCAATAATATTGTCCACATTTACATTTCTGAGACAATTTGTTCTTTAAAAATCATGTTTCAGAAATTATGACATGGATGTCATCAAAGATATTGAAAATAAAATCTGTGGCTCCCCTAACACTTACTTATCAAGTATTACATATTAAATTTGTTTTAAAAAAATAAGTAACTAAACATCAAACCTGTGATTTAACAATTTATTACTTAGGTTGAGAATAAATTTTTAAGTGAATTTTTTAAAGTTACATAGTAATAGTAATATAATGGCAACATAACTGAAATTTGAGAAATGATTTTTTCTTAAAAAAACCAGTCCTTTTGAAGATCACTTAACCCTCATGACATGCTGTACTTTTCCTTCTAATACAAAATGTTCTGAGAAAGAAGTTTACACTTCTTATCTTTGCTTTCTTGCTAGCCAATATTTTCCACCCATTTCTGCAACTCTTCTTTCCCTGAAGACATTACAGCCTCCAAATTTCTAAATCCCCATCCTTGTTAAATCTGCTACAAATTTTAACATATAGTCTTGCTCTGTCACCCAGGCTGGAGTGCAGTGGTGCAATCCCAGCTCACTGTGACCTCTAACTCCTGGGCTCAAGCAATCCTCCCACCTCAGCCTCCTGAGTAGCTTGGGCTACAGGCACATGTTACCATGCCCACCTACTTTCTTTTATTTTTGTAAAGCTGGGGTCTTGCTATGTTGCCCAGACTGGTCTTAAACTCCTGGCCTCAAGCAATCCTTCCACCTCAGCCTCCCAAAGTGCTTGGATTATAAGCGTGAGCCACCAATCTGGCCTCATTTCTATTTTTAAAATAAAGAAACTGAGATTCAAAGAAATTAAACATCTTGTACACTGTCACATGGCCAATAAGTAACTGAGCCTGAAGAAATCCATGTCTTCTGACCCCTAGCATTAAAAAAAAAAAAAAAAAGCCAGCCAACCTATGTGATTATACTCCTAAAGATGACTAAGGAATACTAATCAGTGACTAATAACCAATTTTCAAGTTTCAGTTCTTTTAACAAATGTTATCTTCATCTACTTGTGGCAAGAACAGAACTAGCTAACGTGTAGGCACTGACTAATTTATTGCCTAGAAATTCAAACTCATTTTTAAATCCTGATTGCTTTCTAAAAAACTCTTATTGACCATGTCTTAGAACACCTACATTCCAGCTTCACTTTCTTCTCCACAAAGCAATACAAAAGTCACTTGAAAAATCACCTTTATGTCCATAGTATGGTTAGGCTTGGGAGTATTTCTTGAGTCAATCACTTTTCAATCTTAATAATAAAAGGGAAGATAGTAAAATCCAACTGTAATCGTCTATTGCTCCACTGACCACGAAAACTTTACAAAGTTCTCAACTACTCACATGTCTGCACTACTTCAGAAAAATGGAATCTGAGCTAGAAATGTGGATTAGTGTATGTTCATACAGAAACAAAGACTTAATAGTTAATGTTCAAACAACTAGCTAGCCATTTTGGAAAACTAAAAATTTAGATTCCCCAATGATGAATGCATCACTCAAAAATAAATTTCACGTGGATCAAATATGTCACTATAAAACACCACAAAAGTAAACAAAAGTCGTGTTTTCTTTTTTTCATAATCTTGAATGATTTCTAAGCATGATCAAAAAACCCTATAAGCAGCCAGGCGTGGTGGCTCATGCCTGTAATCCCAGCACTTTGGGAGGCTGAGGTGGGTGGATCACTTGAGGTCAGCAGTTCAAGACCAGCCTGGCTGACGTGGTGAAACCCTGTCTCTACCAAAAATACAAAAATTAGTGGGGCATGGTGGCACATGCCTGTAATCCCAGTTACTCAGGGGGCTAAGGCAGGAGAACTGCTTGAACCCGGGAGGCAGAGGCTGCAGTGAGCCAAGATCATGCCATTGCACTCCACTCCAGCCTGGGCAACAGAGCGAGACTCCATCTCAAAAAACAAAAACAAAACAAAAAAAACACTACACCAATTAAAAGAATATCTGATATATAAAAACAAAACATGGCAAAGCATACATACATAAGCAAAGTCAAAAGACAAATCACTAGTCAGAAAATATTCAAAGTACACAATCAAAGGATTAATTTCTTTAATATAGAAAAAGCTCTTGAAAATAATAACCACCAGATAAGGAATAAAAGTGAGCAAAGGATACGAACACGACTTTTAAAGAAAAAAAAAAGGTCAATAAATACGAAAAAATTTCCACACCTCACTTAAAATTAATGAGAACAAATTTATGCTATACGTATACTGTCTTTCACCCATCAAATCGGGAATTTTAAAAGACTGGTAAGATTATTGCAAAGAGTGCGGTGAAACAGTATAAATAGGAATATAAAGTGGCATAACATTTTTTAAAGGAAATTTGATAATATCTAAATTTTAAATGCAAAAGCCCTTTGACATAGCAATTTCACTTTTAAGAATGTATCCTGGCCGGGTACAGTGGATCACGCCTGTAATCCCAGCACTTTGGGAGGCTGAGGCAGGTGGCGCACTAGGTCAGGAGTTCGAGACCAACCTGACCAACATGGTGAAACCCTGTCTCTACTAAAAATACAAAAATTAGCCAGGCATGGTGGCGTGCCCCTGTAATCCTAGCTACTCAGGAAGCTGAGACAGGAGAATCGCTTGAACCAGGGAGGCGGAGGTTGCAGTGAGCCGAGATCGCACCACTGCACTCCAGCCTGGGAGACAGAAGGAGACTCCGTTTCAAAAAAAAAAGAATGTATCCTATAGGTACACCAGTATAAGTAAGCAATGATGCTGTTTCAATAATGCTCTCTGTAGCACTGTCTGTAATACTGCAACTCTGGAAACAGCCTAAGTTTCCATCAATAAGGGACAAGTTAAATAAACCACCAAGCATCTGTACAGCAGAAATACTACACAGGTATTTAAAAGAATTACATATACTAAATGAAAAGATATCTGAGACTTACAAAGTATAGAAGAAAGAAATTGCAGATGAGATCTTAAATATGATCCCACATGTAAAAAAAAAAAAGTTACTTGTGGGAGGAAGTATTACTTAATAACTTTCTATGGTGTTTGAATTTTTTCAATGAGTATTACTTTAAAATTAAAAAAAATTTATATTCACATTTTAGCAATTTGTTTAATAAAACCAAACTTTTTTTTTTTTTTAGACAGAGTCTTACTCTGTCGCCCAGGCTGGAGTGCAGTGGCGCGGTCTCGGCTCACTGCAACCTCCATCTCCCGGGTTCAAGCAATTCTACTGCCTCAGCCTCCTGAGTAGCTTGGATTACAGGCACCCACGCCCAGCTGATTTTTGTATTTTTAGTAAGACAGGGTTTTATCATGTTGGTCAGGCTAGTCTCGAACTCCTGACCTCAAGCGATCCGCCCGCCTCGGCCTCCCAAAGTGCTGGGATTACAGGCGCCAGCCACCGTGCCCAGCCATCTGGGAACTATATTACTCAACTAGAGTAACTTTGGCTTATTTTTCTTTTATCACTACGTCTGTATCAACTGTGTAGGCTAACTATATATGCAAGAAGATAATTTGCCTTATTACCACTGAACTGTTACAACATCATATTATCTTGTTTTAAATCAAGAGGTAATTACTGGTAGGAATATTAGAGGATTTCATGTAGATTATAATTCTCAGTTGATATACAACAGGAGATTATAAAAGCTACCTTAGGAACTGGGACAGAAGAGTTGGCGGCACTGCCAATAAGATAATACCTTAATGAACACAGTGCCATACACGCAGAAAGTGCTTTCATATTGGCTATCCTTGACTTTGCATAAAAGGCAACCTAAGCACTGGCAAGCTGTAAGATTTGTCCAAAATCATTAACACAGGTAGGTCATCAGTCAATGACAACATATACAGTAAGACTTCGAGTCCTTTTTTTTAAGTCGCAAATCTTCCAGTAGTTAAGACCTTTTTTTTTTAAGAGATGGGGTCTCACTATGTTGCCTAGGCTGGACTTCAACTCCTAGGCTCAAATGGTCCTCCCAAGCAGCTCAGACTATAGATGCAAGCCACCACATAGAACATGTCGACATGGTATTTCTGAGAACTGACATCACCTTTACAACAAAACCAGAGCCCCTATTAAGCATCCAGAATGCTACAGTAATTGAACACTGACCATTTCTTTTCAGGTATACAATCATTTCTGACCAGCCGTCTGTTTTGGCAAACGGTGTTTTCACTCACAACTGCCAACTGCACAGATGTCTTCATTTTGAGGTATTAAAGGTGGTCTTTCTAAATCCAGAAAACCCAGTCGTCTTTCATTTAACAGTAAGTATGCAAGGCACTGTTTTTAGCCAGAGGTTTAAAGGGAGTTGACTGAAAAAGGTTGAGATGTGCTGCTTTTGAAAAGGAAATGTCTTTATTATTTCCTACTACAACAATCCTCTCTGCCTTGTCGCACTAGCATTTGTGACTCCTTGACTTGGTCTAAGTCAGCATATGGTGGTGCTACTTCTAACGCTTCTGGAACCCTCATTAACAAATACCTTCAGTGTGTGCCATTTCACAATGAATTTAACTAATTTCCACCACCTCAGCAGCAGTAAAAGAAGGAAATACTGCCCCACTCATCAAATGTATACCAATTACGGCTTGCTATTTGGCACTATCTGCTTCTATGCTTCACATCAAGTCCTTTGACTTGCTTCAATGTGCATGTGTCAAATTTAAAGCCACTTTTGTCCTCCTGGGCCCACTGGAGGGTCCCCAGCAAGGGCCACTATCCACCGGCTGTCAGGGCAGTTGGCTGGGTACTGAGAGGCTGTTGGAGCCTTATCTTCTTACTTACTTCTGGCCTTTCCAATTTGCTCTATATTCCTATCCATGAAAACCAACCACAAATCCATCTGTACTACCTACCCCTCATCCTCTCTAAAAGCAAACAAACACCACACACACAACACTGTACTGTCTTAAAGTCTTTACAAATGCATACCTCTTTGGATTGAAAGCCCTCTCCCAGTCTTATCTCAAAGGCCAAACTCAAAATCTATTTCAGTGAGACTTTCCTTCATTCTAAAGCAAGGGCTCCCCTGACCCCATCGGTCTCTACTTGGTTACTATAACTCACTTAGCTCCTATTTATAACAAAGGATTGTTTTCTATTTGGGTATCTCATGCACACCAACTTCAGGCTCCCTATTAACAAACCTGGTACACTGTCTTACATTTAGATCAAAGGTGCTTAACTGACACCAGATTATTAATCTGCTGGCTGGAAGGCTATCATCAAAAGACAGACAATAACAAGTCTTGGTGAGGATGTGGAGAAATTGGAACCCTCATACATTGCTGGTGGGAACATAAGGAGTAGCTGGTTTGGAAAAGTATAGCAGTTCCTCAAAAAGTTAAACACACATTTACCATGACTCAGCAACTCAACTCTTACGTATATACCCAAGAGAACTGAAAACATATATTCCATAAGCTTCTACACAAATGTTCATAGCATTATTTATAACAGCCAATCATTGTAAATAACCCCCAAAATAAGTATCAACTGACAGATAAGCAAACTGTATCATACCTACACAATGAAATATTATTCAGCCACACACACAAAAAAATGAAGTACTGATACATCTTAAAACACACTGCTCAGGAGGCTGAGGAAGGAAGATCACTTGAGTCCAGGAGATTGAGGCTGCAATGTGCTATAATCATGCCTGTGAACAGCCACTGCACTCCAGCCTGGACAGTAGAGCAAGATCCCGCCTCAAATAAAAAAACCAAACAAACATGGAAAACATTATGCTAAGCTCAAGCAGCCAGACACAAAGGCCACATGTTCTAAGAATCCCCTTAAAAGAAATGCCCAGATCAAGCAAATCCAAAGTGACAGGAAGTATATTAGTGGTTGCTAGAGGCTAAGAGAGGAATGGGACTTCTTTCCGGGGTGATAAAAATGTTTTGGAATTAAGCAGCAGTGATGGTTCTACAACCTTGTAAATATATTAGCAACCACTGAATTGTAAACTTTAAAATGGTGACTTTATTGGTACGCAAATATATTACTAAAAAATTAAAAGGAATGGAGACCTGGCATGGTGGCTCATGCCTATAATACCAGCGCTTTGGGAGGTCAGGGCAACCAGATCACTTGCCAGAGTTCGAGACCAGCCTGGTCAACATATTGAAGCCCCGACTCTATTAAAATACAAAAATTAGCTGGGCATGGTGGCACATGACTTTATCCCAGCTACTCGGGAGGCTGAGGCAGGAGGATCACCTGGGCCTGGGAGGTGAAGGTCACAGTAAGCCAAGATTGCACCACTCCAGCCTAGGCGACAAAGTGAAACTGTCTCAAAAAAAAAAAAAAAAAAAAAATTAGGAGGAATGGAAGGAAAAAGGAAGAGAAGGGGATGGGGAAAAAGGGAAGAAACAAAGAAGGAGGAAGAGGGGAAGAAAAAGTGCCGGGCACGGTGGCTCACGCCTGTAATTCCAGCACTTTGGGAGGCTAAGGTTGGTGGATTATCTAAGGTCAAAAGTTCGAGACCAGCCTGACCAACATGGAGAAACCCCATCTTTACTAAAAATACAAAATTATCTGCGCGTGGTGACGCATGCTTGTAATCCCAGCTACTTGGGAGGCTGAAGCAGGAGAATGGCTTGAACCCAGGAGGCAGAGGTTGCAGTGAGCCAATATTGCGCCATTGCACTCTACTCTGGGCAACAAGAGCAAAACTGTCTCAAAAAAAGAAGAAAAGAAAAAGGAGAGAAAGAAAGGGCACCTAGACCAGCCTGGGCGCGGTGGCTCACGCCCATAATCCCAGAACTTTGGGATTACTCCCAAAGCACTTACTCCCCAAGGTTAACAAATGTTACAATATGCGAAGAAACATTTTCAAATTAGCATTACTTATATTAAACCAAAGAGGTTACACTTCTTGATTTAAGCTAACCAATTCAATTTTTAACACCTGCACTAAAACCTGGCTTGACTAAAACTTAATGAACTAGGACAATAAAGAACACTGAAAATAATAGAAATTAGAAGAATTTAGAATCTTTTTAAAAACTTGGGACGTAAAGAGAATGATCACATACAGTGACAGAAAGTTTCAATTAAAATAACTTTTCTGTCCCGAGAACTGGAAGGAACAAACAAGTATGAAGTTTCTAATGTGTGAAAATGCAGGCAAGGGAAACAAGCTGGGTTATCACTAAGTCCCTAAATCATGGAAGGAGAATTCTCCCCAGTATTGGCTCATCCTCCTTTGTATAAATCTCACATTTTATATCACACTAAAACTAGCCCATATGCAATATACATATGTCATATATAGCTAAGAGCCTATCAATAAACCTCATTATGCCAACTCAAGCAGCAATATTTACATTCCTGGTGGGATCCAGCTGTTGATATTTAACTTTAATTAAATTTAGGTAGAAAAAAACAAAACTGTTTCTTTATGAAAAGAGATGAAATGCCAAAGACAACCTGTCTCAGAAAGTTCCGCACCTATTTGTTAACTAAACAATCCTCAAATTTCAAATCCTTGTTGCAATCAAACCTTTACAAATGTCACTGCAAAAATAAAATACCCTGATGCAATAGATGACATCAATTAGAGTTGTGTTTACAAGTCTATCATTCATAGTTATAAACCTTGACCTTAACAACAAAGGACTATCGTATTCCTCTTCGTAGTCAGGCATTAAGCAAATGTGGACACAAGAACTAATAAAACTCCCTAACTACTACTCCCCTCCCAAGATTTATAGCTCAGTATTGAACTGGATTAGGCACCCTGCTAACTACTCACATTTTACTCATTATATCTATTATGAGAGTAGTTAATTATAAGAATATTACACTGTGATAAATCTAACTATGTGTATAATTTTGGAGGTTTTCTCATTCACTTAACTTGGAGCTCCATAATGGCAAACAAATCCATACTGATCACTGCTATAGCACCAGCATCCAGCGGGGGACCTCAGCAATTATTGGTAGGTTAGGTGACTGAATGAATAGTCTCTAAAACACAGCAGATACCAATAGATGTCCACTGAATTCATTAACAAGAAAGGACGTACTTTCTAATTGCTTTGTTACTAGACATATAAAACTCTATCAATACCCATTTACAATAAAGAATTAAAGAGACAGCAATACTTAATCTATAACACTGTATTTGTTCTCTATTTCACTAATTCACCTAAAAAAAAAAAAAAAAAAAAAAAGCCTCACCATTACTAGGTGCCTCTAGGGACTCCTTTGCAGGTTTTCTCTGGTCTTCATCTTCCTCAGGATTTTCCCTGGACTTTGACAGCCGGTTTCTTAGAGACATCTTCTCTTCACCCACCATTGTATTGTCTAGGAAAGAAGGTGTAAAAAGCTTTTGTATTAGTCCATTTTCACACTGCTATAAAGACACTACCTGAGACTGGGTAATTTATAAAGGAAAGAGGTTTAACTGTCTCACAGTTCCGCATGGCTGGAAAGGCCTCAGGAAACTTACAATCATGGCAGAAGACCAAGGGGAGGCAAGGCATGTCTTACGTGGCAGCAGGACAGACAGGGCAAGGAAGTGCCACATTTAAAACCATCAGCTCTCACGAGAACTCCCTCATTACCACGAGAACAGCATGGGGGAAACTGCCCCCATGATCCAACCACCTCCCATCAGGTCCCTCCCTTGACACGTGGCAATTACAGTGAGAGATGAGATTCGTGTGGGCACACAGAGGCAAACCATATCAGCTCTGAACTAAGCATCTGGCTTACGTGAACTTCACAATACCACTACATTTAGGATAGGTGAAATGTGATGATATATTCTCTTCCTTTTGCATTAATCACTTCAAAGCATTTTCTGTGTACAAGATACTCAAGATAACAAATTTGAAGAAATCAGGTCCTATAAAATAATTTCACTGGTTTAAACATAGACCCCACTTTTAAAGAACAATTTAGTTGAAGAAAGCATTAAGTATGTAAAAAAAAAAAAAAAGGATTAAATAGTAACAGGTAACTACAAAGATGCCACAAGGTGGAGTATGATTTAATAACAAGGTCAATGGTAAAAACAATACCTTAAGTTCAGAGACAGCAGAGATCAGCAGAAGATGTAAAGGTTTCACAGAAAAGAAGGTATTTGAGACACAGTCTTGAAGAATGAGAACTGTGCATTCCATGTGCAAGAAAGGATTAAAACAAGGACCTTATAAGCCCTGTTCAGGGAACCATGACTGAACTGAACTACAACAAAAACAAATTTTTAAGTATCTACAAAGTGCAAGGACCCTGCCAGGTGCTTTAAGTTTTCTCATTTGATCTTCATAACAATTCTGAAAAAAAAAAAAAAATTACCCTCAGTTTTCACATGAGAAAACAATCATTTAAAGTAGTAGTTACTGGCAGTGTCCTCCACCCATGTACCAGGAATACACCTGCAGCTGAACAAGTTGAATCCATAGGAACACACACCAGAGCCCCAGGTACTAGAGTCTCCTTTTCTTCTCATTACAGCAACTTGCCCGAGACCACACAGCTAACGACAGAGCCAGACTTGAACTGGCATTAGTTGGATCCAAACTACAAAGACCACTAACTACTGGGGGAAAAAAGTTGGTAACAGAGAAATGTGATGAGGGAAAAGACTAGAAAGGAGGACAGGAGTCAAACTATAAAGGCCTGAGAAATTAGACATTTTTCAGGAAGGCAGTGGTGAGACACTTTAAGCACTAAAAAACATGATCAAAGTCACAAAGATCAATATCAAGACAAGTACAAGGTTTACTCTAAAGCCATGTGTTTCACTAGCATGGTGCCAAGCAGCCGTAGTCCCAGCTACTTGGGAGGCTGAGAAGGGAGGATCACTTGAGCCCAGGAGTTTTGAGTCTGGCGTGGGCAACATAGCAAGACCACATCTCGAGAAACAATTATTTATGTATTTATTTGTTGAGAACGAGTATCGCTTTGCCCAGGCTGGAGTACAGTGGCGCGATCTCGGCTCACTGCAACCTTCGCCTCCTGGGTTCAGGCGATTCTCCTGCCTCAGCCTCCCGAGCAGCTGTGATTACAGGCGCCTGCCACCATACGTGGCTAATTTTAGTATTTTAGTAGAGACAGGGTTTCCCCATGTTGGTCAGGCTGGTCGTGAACTTCTGACCTCAAATGATCCGCCTGCCTCAGCCTCCCAAAGTGCTGGGATTATAGGCATGAGCCACCGTACCCGGCCAAAAAAACCATTTTAAATAAAAAGTAAAGCAGTGTTTCACTATGTGATAAAGTTTTCAAGAGTCTAAAGCAAGAAGAAAACAACTGTGAAATACTCATTACATTATTCTAAAGCTACATATCATTTCTGAGACTACAGTCTTTCCTAATTTTTATATCAAAATATCCTTTTCTGTATAAAAGGATGAAATATAGTACATGGTGAGTTTGGTTGTTTTTCAACTATCACAACTTGGCAAAGTAGAAATCTGACAAATCTAGATCAGCTTTCTTCTAATTATTTCTGAAATCAAACAAATGAAACAATTGTGGAATAGCAGATGAATATATCAAGTAGAAATGATATCATAAGATCTAATTAAGAGGAACTGAAGGGAAAAGTCAGGGCTAATTAATCACAAGATGATGCCCAACTTACAATAGTCCAATTCTGTGTAAAAGCGACAGAGGAAGCCACAAGAGCATCTATCTCTTCATCAGAAATGATGAGAGAAGTGAGAACTGAAAACTAAACTTTGAGGGACAGCCTCAAAGTAGAAGAAATCAGAGAAGAAAAAGAAAGATGCAAAAGGAACCAAGATGTTTCAGTAAGAGAGGAATTTTACAAGGAATAACGGGAATTTTTTTTCTGGCCAGATGATGGGGAATTTAAAGTAGATACTCTTTTAAAGAGCATATAGCAAAAGTTTAAAGCATAAAAGACAGCAAAATGAGGCCAGGTGTGGTGGCTCAGGCCTGTAATCCCAGCACTTTGGAAGGCTGAAGTGGGCAGATCATGAAGTCAGGAGATCGAGACCATCCTGGCTAACACGGTGAAACCCCGTCTCTACTAAAAATACAAAAAAAAAAAATTAGCTGGGCATGGTGGCGGGCGCCTGTAGCCCCAGCTACTTGGGAGGCTGAGGCAGGAGAATGGCATGAACCAGGGAGGCAGAGCTTGCAGTGAGCTGAGATCACGCTACTGCACTCTAGCCTGGGCAATAGAGCAAGACTCCGTCTCAAAAAAAAAAAAAAAAAAAGACAGCAAAATGATTAAAAAATGCCAGATTAAAGTTTATTACCCAAACCCTATGAAACAGTATAGCACAATGCAGTATTTCTCAAAGTAGAATACTAACAGCTGATTTTTTTAGTGCTTATGTGTTCTACATGTATTATTTTCATCTCAATAGAATCAAGACAGATACTATTGTTACTCCCCAAATATTCTTTGGCCACCAGGGGGTCCCATATACTCTTCCCTGTTTATAGAAAGCTATTTCTCCTCTGCCCTTTTATCTAGCTAACTCCTACTCGAGCCTTCAAAGAATCACGGCTGCAGCAGTAATAGAATTAATACCAACAGTTCTGATTTAATGAGCACCTATTATGCACTGCCAGGCACTGTGCTGCTAAACTTTTTACATTACATTTAATCTTTACAACCTTAGATAAGTATTATATCCTCATTTTACACATGAGTTTAGGGACGTGATTTAACTTGTCCCGAATCATATAATTCTCCAACAGCAGAGGTAGAATTCAAAACAAAGACTATCAGATTCTACAACCTGCCCTCCTAATCGCTGGACTGCCTCCAACTCACACCCTCTGAAGTTTCCTCTACCACCGCCTCTCATCTTACCCTCTCTGCGGTCCCACTATACTCTGCGCATCCTGTCACATGTTACGTTGCCCTATAATCAGAGAGCAATACTCTCTGTCTCTTACATTAGGCTTAAGTTCTCAAAGATAGGGATTACATAGTATTTTCTGTAAGACTCCCCCAAATCTAGTGTGGAGTACCTGGAGTGCAACAGGCAGGCATTAAGAGAGAAAGCGAATGTATCAGTTAACATGTAACCAATTATTCTAAGTACAAGACAGTCCCTGACTTATGATGGTTCAACTTAAAGTTTTTCAACTTTATGATGGTGCAAAAGCAACATGCATTCCGGGGAAATCATATTTAGAGTACTCATACAACTATTCTGCTTTTCACTGTCAGTGTAGTATTCAATAAATTACACGCGATAGTGAACGCTTTATTGTAAAATAGTCTGTGTTCAATGACTTTGCCCAACTGTAGGCTAATATTAAGTGTTTGGGGCATACTTAAGGTACACTAGGCTAAAAATACAAAAAAAAAAAAAAATTTAGCCAGGCGTGGCGGCAAGCACCTGTAATCCCATCTACTCAGGAGGCTGAGGCAGGAAAATCGCTTCAACCCAGGAGGCAAAGGTTGCAGTGACCACAAGTTGTACCACCATACTCCAGCCCGGACAACAGAGTGAGACCCTGTCTCCAAAAAAAAAAAATATAAAAAGAGGGTCCTTGGTAATAAGATGAGGAACCATCAAGCTACTTTAGAGGAAACCTTACATCAAAAGCTAAAACAGGGCTGGGCATGGTGGCTCACACCTATAATCCCAGCACTTTGGGAGGCTGAAGGTGGGCAGATCACAAGGTCAGGAGATGGAGACCATCCTGGCTAGCCTAGCACGGTGAAAGCTCGTCTCTGCTAAAAACACAAAAAATTAGCCAGGTGTGGTGGCAGGCACCTGTAGTCCCAGCTACTCGGGAGGCTGAGGCAGAAGAATCGCTTTAACTTGGAGGCAGAGGTTGCAGTGAACCTCAATCGCGCCATTGCACTCAAGATAAGTTAGATCAAGTCACTTCACAACTCAAACCCCTTCAAACATCGTAAGTCCTTACCATGATCTAGTAACTCCTGCATTACCTGCCACTCACCACCAACTCCTTAAATACCATCAATTTTTTTTTTTTTTTTTAAGATGGAGTTTTGCTCTTGTTGGCCAGACTGGAGTGCAATGGCACGATCTCAGCTCACTGCAACCTCCACCTCCTGGGTTCAAGCAATTCACCTGCATCAGTCTCCAGAGCAGCTGGGGTTACAGGCCACCACACCCAGCTAATTTTGTATTTTTAGTAGAGACGGCGTTTCTCCATGTTGGTCAGGTTGGTCTCGAACTCCCAACCTCAGGTGATCCACCTGCCTCGGCCTCCCAAAGTGCTGGGATTACAGGCGTGAGCCATCGCACCTGGCTTTTTTTTTTTTTTTTTTTTTGAGACGGAGTCACCCTATGTTGCCCAGGCTGGAGTGCAGTGGCATGATCTTGGCTCTCTCATTTTCTCTACTCATTACTTTGGCCTTCCACTGTTTCTTAAACAAGCGCACTGGCTCACGCTTGTAATTCTAGCACTTTGGGAGGCCGACGTGGGTGGATAACGAGGTCAGGAGTTCTAGACCAGCCTGGCCAAGATGATGAAACTCCGTCTCTACTAAAAATCCGAAAAATTAGCCAGGGGCGGTGGCGGCAGGTGCCTGTAATCCCAGCCACTCGGGAGGCCAAGGCAGAGAATTGCTTGAACCCAGGAGGCAGAGGTTGCAGTCAGCCGAGATCATGCCACTGCACTCCAGCCTGGGTGACAGAGCTAGACTCCATCTCAAAAAAAAAAAAAAAAAAAAAAAGAAAAGAAAAGGAAAGGAAAGAAGAGGACAGGACATGGGATATTTCACAATTGGGGGACATGCATAGCTACGATTTGATTACATGCACAGTTTTAGAAGGAAGGACAAAGAAATATAGTGGAGTATGCTGCAAGTAAGTTGAGGAAGTGAAAACAGCGATCATAAGACTAGTCTCTCAAGAGGTCTAGCAGTGAAGGAATCGCTAATGTTTAGGAAGCAGGTAACTAAGTGCTGAGAGCAGGAGGTGTAGCACATATCTCATTTAACATGTCCATTTTTAAAGATGCAGGAGATTCAGAAATGCTAACAAACTTATTCAAAGTCACAGGTAACATAACGCTAAGTAGACAGCTATTTACACAACACACTGATTGAATAAGAATTTCTTAAGAATCTAATCTGTGCACGCAATTACATTATAATACAGTGTGATAAGCATCTAACTTATCTTAAGAAAGCAAAACAAAAAGAATTGATTTGAGAAACAAATGAACTTGGAAAGACATGTCAACTTTAGCCTGCTCAGTGTTCCCATTAATAAAGCTTTCAAAAGAGCCCATAAATCTGAATCACAAGGCCGGGCGCGGTGGCTCAAGCCTGTAATCCCAGCACTTTGGGAGGCCGAGACGGGCGGATCACGAGGTCAGGAGATCGAGACCATCCTGGGTAACACAGTGAAACCCCGTCTCTACTGAAAATACAAAAACTTAGCCGGGCGAGGTGGCAGGCGCCTGTAGTCCCAGCTACTCGGGAGGCTGAGGCAGGAGAATGGCGTGAACCCGGGAGGCGGAGCTTGCAGTGAGCTGAGATCCGGCCACTGCACTCCAGCCTGGGTGACTGAGCGAGACTCCGTCTCAAAAAATAAAAAAAAAAAAAAAAATGTGAATCACAAATACTGAGTGCCCACTCCAGGTGAAGAACTTTGCCACATCACCCTTAGATTCAGTGGGGGAAAAGGGACACAACTGTGGATAGAATTTACAATCCAGAGCAAAAAAACTTTCCCTCTGGCACCCAAAGGTTTGCCCTAACACAGCGCTACAACTTTTACACGTCACAGAACTGGGTCATTAAGTAATTAGCAGAACTAAAGAACAGGAACAAATTCTCATTTACATCTGTATGGTTAGTATAATCTCTTAACCAATGTGGCAAAAAAAAAAAAAAAAAAAAAAAAGCAAAACAAAGCCATCCTCTTAAAAAAATGAACTTAGCTAGTCTTTGTTAAAAACTTTCTCCATTTTTTTTCCCATAGGAAAAAGGGACTCTTCCCTGGTTAATACAGTAGTTCTCCCATATCCATGGGGGATACGGTCCAAGACTCCCAGTGGATGCCTAGAACGGTGGATAACAGTGAATCCAATACACGTTGTTTTTTCCTACACATACCTATTATAAAGTTTCATCTACAGGCTAGGCAAAGTGGCTCATGCCTGTATTCCCAGCACTTTGGGAGGCCAAGGCAGACAGATCACCTGAGGTCAGGAGTTTGAGACCAGTCTGCCCAACACAGTGAAACCCTCCCAGTCTCTACTAAAAATACAAAAATTAGCCAGGGGAGCTGGTTGCGGTGGCTCATGCCTGTAATCCCAGAATTTTGGGAGGCTGAGCCGGGGATCACCTGAGGTCGGAAGTTCAAGACCAGCCTGATCAGTAAGATATGACCAGTCTTTACCAATAAAAAAAAGAAAGAAAGAAAGAAAAAAAAATTAGCCACGTGTGGTGGCAGGCACTTGTAATCACAGCTACTCAGAAGGCTGAGGCAGGAGAATTGCCTAAACCCAGGAGGCGGAGGTTGCGGTGAGCCGAGATCGCGCCATTGCACTCCAGCCTGGGCAACAAAGAGCCAAACTCCATCTTAAAAAAAAAAAAAAATTAGCCGAGCATAGTGGGACACGCCTGTAATCCCAGCTACTTGGGAGGCTGGGGCATGAGAATCATTTGAACCTGGGAGGCAAAGTTTCAGTAAATTAGGCATAGTAAGAGATTAACAATGTATTGTATTAAAATTCACTTGGTCTCTCTTGGAATGTCTTATTGTACTCTTGTTTCCCACCTTAGGTAGCTGACACTACAGAAAGCGGCTAAGCGGGGATCACTATATTTCTCATTCAAAAGTTCCTTCCTCTGTCTACCAACTTACTCATTCTTTCATTGGGCCAACCCTGAGAATTAACAGATAGGCTAAACCAGCCTTCATGAAATGTACTAGCAGAGGAACAAAGCAACTAATTCATTACAATTAATGATCAACTTCTGCTAAGGAGAATAAAGAGTTCGTGGAGGGCTTAATGGGGATGGGGTGATTTCCAAAGGAAGCGATATGTGGGCTGATACATGAGGCAGGTATAAGAGTTGGAGGGAGGGAGAGAATATAGCATTAGAGGTGGAGGAAACTCCCAAAAGCCAGGAGATAGGAAAGAAAATGTAGCTTTCCAGTAACAAAAATAAAGCCAGTGTGGCATGAACCTGGAAAGCCAGAAAGAAAGTGGGCCAAATGAACCAGAGATAGAAAGAGTGTGCTCACTCAGTAGGTCTTTATCCTAAAAGATTGCGAAACCTCAGAGGGGTTCTTAGCACATGATTCACTAAAACACGTGCATTTCTAAACGACAACTCAATGCCACAGAGCTCCTTCCAAAACCGATTCTCACACCCAGACAACACACAGACTTCCTTAACAAGTCATTCACTGACACCGCCCAACTTTTAAAAGGCACACACACACACACACACAAAAAGCTTCAAATTGAATTCTACTTCAAGGAAGAGGAAACCAAGTACGCTGGAAAAAAAAAAAAAAAAAAGTTTAAATAGGTGGCAGTCACTTAAACATTAAAAAGTGACCAACAGGCCAGGTGCGGTGGCTCACGCCTGTAATTCCAGCACTTTGGGAGGCCGAAGCGGGCGGATCACTTGAGGTCAGGAGTTCGAGACCAGCCTGGTCCAACATGGTGAACCCCCGTCTCTACTAAAACTACAAAAATTACCTGGGCGTGGTGGCGCACGCCTGTAATCCCAGCTACTCGGGAGGCTGAGGCAGGAGAATCGCTTGAACCCGGGAAGCGGAGGTTGCAGTAAGCCGAGATTGCGCCACTGCACTCTAGCCTGGCGACAGAGCGAGACTCCGTCTCAAACAAACAAAAATAAGTGACCAACGAACTTAACCTATATATAAATACAGAGAATAAAGTTTATATAGTTGTTTCTCACTTAGAGATGGTCGTTCAATATACATATTATTTAAATTACATGGCCATTAACACTTAGGGAAAACAGAAACTTCAGTACATCCTAATATTTTAAAATAAAACATGAGCTTGATTAAAGGTTCTGGTGCCCATACAGATTTTCATGTCTTGCTAATGCCATCCTTCCCTTCACACATTTTCTCTAAATCATTAAAAAGCTGACTTCCTGAGTGCATTTTTGGTTTCGCTTTTTAAAGAATAAAACGTCTTCCAATTCCTAACTTTCTTTACTACCGACTTGAGAGATGCCACGAGATTTCGGGAATACCAAACCAGCGTGCAGGGTTTAAAAGCCTTCCCGTGACCCGGGCGCCTCACGGTAACTTTCCCGCCCTCTCCTCCCCAACTCCCCTGCACTCGCCGAGTCTCGCCTTCGCCCCAGCACAGCCCAGGACAAGGCCGAGTCGGAGCTGCTGCCGCCACCGCTTCCCCTCTGGCTGAGGCCGGTGGACCCAAGCGGGAAGCGAGGAGAGGCGCGGGAGCACCACCGTTACCTGAGGCCCGCGCCCGGCAGCGGGGACTTCAGCCAAGAGGGCAGAGCCGGGAAGCAGTCACAGAGCGGCCAGCCGGAAGGTCGGCTCCGGGAACCTCTCCTGGCGCCCAGCGCCCGCAACGTCGCCTGCTGGGCGGCAGAGAAAGATAAAGCGCCGGACAGCCCGGCCCCTACGCCCCCTGCCTCCGAGCTCCGCTGCGTCACGCGCAGGGCCAGCTCCGGCTGAGCATCCTATTGGTGGTCCCGAGGTTGCCAGGCTCCGCCCACCTCCCCGCCCCTTCCCGGGCGCGCGGGTTCCCGGCGCCAGCGCTCTTAGCTGGCCCTGGCAGCCTGCCAGGTAAGCTTCTCACCTGGACATCATGACACCAGCGACAACATCTTGCTTGACACTTCCACCCTAGCTGTAGAAGGTGAAGCCAAAACCGGACTGCGACAACTCCCTGCAAGTCCGAAACGGCATCCTGCGTGGTAGCATGGAGCTGCGGGGTCGTTTGGCTCCTAGGCCGACTGGAATAAGCCACTTCTGAAGCTGTGGATCATTGCAGTTTGAACTCACCATCCAGGAACAACGTAGAACTAGCCAGAAGCAAGAATCGCTGACTTATCTACACACCAAGATTCGTGCTTTATCAGGAGATTCCTTAGGCTTTGAAAAGCAGCGTCCTTCAGCAACATTCAAACTAGGTAAGGGGACAAAACCTGCACCAAATAATAAAACACACCAAATAATGGGACAACTAAGTAATATTTAAGGGCCCTTGAGGCCGGGCGCAGTGACTCACTCCTGTAATCCCAACACTTTGGGAGGCTGAGGTGGCTGGGTCACCTGAGGTTAGGAGTTCGAAACCAGCCTGACCAACATGGTGAAACCCCGTCTCTACTAAATACAAAAAATTACCGGGCGTCGTGGCGCGCGCCTGTAATCCCAGCTATTCGGGAAGCTGAGGCAGGAGGATTGCTTGAACCCGGAAATCGGAGGTTGCAGTGAGCCTAGATTATGCCATTGCACTCCAGCCTGGGCAATAAGAGCAAAACTCCTTCTCAAAAAAAGTTTTAAAAACAAAATAAATAGGGCCGGGCACGGTGGCTCACACCTGTAATCCCAACACTTTGGGAGGCCAAGGCGGGCGGATCACGAGGTCAGGAGATCGAGACCATCCTGGCTAACACGGTAAAACCCCATCTCTACTAAAAATACAAAAAAAATTAGCCGGGCGTGGTGGTGGGCACCTGTAGTCCCAGCTACTTGGGAGGCTGAGGCAGGAGAATCGCTTGAACCCGGGAGGTGGAGGTTGCAGTGAGCCAAGATCGTGCGGCTGCACTCCATCCAGCCTGGGCGACAGAGCAAGACTCCGTCTCAAAAATAAAAAAATTTTAAAAAATTAAATAAAATAAATAAAGGGCCCTCGTGACTTCATAATCAAAAGAAGAATGATGCAGAGAGATTTGGGACAGAGATTAAATACAATAGTTAATCGCTTGGATTTTGTGAAGGCAGAGGTGTAGGTGAATTTAGAGTAAAGGTAGGTGAAAAGGCAATGATGAGAGGAGCAGAGACTGAAGAGTTGCACTCGCAGCCTGCAAACTAATACCGGCTAGCCTGGCCTGACTAATTGCTTCTTCCCCACTCCTCCCCAGGACAAAAATCCCCGAAGAAATAGATGAGGTTTAACAGAACTGACTACTTCTGTGGTCCTTTAAACAAAGTGGATTTGTACACGTTCCCTTGGCCACCCAGCAGGCTGCACTGTTCACTCAAAGCAGAACTGGCCCTCAGTGTCCAGTCGAGTTTAGTACTGGATGTCATTGGCAGAAGAGCTCCATTTGGCCTCTTCTACAACTGTGATTGCCACGTGTGCCAACTAGTTGGTGACAGGGTCTGGTAGACCCCAGCTGCTTCCCCTCCCTACTCCCACTAGTTATAGAGCAGTAGGAACATAGGGACTCATTTCTGTTGGGATTCTGTTCGCTACCTTTTATACACACCAAGATGACCCGCTTTTTCGCTGTTTGATTCATTCATTCAAAAAATATTGATAGTATTCTTGGTGCTAGAAATACAACAGTGAATAAACAGAAGAAACCCCTGCACTTAGAGGCTTATGTTCTGCAGGACTAGGTATGAAAGGAAACAAACAGGTGGCTCAAGCCTATAATCCCAGCACTTTGGGAGACTGAGGCAGGAGGATCACTTTGAGGCCAGGAGTACAAGACCAGCCTGAGCAGCATAGTGAAACTCCCTCTCTACAGAATTTAAAAACAACAACAATGACAACAAAATTTGCTGGGAATTGTGGCAGGCCCCTATGGTCCCAGCTACTCGGGATGCTGAAGTGGGAGGATTGCCTGTGGTGGGGGGTGTGGGGTGGGGGGTGAGGGACGGAGGATGCAGTGAGCCAAAAAATCAGACCACTGCACTGCAGCCTGGTCGACGGAGTGGGATTCTGTTTGAAACAACAAAAGATTGTGTTTCTAATGGAGAACATAAGTAATAAAACGAATAGATGAGCTAATCACTGGCAGTGATAAGTATTGAGCAGAAAACAAAACAAAATGGTCAAGGCAGGACTTTCTGAGGAGACAATTTAGGAGCTAAGACCTAAATGACAAGAGGGAGCCAGCCAAGCCAACCATGGGGAGGAAGAACATTCTAGACAGAGGATAATGGGTGTGAAGGCCCCGATGCTGAACTGTGGCTAATGC
The DNA here is from genome assembly GCF_037993035.2 of Macaca fascicularis. Classification (NCBI taxonomy): domain Eukaryota; kingdom Metazoa; phylum Chordata; class Mammalia; order Primates; family Cercopithecidae; genus Macaca; species Macaca fascicularis. The sequence goes on along the minus strand of NC_088375.1, from coordinate 36,793,921 downwards.
TGAAGCGTGGCTGTTTGAGGAACAGGCCAGGAGGCTTCAGCATGTTAAGTAGGGGTTTGGAGTTGAATTTAGAGCATTAAGCAGGAACCTAATCACGTTGTTTGGATTTGTCTGTTAAGTGCAAGGCAAGATAATGAAGGGTTTGGGTTTTTGTTTTTTTGAGATGGGGTCTCACTCTGTTGCCCAGGCTGGAATGCAGTGGTGCAATCAGGGCTCACTGCATCCTCTACTTCCCCAGGCTCACTAAGTCATCCTCTCACCTCAGCCTCCCAAGTAGCTGGGACTACAGGCAGGCGCCACCACACCAGACTAATTTTTGTATTTTTGTAGAGACGGGTTTCGTTGTATTGCCCAGGCTGGTCCTGAACTCCTGGGCTCAAGTGATCCTCCCGCCTCAGCCTCCTGAACTGCTGGGATTATAGGCATGAGCCACTGTGCCCAGCCATTGGTTTATTTTTTTTTTAATCAAACTATTTTATAGAGAATGACTTGAAGGGAGCAGAAATGGAACAAAAGGAGCTGAAGAACAATACAAAGTTATTGGGCAAGTTCATGGGGTATATGGTGGTACCTGGACTAGGCTGGTTGGTGTGGAAATAGAAATTGAAAGATTTCAGGATATTTTCCTGAGGTGCAGGTGTGAAGAAAGGTAGTAAACAAGATGAATCCCAGATTGTTTCCTTAAGCAATTGAGAGGATGGTGATACCATTTAGTGCAAGGGCAAAGATGATATATGATTGGAGTGACTCCAAAGCCTCTGCTCAGACTCCAAGCCTCTCCCACCACTGCACTGAAAATCTCACATTACACAATCCTTGGGAATCAAGATTTGGTTAAATGCAAGTGTTGACTTCATCATATTAAAAAAAAAAAAATAGGACACTAATAAGTATAAGCCATTTCAAAACAATGAGATAAGTGTTACAATAAAAGGATGTTAAAGGCCAGGCACGGTAGCTAATGCCTGTAATCCCAACACTTTGGGAGGCCAAGGTGGGCAGATCACCTGAGGTCAGGAGTTCGAGACCAGCTTGGCCAACATGGTGACAACCTGTCTCTACTAAAAATACAAAAAAATAGCCAGGTGTGGTGGCGGACGCCTGTAATCCTAGCTACTTGGGAAGCTGAGGCAGGAGAATCTCTTGAACCTGGGAGGCGGAGGTTGCAGTGAGCCGAGATCGCACCACTGCACTCCAGCCTGGGCGACAGAGCAAGTCTCCCTCTCAAAAAGAAAAAAAAAAAGATGTTAAAAAAAAATTGTTTATTAGCCAGGCACAGTGGCTCACGCCTGTAATCCCAGCACTTTGGGAGGCCAAGGTGGGCAGATCACTTTAGGTCATGAGTTCGAGACCAGCCTGGCCAACATGGCGAAACCCCCATCTCTACTAAAAATACAAAAAATTAGCCGGGTGTGGTGGCAGGCATCTATAATCCCAGCTACTCGGGAGGCTGAGGCAGGAGAATCGCTTGAACCCAGAACCCAGGAGGTGGAGGTTGCATTGAGCGGAGATTACATCACTACACTCCAGCCTGGGCAACAGAGGGAGACTCTGTCTCAAAAAAAAAAAAAAAAGTGTCTACACAACATGGTCATTGTGTGGATTAAATGGGTTAATGCCTTCAAAGCTTCACATATATTTTATTTTTTTTAATTTTATTTATTTATTTTTATTTATTTATTTATTTATTTTATTTTTTTTTTTTTTGAGACGGAGTCTTGCTCTGTCGCCCAGGCTGGAGTGCGGTGAGGCGATCTCCACTCACTGCAAGCTCCGCCTCCCGGGTTCACGCCATTCTTCTGCTTCAGCCTCCCGTGTAGCTGGGACTACAGGCGCCCGCCACCACGCCTGGCTAATTTTTTTTTGTATTTTTAGTAGAGATGGGGTTTCACCACAGTCTGGATCTCCAGACCTTGTGATCCACCCACCTCGGCCTCCCAAAATGCTGGGGTTACAGGTGTGAGCCACCGCGCCCGGCAAAGCTTCACATATAGACGCTGGTATATAGAAGTGCTCAACCAGTTTTAATAGTTAATGTTATTTTATTTTTATTCTTAGTTTTGGAGACAGGTTTCTTGCTCCATCACACAGGTTGGAGTGCAATGGCATGATTGTAGCTCACTGCAGCCTCAAACTTCTGGACTCAAACTGTCCTCCTGCAGCAGCCTTCTAACTAGCTGTGATTAAAGGTGTGAGCCACGAGGCCTGCCTAACCGCTGTTATTATTGTTTATGTTATGATCTTCTGAATACAGTGGGAGCAGGTTAATGATTATCACAGCTGGCAGTTGGAGGAGAGGGAAGAGAGAATGGAGGAAGGCTAACTGAGCCCAGTTTTCTGAACCAGTAGAGGAGTTTTTTTGTCAGGGTAGGGAGGAGGAACATTCCAAACAAAGGGAAAAAAAATCAAGGTCAAAGGCCACAAGGCAATAAGGAGACAGAACCATCCAGGAGACATGAAGGAAGTCATAAGTATTGTTAAAGGGGCCAGGAGTAAAGCCAGTGTCAGGACTTAAAAAGTTTGTAGACCATGTTGAGACGTTCTGAGCCATACTCTCTTTTTTTTTTTTTTTTTTTTTTGATGGGGTGGGGTGTGGACAGGGCCTCACTGTCACCCAGGCAAGGGTGCAAATCTGGACTCATTGCAACCTCTGCCTCCCAGACTCAAGCAATCCTCCCATCTCAGCCTCTCAAGTGGTTGAGACCACAAGCACCCACCACCATGACTGACTAATTTATTTTATTTTATTTTTGAGATGGAGTTTTGCTCTTGTTGCCCAGGCTGGAGTGCAGTGGCGCAATCTCGGCTCACCGCAACTTCTGCCTCCCAGGTTCAAGCAATTCTCCTGCCTCAGCCTCCCAAGTAGCTGGGATTACAGGCATGCGCCACCACACCTGGCTAATTTTGTATTTTTAGTAGAGACAGGGTTTCTCCATGTTGGTCATGCTAGTCTTGAACTCCTGACCTCAGGTGATCTGCCTGCCTCGGCCTCCCAAAATGCTGAGATTACAGGCGTGAGCCACAGCGCCCGGCTTAATTTTTTTTTTTTTTTTTGTAGAGACAGGGTCTCACTATATTGCCCAGACTGATTCATATTTTTATAGATAGTGGGGAGCCAGTGAAGGATGTTAAGTAGAGGGGAGTTATGATTTAGGAGACTGTACTAGAGGAGATGCAGCTGGAGGTGGAGAGATCAATTAGAAGGGTGATGTGGTAATACAAGTGAGAGATGATAAAAGCCTAAACTAAGGCAGTAGCAAACTAAGGCAGAAAGAAAGAAAGGGACATATTTGAAAGATAGTTAAAGTGACAATTGACAGAATTAGATAGTGTTTGGATGGTGGCGGGGAGGTATTAAGGATGTATCCAGGATTTATGACTTAGCAGTCCGGGTGGGTAGAGTTAATGCTGACCGAGATAAGAAAATACATCCAGGAAAAGGAGCCAGAATAAGCTTTACCTGGGTTAATATTTAAACTGCGTTAGTACACCTTCTACTAAAACCTGAAAGAATAGAACAAGAAGCAATGAACTTTCCTTCTGTTTTGACAATAAAGTAGCTTTCACGTGTTTTCTATCAACAATGCATATTGGCCGAAAATAAAATCAAATACAGAAAAATACAAAGATAAAAGCCATCTAATACTCTATCCAGAGATGCAGCTAAACGTTGCTGTAGAGAAGAAAAAGAACAATGGCTAAGGCCTAGAACTGAGCCCTACTGCCAGAAGGCACTGGGTTCTATAGGGGAGACAAAAAGGGAAACTGAACAAAAATCAAACCAGCCTTTTAAAAACACAAACAAAACATCTCAGCTCTTCAAAGGACCACAACTCCCTTAGGGATACCAAACAGGCAATAAATCTTTACCCCATCCCAAGTATGTATAATTTCGCCATTGGCGTTCACTCAAGCATAGGGAAAACAGATTAATCTGGAGTTAAGGTTTTGTGATTGAGTAAGACAGTGAGGCAAGGGTGTAAACCAGGACACAGACCTTCATTGGAACGTTTCTGAAAACTCTTGAAGGGCTGGAATCCTGTCTTGTTTATATCCCAAAGCACCTAACACAATATCTATGGGTTACCCAATAAAGAGATTGAATGAATTAAGAAAGTAACTGAAAGCATGAGGTCCTAGAGTGTGGGTCAACCTCGAAGACAACAGGGGTCTGACACATTCCTCTTCTCAGTGATTCTCTTCCTTCCTTCCTTCCTTCCTTCCTTCCTTCCTTCCTTCCTTCCTCTTTCTTTCTTTCTTTGTTTCCTTCCTTCCTTCTTTCTTTCTTTCTTTTTTTCTTTCTTTTCTTTCTCTTTCTCTTTCTTTCTCTCTCTTTCTCTCTTTCTCTCTTTCTCTCTTTCTTCTTTTCCTTCCTTCCTTCCTTCCTTCCTTCCTTTTTTTTTGAGAAAGAGTTTAGCTCTTTTTGCTCAGGCTGGAGTGCAGTGGTGTGATCTTGGCTCACTGCAACCTCCGCCTCCCGGGTTCAAGTGATTCTCCTGCCTCAGCCTCCTGAGTAGCTGGGATTACAGGCATGTACCACCACGCTTGGCTAATTTTTTGGATTTTTAGTGGAGACAGGGTTTCACTATGTTGGCCAGACTGGTCTCGAACTCCTGACCTCAGGGGATCAACCTGCCTCGGCCTCCCAAAGTGCTGGGATTACAGGCGTGAGCCATGGCGCCCACCTGATCCAGTCATCTTTCAAGCTATATCATCACTTGTTTTTCTGCAAGCAGAAGTCTTTATATACAAGGGAGAGAGCAATCTATGCTGGTTAAGAAAATCCATCTTGCCTACATGAATTTTCTCTAGCTCTAAATAGCAAAGTACATTCTAGGCACCACCAGAGATGTAATGATAGTTCCAAGAGGTATGCACATAAGGAAACAGCATCAAGAGTTTCTCAAGCACCACTGGTGAATGGATTCTACCACCTGACTGTCCCACATAGGAATGGAATAGCTGCCACACAGCTGTGCTTGCCAGTGACCCAGTTCATCTTTTCTGACACTACCAGAATTTATTCCCCATGATTCTTTCTCCAACAGGAAGGGGCTAAGATTATTTCTCCAACAGGAAGGGGCTAATTTTCTTTATTAGCCTAATATGTATTGTTTTTATTTCCAAGAGGAAGACAGATGTATTCCTTATTAGATAAATAACACAAACTTGGCCAGACACGGTGGCTCACGTCTGTAATCCCAGTGCTTTGGGAGGCTGGGTTGGGTGGTTCACCTGAGACCAGGAGTTTGATACCAGCCTGGCCAACATGGCAAAATCCCATCTCTACTAAAAATACAAAAATTAGCCAGGTGTGGTGGCTCACTCCTGTAATCCCAGCTACTGAGGAGGCTTGAGGCATGAGAATCACTTGAATCCAAGAGGCAGAGGTTTCAGTGAGTCAACATTATGCCACTGCACTTAAACCTGGGCAAAAGAGCGAGATTCTGTCTCAGAAAACAAACAAACAAACAAATAAACGAAACCACAAGCTTGCTGAAAAATTCAGAAAACATATATAATTATTAAGGAAGAAAATAAAAATGACTCAAAATGAAATAATCACCTTTAACACTTTAACATTTTGGTGTCCATTCTTTCACACAATTCTTTATGCATACAGACACATTCAAATATTGAATTTTTTCACTGAAGATTTTGCATTTGTGAATTTTTCTTAATACACTCTTTTTTTTTTTTTTTTTTGAGATGGAGTCTCGCTCTGTCGCCCAGGCTGGAGTGCAGTGGCATGATCTTGGCTTACTGCAACACCTCTGCCTCCCAGGTTCAAGTGATTCTCCTGCCTCAGCCTCCCAAGTAGCTGGGATTACAGGCATCTGTAATCCCGGCTAATTTTTGTATTTTTAGTAGAGACAGAGTTTCACCATGTTGGCCAGGTTGGTCTCAAACTCCTGACCTCAGGTAATCTGCCCGCCTTGGACTCCCAAAGTGCTGGGGTTACAGGCATGAGCTACCGCGCATGCCAGGCCTACATACTTTATTTTTTAAAGCAGGTTTGTTTTGTTTTGTTTTGTTTTTTGAGACAGAGTCTTGCTCTGTCGCCCAGGCTGGAGTGCAGTGGCGTGATCTCAGCTCACTGTAAGCTCTGCTTCCCGGGTTCAAGCCATTCTCCTACCTCAGCCTCCTGAGTAGCTGGGACTACAGGAACCCGCCACCACGCCTGGCTAAATTTTTTTGTGTGTTTTTAGTAGAGACGGGGTTTCACTGTGTTAGCCAGGATGGTCTCTATCTCCGGACCTCTTGATCTCAAGTGAACCATCCAACCTAGCCTCCCAAAGCACTGGGATTACAGGCAGGCGTGAGTCACTGCACCTGGCCCAGGTTTTTTTTTTTTTTTTTTTTTTTGAGATGGAGTCTGGCTCTGTTGCCCAGACTGGAGTGCAGTGGCACGATCTTGGGTCACTGCACTCCTGGGTTCAAGTGATTCTCCTGTCTCAGCCTCTCAAGTAGCTGGGATTACAGGTGTGTGTCACCACACTCGGCTAATTTTTTGTATTTTTAGCAGTGACAGGGTTTCTTCATGTTGGCCAGGCTGATCTGAACTCCTGAACTCAAGTGATCTGCGCACCTCAGCCTCTCAAAGTGCTGGGATTACAGGCTTGAGCCACCCCACACGGCTTAGAGCAGTTTTAGGTTTATGGGAAAGTTAAGCAGAATGTATGTATACCACCTACCACCATAAGTGTACATATAGCCTCCCCCATTGTCAACATCCCCCACCTGAGTGGTACATTTATTCCAATTGATGAACTTACATGGACACATCATTATCACCCAATGTTCATGGTTTACATTACAGTTCACTCTTGGTATTGATATTATTTTTTAAGGGCTTTATTGGTGACCTATATATTGGTGATCTATTTATTGGTGACCTATCTTGGTGATCTATATATTAATCAGAAGTAATTAATTTATTACCTGGTAAGCAAAATAGAACTTAATTTTGTTTAGCCCAAGTGTATTCCTCTTTCTGAGTTCACAAAGTATGCCTGAGTCAATTTTCTGTCTTTAGTAAACTTTTGTTATAATTTTACGTACTTTAATTACATTCCTTTTAAACCTTCACCGTTTGAATATTGAAAATTCCCAGGCTTTCTGGACTATCATACTACAGCTTCTCTTTTGGCCTCCACAACTAATAAATACCTTGCTTGACCATCTTCATATCTTTAGGCAATTATGTTTTCCTTAAGGTTTAGATGATTTGAGGCACCATGGCATAGTATCATGGTAGGGTCAAATTTTTCTGTCTGTTTCGTTGTGCCTTTCCAATATTGGTTAACCTTGGGGTCCTTTGAGGCCACAGGAAAATATTGAGCTGTTGACAGTGACTCTAAGACATGTTTCTAGGATTATAAATTATATCTCAGAGCCCAACTACATTACGAGTACAATTTTCCCTTCAGTCTAACTCACACTTCTCTATATCGAAGCTCAGTTTTACTCGCTCAGCCAGTCTCTTGAGCTTTTTCCCTTTTTTTTCTTAGGGAAGTTGCTCTCTTGAAAAAAAAAAAAAAAAGTAATTATCAACATCATGGGGCCAGGCTTACTGGCTTATGCCTGTAATTTCAGCACTTTGGAAAGCCAAGGTGGGTACATCACTTGAGATTGGGAGTTCAAAACCAGCCTGGCCAACATGGCAAAACCTGTCTTTACTAAAAATACAAAAATTAGCTGGGTGTGGTGGTACATGTCTGTAATCCCAGCTACTTGGGAGGCTGAGGCAGGAGAATTGCTTGAACCCGGGAGGCGGAAGTAACAGTGAGCTGAGATCGCACCACTGTATTCCAGCCTGGGCGACAGAGCGAGACCCTGTCTCAAAAACGACAAAAAAAAACAAAAAAAACAAAAAAAACAAAAAAAAAACAACCATAGTGAGACTAGATCTCACTATGTTGCCCAGGCTGGACTCAAACTTGTGGGCTCAAGCAATCCTCCTGCCTCAGCCTCCTGAGTAGCTGAGATTACAGGTGTACACTACTGCAACCACCTCTTTTTTTTTTTGTTCCTGTCAGATTGGTATTACTCTACAAAGTGATGTGTAAACCCAATGTTTTTCCTGTGTATTTCCATGTTCACATTATATGTTAAAATGTTGGATGAAATGCAGGCCCAGGGAAACTTACCTTTTGTTTTCTATTTCCAACATTTTTTCTTACCTAGGGAAAAGTGATTTTAATAGCTTTTCCTACCGAAGTCTTGCAACGACTTTTCAAAAACAAATTTTTATCTGTGATCCTCCCTTTCCCAGACTTTTTCATTTTAGGATATCCTTTCCATCTTACATGCCACTGTCCTAGTTAAGGTCATTTTTGCTTCTTACCTGTAATTTCAGTCACAATTGCACCCTAACAAGTATCCACAACTTTATTATTTCCTCAGCAACCAGACAAGTCTTCCCAGAACAATGCTAGAATTGTGTGATTACCCTACTCAAAAAGCTTCTATAGCTCCCTATATCAGAGACTGCTAGCCGCTTACTCAGTATCCATTTTCTCTTTTTCTTTAGTAGCAGAATTCTGATTTTATTCTGGACAGTAGTGAGTGTGCCTGGTTAGAAGGCCAGAGTGGGCCAGGCATGGTGGCTTATGCCTGTAATCCCAGAACTTTGGGAGGCCGAAGTGGGCGGATCACCTGAGGTCAGGAGTTCAAGACCAGCCTGGCCAACATGATGAAACCCCATCTCTACTAAAAATACAAAAAATGAGCTGGGCATGGTGGCAGACGCCTGTAATCCCAGCTACTCAGGAGGCTGAGGCAGGAGAATTGCTTGAACCTAGGAGGTGGAGGTTGTAGTGAACCGAGATCGTGCCACTGCACTGCAGCCTAGGCAACACAGCAAGACTCTGTCTTAAAAAAAAAAAAAAAAGGGCAGGGCACAGTGGCTCACGCCTGTAATCCCAGCACTTTGGGAGGCCGAGGCAGGCGGATGACGAGGTCAAGAGATCAAGACCATCCTGGCCAACATGGTGAAACCCCGTCTCTACTAAAAATACAAAAAAAAATTAGCTGGGCATGGTGGTATGCGCCTGTAACCACAGCTACTGAGGAGGCTGAGGCAGGAGAATCGCTTGAACCCAGGAGGCAGAGGTTGCGGTGAGCCAAAATCACGCCACCGCATTCCAGCCTGGCGACAGAGTGAGACTCTATCTCAAAAAAAACAAAAAAAGCCAGAATGTCTAGCTTTCCCTATAGTGTGAGGTATCCACTGAAATGTAAATAGAATGTATTAGATGGGTTTTCAGGAAAACTGTAAAGGGGTGATAACTCATCTGGGAATTGCATATTTTTGTGTCTCTACCCCTTTTTCTTTATTTGTCTAGGAAATAAATATAATATTTGGATCCCCAGCCACCATTTCAGACCACAAGGAAACTATGAGGATGAAATTAATGACTAAGAAGAGTAGAACAGAAAGAGAGAATGAGTGAGTGACTATGGAGTCTTGATGGGAGTGCTGAGTTGTCTATCTCCAGACTGCTTTATACGACACAGAAATAAATTCTAATTTTGTTTAGCCATTTATATGACTCTTCTTTTTCTTTTTCATGTTTTGAGACAGAGTCTTACTCTGTAGCCCAGACTGGAGTGCCATGATACAGTCTCAGCTCACTGCAACCTCCGCCTCCCAGGTTCAAGCAATTCTCCTGCCTCAGCTTACCAAGCAGCTGGGAGTACAGGCTTGCACCATCACATGTGGCTAATTTTTGTATTTTTAGCAGAGACGAGGTTTCACCATGTTGGCCAGTCTGGTCTCAAACTCCTGACCTCAGGTAATCCGCTCGCCTCGGCCTCCCAAAGTGCTGGGATTACAGGTATGAGCCACCATGCATGCCAGGCCTATACACTTTATTTTTTAGAGCAGTGCTTTTTTTTGTTTCGTTTTTGTTTTTGTTTTTGTTTTTGTTTTGAGATGGAGTCTGGCTCTGTTGCCTAGGCTGGAGTGCAGTGTTGCGATCTCAAGTCACTGCAACCTCCGCCTCCTGGGTTCAAGTGATTCTCCAGCCTCAGCCTCCTGAGTAGCTGGGATTACAGGTGCACATCAGGACACCTGGCTAATTTTTGTATTTTTAGTAGAGACTGGGTTTCTCCATGTTGACTAGACTGGTCTTGAACTCCTGACCTCAGGAGATCTGCCTGCCTCGGCCTCCCAAAGTGCTGGGATTACAGGCGTGAGCCACCGCACCTGGCCTTATATGGCTCTCCTTTTAATGCAACTGGACCTAGCTTTAATGAATACACTAGCTATTACCTACCAAATTAGGCACAAATTTTTGAGAAGGCATTCAAGACCCTTCATAGTATGGATCTAAAGTCCAAAGATAAAAATACTAAGCAAATATTTTTTCACTTGTATCTTCCACTATACTCATATTCATATACAGTCAGAATGAGAATACCATGATTCCTTGGCTCTGTGTCTTTGATAATTCTCTTTTTTATCTTGAATGCCCATGATTTGAATCTCGGATAATTCTCTTACCTCATTTGCAGTTTACCTTTACCCTTACATCTCTGCCTGTTGAAATCCAATTCACTTTTAAAGATGTACTTCAAATGCCAACTGCTTCTCAAAACTCTTGTATTTCCACAAAATTCTTCATTAGCTACCACAACAAAGAGCTCACCTGAGGTCAAAACAAACCCAAAAGAATGGCTTCAAAATCTACTCCTGCCTGAATTTAATTAAACCTGTTTATGGAACAATTTATGTCCCCGAGAATTGTTGAAAACAACAATTAGTGAAAAACAGCAGGCAATTAGTGCAGCCTAATAGCTGGATGTTATAACCAATAAAGCATCCAGCTTTAAAGAGAAATCAAGAAAGAGATAGGATGAGAGTTTTGCTGAAATCACTGCATCCCAGGACAGTCCTCCAAGGAGTGACACAAAAAGCTTCACATTGCAGGGAAAATAGACTTCACTAAAACAGCTATGTCCCTAAAATAAATAAATAAATAAATTAATTAATGACAATAACTGTAATAAAAACAAGCTCTGGAGAAGGGTAAAGGGAGTCAGTATCCAGAGTTGCTATGGACTAAATGTCCAGTTTTCAATAACAACAACAAAATTGTGATACATTAAAAGAAACAGAAAAGTGTGACTCTTATACAAGGAAAACAAACACAAAAACAGGCAACAGAAATACCTGTGTGAGGGCCCAGATGTCAGATTTAACAAACAATTCAAAGAACAAAAGAAAACTATGCTTTAAAAAGTAAAGAGGCTGGGCACAGTGGCTCACACCTGTAATCCCAGCGCTTTGGGAGGCCAAAGCAGGCAGATCTCCTGAGGTCAGGAGTTCGAGACCAGCCTGGCCAACATGGCGAAACCTCATCTCTATTAAAAATACAAAAAATAGCCAGGCATGGTGGTGGGTGCCTGTAATTCCAGCTACTCAGGAGGCTGAGGCAGGAGAATCGCTTGAACCCAAGAGGCAGAGGTTGCAGTGAGCCAAGATTGTGCCATTGTACTCCAGCCTGGGCAACAGAGCAAAACTCCATCTCAAAAAAAAAAAAAAAAAAAAAAGGAGCCTGCATGGTGGTGGATACCTGTAATCCCAGCACCTTGGGAGGCTGAGGCAGGTAGATCACGAGTTCAGGAGATCAAGACCATCCTAGCTAACACAGCGAAACCTCGTCTCTACTAAAAATACAAAAAATTAGTTGGGCGTCATGGTATTCACCTGTAGTCCCAGCTACTCAGGAGGCTGAGGCAGGAGAATTGCTTGAACCTGGGAGGTGGAGGTTGCAGTGAGCTGAGATTGTGCTACTGCACTCCAGCCTGGGCAATGAGCGAGACTCCTTCTCAAAAAAAAAAAAAAAAAAAGTAAATGAAGCTATAAGGTCAATGTCTCATCAAATAGAGAATATCAATAAAGCCATATAAAATATTTTTAAGGAGCCAAATGGAAAGTCAATAATTGAAGGTACAATTGAAATGAAAATTTTTCTGGAGGACCTCAACAGTACATTTTAACTGACAGAACAAGTCAAACTTGAAGATGTGTCAATAGAGATAATGCAATTCAAAGAACACAGAGGAAGAAAAAAATGCAGAAAAGGAAACAGGGCCTCAGAGAAATGTGAGACACCATTAAGTGCATCAACATATGTGTAATGTGAGTACCAGAAGGGGAGGATAAAGGAACAGGAAAAAAATACTTATTCAAAGAAGTGGTGGCTGAAAAATTCCCAGATTTGATAAGAAACATTCATCTAAACATCCAGGAAGCTCAACAAATTCCAGATAGGACCAACTCAGTCAGGTGCGGTGGCTCTCACCTATAATCCCAGCACTTTGGCAGCTGAGGGGGGGGGCTGTATTGCTTGTGACCAGGAGTTCGAGACCAGCCTGGTCAATATGATGAAACCCCATCTCTACTAATATTACAAAAATTAGCCATGCATGGTGGTGCACGCCTGTAATCCCAGGTACTCATGTGGCTGAGGCATAAGAATTACTTGAACCTGGGAGGTGGAGGTTGCAGTGAGCCGAGATGACACCACTGCCCTCCAGCCTGGTTGATAAAGCAAGACTCAGCCTCAAAAAAAAAAAAACCAAACCAAGTAGTACAAACTCAAAAAAATCTACACCTAGACACATCACCATAAAAATGGTGAAAGCCTAAGACAAGGAGAAAATCTTGAAAGTAGTAACTTATTGGGAAACCCAATAAGATTAACAGCTAACTTCTCATCAGAATCAATGGGGGCCAGAAAGCAATGGGATGATGTGTTTCAAGAGCTGAAGGAAAGGGAAAAAAAAGACCTGTCAACCAAGAATCTGAGAGGCAGGAAAACTATCTTTCAAATATAAGGGCAAAATAAAGACATTCACTGATAAACAAAAAGATAAATTTTTTTCTTTTTTTTTTTGGCTAGCAGACCCACCTTAACAAGACCTAATAAAGGAAGTTCTTCAGGCTGAAAGCAAGTGGCTCCAATAATTTGAATTTATGTGAAAAAAACAAAGAGCACTGGTAAAGGTAATTATGTAATTACAAAAAAAATAGTATACTACTTCTTCTTTCCTCTCTTACTTGATTTAAAAAGCAATTATATAAACCAGTATATATGTTTTGAATTGTTAGAGGAATGTAACATATTTAGCAATAACAACACAAATGAGGTAGATAGGAGCAAAGCTATAGCAAGATGGTAACTCTGGAATCCACAGGAACTAATAAAGAGAACAAGAAATGGTAAATAGGAAGGTTAATATAACGACTCTATAAATATATACTTGCTCTCTTTTCTTTTCACAGCTTCTTTTTTTTTTTTTTTTTTTTTTGACAGAGTCTTGCTCTGTCACCCAGGCTGGAGTGAGTGGCGGGATCTCAGCTCACTGAAAGCTCCGCCTCCCGGGTTCACATCATTCTCCTGCCTCAGCCTCCCAAGTAGCTGCGACTACAGGCACCTGCCACCAAGCCCGGCTAATTTTTTTTTGTATTTTTAGTAGAGATGGGGTTTCACCATGTTAGTCAGGATGGTCTCGATCTCCTGACCTCATGATCCACCCGTCTTAGCCTCCCAAAGTGCTGAGATTACAGGCATGAGCCACCGCTCTCAGCCACGTCTTCTTTAATAGAGATAAAATTCTATAAGGTAACAAGTTAATAAAGATTTATAGGTATAAATATATAGCCACATATAGATATAATTGGTATAACAATATTAATACAAAAAGAGAAAGAGGGAATACTACTGTATAGGAATAGTATTTCTTTTTTCTTTTTTTTTTGAGATAGAGTCTCGCTCTGTTGCCCAGGCTGGAGTGCAGTAGTGTGATCTCGGCTCACTGCAACCTCTGCCTCTGCATCATTCTCCTGCCTCAGCCTCCTGAGTAGCTGGGACTACTAGGCACCTGCCACCATGCCCGGCTAATTTTTTGTATTTTTTAGTAGAGACGGGGTTCCACCATGTTAGCCAGGATGGTCTCAATCTCCTGACCTCATGATCCACCTGCCTCAGCCTCCCAAAGTGCTGGGATTACAGGTGTGAGCCACTGCGCCTGACCAGGAATAGTATTTCTTTATCTCACAGAATTAACTTGGAATAAATCTGAACAAGACTCTGCTCAGTTAAGATGATATGGTAAGCCCAACAGTGAGCACTAAGAAAATACAAATATAAGGCCGGGCGCGGTGGCTCACACCTGTAATCCTAGCACCTTGGGAGGCTGAGGCGTGAGGATCACTTGAGGTCGGGAGTTTGAGACTAGCCTGGCCAACATGGTGAAACCCCTCTCTACCAAAAATACAAAAGTTAATCACGCATGGTGGTGCACACCTGTAATTCCAGCTACTCTGGAGGCTGAGGCACGAGAATTGCTTGAACCCTTAAGGCGGAGGTTGCAGTGAGCTGAAATCGTGCCACTGCACTCCAACCTGGGCGACACAGTGAGATTCTGTCAAGGGAAGGAAAGGGAAGGGGAGGGGAGGGGAGGGAAGAGGCCACACAAAAGCTTGTACAAGAATGTTCACATCGGCCGGGCGCGGTGGCTCAAGCCTGTAATCCCAGCACTTTGGGAGGCCGAGACGGGCGGATCACGAGGTCAGGAGATCGAGACCATCCTGGCTAACACGGTGAAACCCCGTCTCTACTAAGAAATACAAAAAAAAAACTAGCCAGGCAGGTGGCAGGCGCATGTAGTCCCAGCTACTCAGGAGGCTGAGGCAGGAGAATGGCGTAAACCCGGGAGGCGGAGCTTGTAGTGAGCTGAGATCCGGCCACTGCACTCCAGCCTGGGCGACAGAGCAAGACTCCGTCTCAAAAAAAAAAAAAAAAAAAAAAAAAGAATGTTCACAGCAGCATTATTCATAATAGCCAAAAAGTGGAGATAACCCAAATGTTCATCCACTAATGAATGGATTGTTAAAATGTGGTATATCTATACAATGGGACAGTATTCAGCCATTAAAAAAAAAAAACAAAAACAAGGTGCTGACGTGCTACAACATGGATGAACCTTGAAAATGTGCTAAGTGAAAAAAAGCTCTTGCAAAGGGAAGTGGAGGGGAGGGGAGGGGAGGGGAGGGAAATGTAGTAAAAAAAATCAGTAAAGGAATTAAAATGTTACACTAGGAAATATTCACTTAAAAAAAAAGTAAAGGAGGAAGAGAAGAATAAAAAGACATGAGAGCTGACGGGGCGTGGTGGCTCACGCCTGTAATCCCAACACTTTGGGAGGCCAAGGCAGGCAGATCACGAGGTCAGGCGATCAAGACCATCCTGTTTAACACAGTGAAACCCTGTCTCTACTAAAATACAAAAAATTAGCCCGGCATGGTGGCGGGAGCCTGTAGTCCCAGCTACTCGGGAGGCTGAGGCAGGAGAATGATGTGAATGAACCCGGGAGGTGGAGGTTGCCCTGAGCCGAGATCGTGCCACTGCACTCCAGCCTGGGCGACAGAATGAGACTCCATCTCAAAAATAATAATAATAAAAATAAAAAATACATGAGAGATAGAAACAAAAGAAAAAAAATTTTTTTTTTTTTGAAACGGAGTTTCACTCTTGTTGCCCAGGCTATGGTGGAATGGTGTGATCTTGGCTCACTGCAACCTCTGCCTCCCAGGTTCAAGGAATTCTCCTGCCTCAGCCTCCTGAGTAGCTGGGATTACAGGCACCCGCCACCATGCCCGACTAAT
Organism: Macaca fascicularis; assembly: GCF_037993035.2. Lineage (NCBI taxonomy): Eukaryota > Metazoa > Chordata > Mammalia > Primates > Cercopithecidae > Macaca > Macaca fascicularis. The sequence goes on along the minus strand of NC_088375.1, from coordinate 36,778,242 downwards.
TTTTTAAATTGTTAGTAGAGATTTCACCATGTTGGCCAGGCTGGTCTGGAACTCCTAACCTCAGGTGATCCACCCACCTCAGCCTCCCAAAGTGCTGGGATTACAGGCGTGAGCCACTGGGCCTGGCCTACGAAACTTTTAATGGCGGCCGGGTGCAGTGGCTCACGCCTGTAATCCCAGCATTTTGGGAGGCTGAGGTGGGTAGATCACAAGGTCAGGAGATCGAGACCATCCTGGCTAACACAGTGAAACCCTGTCTCTACTAAAAATACAAAAAATTAGCCAGGCGTTTGGCGGGCGCCTGTAGTCCCAGCTATTCAGGAGGCTGAGGCGGGAGATTGGTGTGAACCTGGGAGGAGGAGCTTGCAGTGAGCTTAGTTGGTGCCACTGCACTCCAGCCTGGGTGACAGTGGGAGACTCTGTCCATAAAGAAAAAAAAAAGTTAATGTCAGACATAAATCCAACTATATCAATAATAATAATAAGTGTTTATTAATTGAGCAATCCAATCAAATCCAATCAAAAGGTAGAGATTGTCAGACTGCATTTATGAAAAAGACCCAACTGTACACTGGCTACAGAAGACAGTTTACATTCAAAGATACCATATAGTCGGGCACGGTGGCTCATGCCTGTAATCGCAGCACTTTGGGAGGCAGAGGTGGGTGGATCACCTAAGGTCAGGAGTTCGAGACCAGCATGACCAACATGGTGAAACCCCATCTCTATTAAAAATACAAAATTAGCCAGGCGTGGTGGCATGTGCCTGTAATCCCAGCTACTAGGGAGGCTGAGGCACGAGAATCACTTGAACCTGGGAGACGGAGGTTGCGGTGAGCCAAGATCACGGCAATGCACTCCAGCCTGTTCAACAAGAGTGAAACTCCGTCTCAAAAAAAAAAAAAAGATACACATAGACTGAAAGTAAAAGAATGGAAAAATATATACAAAGAGCAAACATAAGAAAGCTGGAGTGACTGTACTCATATCAAACAAAACAAACTTTAAGTGAAAAGATGTAAAAATGATACAATTACTTTACAAAAGAGTTTGGCAATTAAACATAGAGTTACCATATCACCTAGGAATTCTACTCTTAGGTACATACTCAAGATAAATAGAAACATTAAGGCCGCACAAGAATGTTCACAGCAGCATTATTCATAATAGCCAAAAAGTGAAGACAACCCAAATGTTCATCCACCAATGAATGGATTGTTAAAATGCAGTATATCTATACAATGGGATATTATTCAGCCACTAAAAAAAAAAGAAATGCTGACATGTGCTACAACATGGATGAACCTTGAAAATGTGCTAAGTGGAAAAAAGCTCTTACAAAGGATGACAAATTGTATGATTCCATTCATATGAAATGTCCATAATGGGTAAATCCATATAGACAGAAAGTAGATTGGAAGTTGCCTAGAGCTGGGAAAATTGGTGGGAAAAGGGGAGTGTTTGGAGATACAGAGTTTCTTTTTGGGGGTGATGAAAATGTTCTAAAATTGTGGTAATGTTTGAACAGCTCTGCTTATATACTAAAAAAAGCATTGAATTGTATACTTGAAATGGATGAACTGTATATTTTGTGAATTATATCTTAATAATGTTAAAAAACAGGCAAAACTCTTATCTGGTGATAGAGATCTGATTGATGGTTACCTTTTGCAGGGTTATCAGCTTGGAGAACCAACATGAGGGAGCTTGCTGATGTCTTAGAGATGTTAAGTATCTGATCTGGGTGATGATTACGTGGATGTACACAAGTATAAAGTCCTTCAAATTATATACTTAAGATTTGTGTACTTTATGCAATACCTTAGCTGAAAAAAAAATATTTATTTATTTATTTATTTTGACATGGAGTCTCACTGTGTTGTCCAGGCTGGAGTGTAGTGGCTCAATCTTGGCTCAGTGCAACCTCTGCCTCCCAGGTTCAAGTAATTTTCCTGCCTTGGCCTCCCTAGTAGCTGGGATTACAGGCATGGGCCATCACACCCGGCTAATTTTTGCATTTTTAGTAGAGATAGGGTTTCACCATGTCTGCAGGCTGGGCTCGAACTCCTGACCTCAGGTGATCCACCCGGCTTGGCCTCCCAAAGTGCTGAGATTATATGCACAAGCCACCACACCTGGCCAAAACATTTCAAAATGTCAGATTTAAATAATTTTGACTTAAAATATTGATATTAATTAGTTATAATTTTATTTTCTACTCAGTTTTAATAGATAAAAATATTCTATAAGTAAAATAATTTAAAACATAAAATAAATCTTTTTGAGACAGGATCTTGCTTTGCTACCCAGGCTGGGGTGCAGTGGCACCATCTCAGCTCACTGCAGCCTCAACCTCCTAGGCTCAAGTGATTCAAGCAATCCTCCCGCCTCAGCCTCCTGAATAGCTGTGACTGACTACAGGCACATACCACCAGGCCCAGATAATTTTTGTATTTTTTGTAGAGATGGGGTTTTGGCATGTTGCCCAGGCTGGTCTCAAACTCCTGGACTCAAGCAATCAGTTGGCCCCAGCCTCCTCAAGTTCTGGGACTATAGACATGAACCACCGTGCCTGGCCAGTAGTTTTTATTTTACATTTTTATATTGAGATTCTTATTTTTTTTTAATTTTTTGAGACGTCTTGCCCTGCCACCCAGGCTAGAGTACAGTGGCACAATCTCGGCTCACTGCAATTTCCACCTCCCAGGTTCAAGCGATTCTCCTATCTCAGCCTCCTGAGTAGCTGGGATTACAGGTGCTCACCTCCCAGGTTCAAGCGATTCTCCTATCTCAGCCTCCTGAGTAGCTGGGATTACAGGCGCCCGCCACCACGCCCAGCCAATTTTTGTATTTTTTTTTTTAAGTAGAGACAGGGTTTTGCTATGTTGGCCAGGCTGGTCTGGAACTCTTGATCTCAGGTGATCCGCCTGCCTCGGCCTCCTAAAGTGCTGGGATTATAGGCATGATCCACGGTGTCCGGCCTACATTGACATTCTTAAGGAAAATGTATTCAACATATGCAATTTTTGTGTCCTTTATTTGTTTATTTATTTACTTACTTTTTGAGATGGAGTCCTGCTCTGTCACCCAGGCTGGAATGCAGCGGCGCCATCTCGGCTACTGCAACCTCCACATCCCGGGCTCAAGCGACTCTCCTGCCTCCGCCTCTCAAGTAGCTGGGATTCTAGGCACCTGCCTGCACACCCGGCTAATTTTTGTATTTTTAGTAGAGACAAGGTTTATTCATGTTAGCCAGGCTGGTCTCGAACTCCTGACCTCAAGTGAGCCACCCATCTTGGCCTCCCAAAGTGCTGTGATTACAGGCGTGAGTCACTGTGCCTTGCCTGTACCCTTTAAATTTTACTACATCTAGGTAATTGCTGTAGATAGAATACAGATAAACAAAAACTTTAATGATGATAACATAATTCACAATTTTGTTGAAATGATAGCAAGATAAAAATTATGGAATAAATATAACGATATATAAATTACACTTTAAAAAATTTTATTTCTCATCCACACACCACTGGATTATCAGTGGAACATCTGGACACATGCAATAATATTTAAACTCTGTCGTTTTTCGACATTTCACTTCTCTTTCCAATCATATAAAAACTATAGCTTTACACACATTTTTCTATTTGGTTGCTATGAAAATTTACTTGTTGAGGTATGAGGCTATATTTTATTTGGTAGTCTGTGTTAATTTGATTTACAACTTTTATAGATTTTAGTATATGGTATGTGGGCCTCAATTTGTTCTTTTGATATGAATCCCAGAAATGTTATTGGTGGGCCTACACATAGCATGTGTGTTCTGCCTTATATTACAGTTTTCTATGTACTTTTTAACCCCCACTTCATTCTCCCACATACACACAAACACACACATACTACTATAAAGCTCCTGAAGAACAGAGATGGTCTTACCCATTTTAGATTCTCCTGGGTCGTGTCTATCACAGTGATCGTAGGCACTCAATAAATAGGTTTTGAATATCACGGAATCATGCGTATAGGAAGTGGGATGCACACCTCAAGAAATTTCTCCTAAATAGAATGGATTTAAGAAATCCAACAGGCAGAAATGATAGATGTTGAAACTCAAGTCTTTTTTCCTCAGGGCATATAAAGCCCCATAAGCAACAGAAAACAAGGTTAGCCAACCTGCCTCACTATTGGCGCAGTGGATGATTTCTGTAGGTGAGAGGGTCACTGACTCAGAACTGAGCTGTCCAATATGTGATAATGAGACATATGTCTTCTTGGCATATCTTTTAGAATGAGAAGTAGGAAGACATTAAACTTCATACTTGGAGGTAAAAAGTCACTCTGTAGAACTGTATAAATTCCTCTTTGCAATATTCTAACAGTCTACCTGTTAGTTCCAGTAGAATGGAATCTAATTGTCTAGATTAGATTATCCAGTAAAAATTCAAGTAACAGTTGTGGTAATTTTAGCAATATAATGAATTGCCATCTATTGGGAAGTTAAGAGTCCCCCATAGGTTGGTTGGACTGAATAAATTCTAAATAACTATATCTATATAAAGCAACAATTAATTTCACCAAATAGCTATGATCCAGGTCTTCAAATTTCAGGTCAGGCAGACTTGCACAAACCTAAGATCATCTTCCTTCTGTGAGAAAACAAAATGTAGGCCAAAATTGTGCTGGTGCCAGGCAAGAACAAGTTGGCTTCTCACCTACTTCCATCTTATCAAGTAAATTTTGTGACTTGAAAGGTTTGTATTGGAGATAATAGCAGGCAGGGGCAAAAGCATGGAAGTCAGAAGAAACAGAATGTCTTCAGGAAATAATAGTAATCAACTTGACCGGGAGACCCAGAGATTTTCAAACTTTTTTTTTTTTTTTTTGAGATGGAGTCTCACTCTGTCGCCCAGGCTGGAGCGCAGTAGCCGGATCTCAGCTCACTGCAAGCTCCGCCTCCCGGGTTTACGCCATTCTCCTGCCTCAGCCTCCCAAGTAGCTGGGACCACAGCCACCCGCCACCATGCCCGGCTAGTTTTTTGTATTTTTTTAGTAGAGATGGGGTTTCACCGTGTTAGCCAGGATGGTCTCAATCTCCTGACCTTGTGATCCACCTGTCTCGGCCTCCCAAAGTGCTGGGATTACAGGCTTGAGCCACTGCACCTGACTGATTTTCAAACTTTTTTGTCCAAATAGCCTCTAAAGAGAAAGGATAAATTTGAATCCCCCACCTGCCAAGGAATGTAGGCATTTGGCCCCATGTCCCCACTTAGTCTGTTTTATCTTTTATTTTTATTTTTTTGAAACAGGATCTTACTCTGTTGCCCAGTCTGGAGTGGCACTATCATGGCTCACTGCAGCCTCAATGTCCTAGGTCCAAGCAATCCTCCCACCTCAGTCTCTTAATTAACAAGGACTAAAAGTGTGCACCACCATGTTCAGCTACTTTTTTTTTTGTAGTGATGGAGTCTTGCTATGTTGCCCAGGCTGGTCTTGAACCCCTGGGCTCAAGCAATCATCCTGCCACAGCCTGCCCAAGTGCTGGGATTATAGGCATGAGCTACTGCATCCTGCTTATTTTATCTTTGAAATGGATGTAAATTTTGCATTCTAGTCTATCGTATCAATGGTACTATAAAAAATGTTTAAAGGTCTATCAGTAGAGGAGAATACAAGTTTCCTATTTGTATTCTTGGTTAATAGACTTTCTAGGGGAAAACAGATTCCTGTTGGTTTTACTGGCTCATACATATGACCAAGCCTTTTATTTATTTATTTAGAGACGGATTCTTGCTCTGTTCCTCAGGCTGGAGTACAGTGGTGCAATCTTGGCTCACTGCAGCCTCTCCCTCCTGGGTTCAAGCAATTATCCTGCCTCAGCCTCCCAATTAGTAACCTCCCAAGGCACCCGCCACCACGCCTGGCTAATTTTTTGTATTTTTTAGTAGAGACGGGTTTTCATCATGTTGGCCAGGCTGGTCTTGAACTCCTGACCTCAGGTGATCCACCCACCTCGGCCTCCCAAAGTGCTGAGATTACAGCCTTTTATAGGCCTGCCTTTTATATAAATGTATGTTTTTTTCAAATTTTATGAAAATTATCATAAATATAAGAATGTATGCAACATAAACATAAAGATTAATAATAGGACTAAATTTCTCACCATGTCTTCTCACAAGACTTTCAGGATCAAGTAATTCCTGGCCAAGAAACAAAAGCAAAACTGTCTCATTCCCCAGTGGATTTGGATGAAAACTGGTAATCAGCTACAACACCAAAAGGACACATTGGAGAAGAACCAAGCTGGGTCTATAAGGATTTGCACATGGGATGGCACACACATCCATTCAGTATCAAGGTCACTATCATCTGATCATATCAAGCTGGAAACGTCACCACTATCTGGACAGTTGGACATGTTTAATGGCAAAAATTAGTATTGATGAATATGCTCTGCACTACCAGGCTGGTTCAGTAAGAAATATGTAAAACCTTTTGTTTAAAAAAAAAAAAAGAGATTAGCAATAAACTGAACATAACCAACAGCTGACCCCACTTTAAATTAAAGAGGAGAAAAGGTGTTTGCCTACTTGGAATACTATAAACCAGTGCTTCTCAAACTTTAAAATACATACAAACTACCCTGAGTTTCCCCTATCTTGTTAAAATGCAAATTCTGACAAGTGGAACGGAGGTTCTTATTTCTAACAAGCTCCCAGCTGATGTCATTGCTGTTGGTCCTAGGACCATACTTTAAGCAGCAAGGCTATAAAGCAAACAGGCCCTTTAAGTGACTTGTACCTTCTTAAATTTCCCTGCACTCCCTAAAATGTTTTTACATTGCTATTAAGTCTGTAATTCCACCAATTACATTTCTGTAAAATGAGCTGTAGATTTATTCACAACTTAATATTAATTCTTTTAATCGAATAGTTTTCCTCATCATATCCACTGAGTTGGGAACTTCAAGAATGAACATTGGTTTTTATAAAGAAGAAGGAATTTTAATAATGAGGCACTGTGTACTAAAGAGTGAACAAAACAGTGGGCACAAGGGGGTTAGAAGGAGGTGGGTGTTTGGCAGCTTGCAGAGTATTGTGAAAGCAGAGACACCTGGGGTCAGGGCAAAGGCGCTGTGAGGAAGTAGGAGGAGGTGAAGAAAGAGAGGTGTGAGGCTACCTGTACAAACATCACAGTTTTAGAAGCCTTGCCTCGGGTCAGGCTGAGGAAATCTAATGATCTCAATAAAAACAGCAAGCCTATTCCTAACTTTTTATAGAAAGGTAGTAAGATCCATGTGTATATCAGTAAGGATTATTGTTTTTTCTTAATTTGCTTATGCAGTTGTGAAATGCACATTTTGCTAAATGCACAAGCCAGTTGAAACTGTAGCAGATGTCCTTTAATAAAAATTAAAGATGTCAAGACAGGATTTAGAGCTCAAGTTAAGACCAGTGAATGGCACCATAGAATAATAATGCCTAAATCAGAGATCTTTAAACAAGCAGATTTAATTGGATTGCTCAGTGTCATTCAGGTAGTTGATGAAATAGCCTGAACTTGAATACCAGGACTCTTGACTCTTCATCAAGTGCTTTTTTTTTCTTCTATCATCAAGTGCTTTTTTAATACCACACACTAGTTCAAAAGTCTAAGTTAACATTTCCCAAAAGGCTTCATATTTTGGTTTCAGTAAGTTCTTTTTAAAAATGTGTGGAAGCAGACTGGGCGCAGTGGCTCACGCCTGTAATCCCAGCACTTTGGGAGGCTGAGGCAGGTGGATCACCTGAGGTCTGGAGTTTGAGACCAGCCTAACCAACATGGAGAAACCCCGTCTCTACTAAATATAAAAAATTAGCCAGGCATCGTGGTGCGTGCCTGTAATCCCAGCTACTCAGGAGGCTGAGGCAGGAGAAATCGCTTGAACCCAGGAGGTGGAGGTTGCAGTGAGCCGAGATCATGCCATTGCACTCCAGCCTGGGCAAAAAGAGCAAAACTCTGTCTCAAAATAATAATAATAAAATAAAAATGTATGGAAGTATTTTTGTGCTTAGTGATCTTATATTTTAATGGTTCAACTAATTTCCTTGTTGCTGTGTTTGGTTTTTGTTTTTGTTTTTTATGGACCTCATCTGACTGGCATGATATATTTTTTAAGGGATCTGTTTTCATTTCTAGGAGACCCATACAATTTATTGCATATAAAGTCAAAACAGAAATAAATCAATTTATTTTCAGAACATATTCCAGGTGACATCAGGAGCATTTGTTTTGAGAAACAATAAACTCTATTCTTCGTCTCAAAAATAAGCTCAGTTTTCTTTCAAAATTCCTCCACCTACCGTGTGGATACTCTGGATTTGGACAACAAAGGCTGGATTTGGACAACAAAGGCAGATGTGAAATAGACAATGGAGCCAAATGAGATAGACCTGTGAGTCCTGACCTGGGACATTACCCCACCTACCAGCTTTACCTACTTGGCTAGGACACACCTTGAAGCACCTGGAAGGTAAATATTGAACAAACGAAAGATAATACTGTGCCATCATGCAGGTCATAAAGCAGTGATATTTATTACCAGAAATGACACAAACTAATATGTTTCCTTCCCAGGCTGTATCTTACCCTTTATCAAAAATGCATTATGATTTTATACTTCTACACACCAGTGTGAATTTAACTCAATTTATTGCATTTTCTAAAACAGTTTGGATATTATACCTCAATGCTACTCTAACAGTGATGGAAAGACAAGGTCTCCAGTCTTATCTGTTATTGTAGAGGGAAAGAAAGCTTTGTTTTTGTAGAAAGGAGTTTTCTAAAACCCCTGAAATCACAATGGGTAGAGAACAGAATTTTCTGACATCCCAATTATAGTGTCATAGAAGTCTTAGGCAGATTTGTTACTTCATGGGTGCTATTCTTAAGGAGTTATTAAGAGAATTAGAATCTCATAATTAGGATCTCATAACCTTGCAGTTGAATTTACAAAAGAAAACTGCTCACAAAACATTCTTTAGTGTCAATATTAGACTCAACACTTGCATGGATGAATCACAAATGTTTCCCATAATAGCAAATAAAATTATAGAATCAAAGAGATTACCTAATACAAACTTGCATTTGATAGATGAAACAAATCTTTATGTTCTTGTATACTTGATGTCCTGCCATTAATGAAATAAGTAGAATAAAAAACCAAAATATACAGAAACCATAAGAAAGGAAAAGAAGTCTGAGCCCAGGGAAATATCCCAGTTTTGCATTTCATGCTTATTATATCCCTATAATCGTTATCATCCTATAAATTTGCAGGTAATTTTGTAACCATTTAATGCAAAGACTTTTTTTTTTTTTTTTTTTTTTTTTTTTTTTTGAGACTAAGTCTCACTCTGTCGCCCAGCCCCAAGACTGTTTTCTTTTTTTCTGGAATTTAGCTTCAGCTGAGCTGAAACTTAAAGCTAAATTTGCTACCCAAAACTCAATAGTGACTCACTGTAGTTAAGGAGAGTATAAATAAAGAAAATAATCATAGGCACCTGCAGGTGCTAAGACAATTAAGAGAAACTATAAATGTTATTCACATTGAAATTCATCAGCAACTCAATACAGATGCATGTATTGTTTCTTAAGAAATCACAAAGTAGGCCAGGCATGATGGCTCATGCTTGTAATCCCAGCACTTTGGGAGGCCAAGGCAGGTGGATCACCTGAGGTCAGGAGGTCAAGACCAGCCTGGCCAATAGTGAAACCTCATCTCTACTAAAAATACAAAAATTAGCCAGGCATGGTGGCGCATGCCTGTAATCCCAGCTACTTGGGAGGCTGAGAGGGGAGAATCGCTTAAAGCCCGGAGGTGGAGGTTGCAGTGAGCCAAGGTCACCCCACTGCACCCCAGCCTAGGCAACAAGAGTGAAACTCTGTCTAAAAACAAAAAAAAGAAAGAAGTATAGAATGAGTCAGTGTTCAATAAACAGTAGAAAATAACAGATCTAAGGGAAATTTTCTGTGTTTAAAATTTTTACTTTCTTTTTTGCCTCATAAAGGATGAAAATCACTTCTTTTTTTTTCTCTTTTATAAATGCTCCCTTTAATTAGTGTTCAGATAGTGTGTATAGTGCTGACAGTCCTACATTTCAGACACGAATTCAAATAGAGAAGAAAAATGCAAAGTTCTTGCCAATTTCTAGATGAAGTTTCAGCAGTTTTACTTTTTAGGTACAATGAAAATGGTTCAAGTTGGCTCAGGAATATATGTTATGCTGATTAAAGATTTACTAGATTTATGATAAAGAATTTCCTTGAATAATTTAAAAGAAAAAGATGCTAATTTCTAGAGAGTATTTTATATTTGGTCGATCAAATCTCTATGTAGCAAAATAATTTGCACTCTCCAACTGTGGCAGATTGTTATAATAATAACTCCTAAAGTATTATGAGTCTCATGAATCCTTGTTTTCATGACCTGTGACATTGCCTCTCCTTCCTTAAAAGGTAGACTCTTACTCTATGGCCTAGAATCTAGACAGGCCTTGTGATTTGCTTTGACCAATAGAATGTGGCAGAATGATGTCGTGTGAGTGCTGGAGTCTGAGCCTGAAGATTCTTGGCAGCTTCTGCCTTTGCTGTTTTGGAACAAAGTTTAACTGGCTGCTGGTTGCTGAATGATGAGAACCCACATGGAGAGAAAAATCTCAGCCTTGCAATTATCCCCATCAAAGTCAAGGAACAATGAGCCATGATCATGATCTTTAGATTGCATTTTTTGCTAAATGTGAAATATATATCTTGTATAATACACATGTAAATAGAATAGGTTTTCCCCTGAGATCTTAGAAGAGAATGCCTATAGCATTTAATAAGCCTTGGTATCATTCTATAAAAACAGCAGGAGGTAAAGGTTAACCATGTTGCATCATTATTTAAAATCCTGACCCGGCACACAACGGCTCACACTGGTAATCCCACAGCACTTAGGAGGACTGTGGTGGGAGGATTGCTTTGAGCCCAGGAGTTCAAGATCAAGCTGGGCAACAAAGTGAGACCCCTGTCTCTACAAAAAAACAAACAAACAAATAAAAAATTAGCCAGGCATTGTTGCATGCAACTATAGTTCCAACTACTCAGGATGCTAAGGTGGGAGGATCCTGATACACAATGAAGTCTGAGAACCACTGAGCTGAGAAAATAGCTAGTGTTAGCTAGCAAAATACTCTAGTGGGCAGCCCCAAAATTTGATGAGTCCACTCTTGCTATTTTTTATTTATTTATTTTTTTTGAGACAGAGTTTTGCTCTTCTTGCCCAAGCTGGAGTGCAATGGCATGATCTCGGCTGACTGCAACCTTCACCTCCTGGGTTCAAATGATTCTCCTGCCTCAACCTCCTCTGAGTAGCTGGGATGACAGGGGCGCGCCACCATGCCCGGCTAATTTTTTTGTGTTTTTAGTAGAAATGGGGTTTCACCATGTTGGCCAGGCTGGTCTTGAACTCCTGACCTCAGATGATCTGCCCGCCTCGGCCTCCCAAAGTGCTGGGATTACAGGCGTTAGCCACCGCACCCGGCTACACCTCAACCTTGGACCTGCGTGTGCCTTCTGCCAGGTGGTAGGCTATAGGTGTTCTCATCTTTGCTTTTGGAGTCACCTTGTTTTATCCAGAGCCTACTGTTTGGAAAATGCAAGGCATCAAGAATAGTGCACCCTGAGGCACCTGATCTCACGAGAAGTCAACATCTTTGTTTCCTATCCTCCTCTGCCCAAAGAATAAAAGGGCAATTAGACTTATTCTGGCTGGCATTGAGATAGTGGGCAGTTTCCTTGCCCCCTGGGGAAGGCTTGCCTAGCATGAGGCTACCCCATGCAACCTCACAATAATTATAGAAACTCTAGCCTACAAGACTGGTGATGCTCTTACTTGCCTCAAAGTCTTCCCAGACTCATTAGCCAATACTGTGCTTGACAATTACCTGGCTTTTGATTACCTCTTGGCAGAACAAGGTGGGATATGTGTAGTCACTAACTCTTCCTGTTGTACTTTGGTAAATAATTCAACATTAATAGAAAAAGATATTAAATTTATCTATGACCAGGTCAAGTGGTTGCACCAATTAAACAAAAAGGGCGCAAATGCTCGGGGAATATGGGAGATCATAAAATAGACCATCCCTAATCTCATCTGGTTTTTACCCTTCCTGGGCTCTTTAGCTGCCATTCTACTTGTCTTGATTCTGGGCCTTGTCTCTCAAACTGTCTAATCTCTTTTGTGTCCAAGTAAATTGAAGCCAGCAGGGCGTGGTGGCTCACGCCTGTAATGCCACCACTTTGGGAGCCTGAGGCAGGTGAATCACTTGAGGTCAGGAGTTTGAGACCAGCCTGGGCAATATGGTGAAACCCCATCTCTACTAAAAATACAAAAATTAGCTGGGTGTGGTGGCACACAGCTGTAATCCCAGCTACTTGGGAGGCTGAGACAAAAGAATCACCTGAACCCAGGAGGCGGAATTTGCAGCGAGCGGAGATCACTCTACTGCACTCCAGTCTGGGAGACAGAGCGAGACTCCGTCTCAAAAATAAAATAAAAAATAATAAATAAATAAATAAATTGAATCGAAGTCATACAGGGATATAAACAGCTAGATTTGCATCCAGGAGATAACCAGACCTATCTAAAACTAGTTAGGGAAAAATTTCACTCCTCTAATAAGGCCCCATGTAAACACCCAAATTCAGCTTGGAGAAGTTGTAGAAGACAGACCTTCATTCCACAGTACGCCTCAAGAATGAGGACTGAGGCCAGACACAATGGCTCACACCTGTAATCCCAGCATTTTGGGAGGCTGAGGCAGGCAGATCACTTAAGCTTAGGGGTTTGAGACCAGCCTGGGGAACATGGTGAGAACCCCCTCCCAGTCTCTACAAAAAAAACATACAAAAATTAGCTGGGTGTAGTGACATGTGCCTGTGGTCCCAGCTCCCCTGCAGGATGAGGTGGGAGGATCGCTTGAGCCCAGGAGGTTGAGGCTGCAGTGAGCTATGATCATGCCATTGCACTCCAGCCTGGGTGACAGAGCAAGACCCTATTTCAAAAAAAAAAAGAATAAGAATGAGGAGTGAATGTAGAGAAAAAGGGAGATTTTGTGTTTTTTGTTTTTTTGTTGTTTTTGGGAGAAGAGGCCAATGCAATGGCTAGTCTTTATTGGAAAGAAAAGACTTTAAGCACATTTGAGTAACTTAACACAGACGCTCCGTGGCCCCCCTGAAGGGACACCAGCTTGTAACGAGTTCCACAGTCAGGATATCACTGGGTCTTGCCTTTGTGTAGCCAAAACCAGATATGGCACTGTTGTCCTCTTCATAGATGTAGCCCACTATTCACTTATTGGTGATGGTGGGGACCAAATTAGGGTGTTCTCTGTGCCTGGAGCTGTCGTTGGGGGTATGATATTGTATGGGTCCAGTCCCTTCCGTGCAGCCATCATGACCTCCCTCTCCAACCCAGCCGCCTTCTTGTCATCAGGAAGAACACCACCTCCAGACACCATGGAGTAAACCATGGCCACCCCATTGGAATTGCAGGCCCTCAGGGCCTGTGTGGCCAGCGCTCCAGGTCTGCAAAGCAGTCTTGAAAGCCATCACACCTGTGACAAGCAGTAGCACTGGGAGATTTGTCACCTGGTATAATATGTATGTGACATAGCTGAATTCCTACCGTATCCAAACTCTGTTTAAGAAACAGGATGCCTGCAATTAAAAAGTTCCCTTTGTAACCAGACTGAGACTGGTTAGAACCAAGATAGCCAACCAAATGACTTCAAAAAGACCTCAGGCTTCATTATAATCTCATTTCCATGCTAAATGACACTCCCACTAGTGCCATGACAGTTGACAATTGCCATGATAATGACCAGAAGAAGCCATAAAAGATCAAAAAAGAAGGCAGCACTATGGTTCTGAGAAGCTCACCACCCATTGCCAGAAAAAAATGTGAATATTTCTCCCCTTACTTTTAATGTCCAACTCCTTCATTAGAGAAGCCCTGTATTTTAGTCCCCTCACCGTTCACTTGTTGAGACATTGATTTGTGAGCCAGGATTCCACTTCTGGATTCCATGGCCATTGAATAAAGCCTGTGCTGGTTGACACTCACTTTTAGTTCCGTATACTGGCTTCATGACACCAAATAGTAAAATACCACATCTTTACAGGGACCAGCTTTGTTGTTAACAAAATTGGCAACCCAGATGGGACACTGGACTAGATTAGGGAAGGCCTATTTCGGAAGGCCCTTTGCCTCCCCGGAGACCTGGCAACTGGCACCTGACAACTGGAACCAGCTTTGTCAGTAACATTGTGAAGATTAAATGTAGACATAAACTCTTAGAACAGTACATGGAACAGGATAGGAATAGTCTGATTTTTAAATTTATTTATTTATTTTTTGAGATGGAGTCTCACTCTGTCACCCAGACTGGAGTGCAGTGGTGTGATCTCGGCTAGGGCTGGTTCAAGCAATTTTCCTGCCTCAGCCTCCCAAGTAGCTGGGATTACAGGTGTGCACCACCATGCCTGGCTAATTTTTGTATTTTTAGCATAGATGGGGTTTCACCATGTTGGTCAGGCTGGTCTCGAACTCCTGACCTCAGGCAATCTGCCCACCTCGGCCTCCCAAAGTGCTGGGATTACAGGTGTAAGCCACCATGCCCAGCTGAATGGTCTGATTTTTTTTTTTTTTTTTTTTTTTTTTTGAGATGGAGTCTCGCTCTGTTTCCCAGGCTGGAGTGCAGTGGCCGGATCTCAGCTCACTGCAAGCTCCGCCTCCCGGGTCCAGGCCATTCTCCTGCCTCAGCCTCCCAAGTAGCTGGGACTACAGGCGCCCACCACCTCGCCCAGCTAGTTTTTTTGTATTTTTTAGTAGAGACGGGGTTTCACCGTGTTCGCCAGGATGGTCTCGATCTCCTGACCTCGTGATCCACCCGTCTGGGCCTCCCAAAGTGCTGGGATTACAGGCTTGAGCCACCGCGCCCGGCTGAATGGTCTGAATTTTAGCCATTATTAGAGATCTGGGAAGCTCTTTTTTCCTCTATGTGTAGAGCAGTTGGCCTACTGAGGAACTCTACCACCAATCAGGCTGTGCTATGACTGAGTTTCTGGAATCAGTCTACCTCTAAATGTGTTCATGGATCTATCTGAAGGACATAGAGTAGCAAGCATGGCTTCTTGCTACACAAAGTATTTTCATTTCATTTCCTATTGCTGCTGTAATGAATTCTGGAGGCTCTAGGGGAGAGCCTGTTTTCTTGCCTTTTCCATCTTCTGTAGGCAGCCTGCATTCCTTGGCTTGTAACCCTGCTTTATTCTAGACCTCTGTTTCCATTGTTATATCTCTTCTTCTTATTCTCAATATCCCGCCTCCTCCCATAAGATTTACGTGATTGCTGGGCGCGGTGGATCATGCCTATAATCCTAGCACTTTGGGAGGCCGAGGCAGGCAGATTGTTTGAACTCAGGAGTTCGAGACCAGCCTGAGCAACATGGTGAAACCATGTCTCCACTAAAATACAAAAAAATCAGCCGGGCGTGGTGGCAGGCGCCTGTAATCCCAGCTACTCGGAAGGGAGAGGCAGAAGAATTGCTTGAACCTGGGAGGCAGAAGTTACAGGGAGCTGAGACCACACCACTGCACTCCAGCCAGGGTGACAGAGTAAGACTCTGCTTCAAAAAAAAAAAAAAAAAAAGATTCATGTGATTACTTTGGGCCCACTGGCTAATGCAGGATTATCGCCCCATCTCAAGATCCTTAATTTAGTCATATCTACAAAATCCATTTGACCATGTAAGATAACATATTCTCAGGTTCTGGAGATTATAAGGTGGACATCTTTGATGAGGAAGTGTCATTGCTTACCACGCCGGACAAGGAGTTTATCTTAGTTGTGGTGGACACATTTCTCTGAATCATACAGAGGTCATGTTAGCCATTTTCTCACTGATGCTCTTTTCCCAAAGAATGACAGTGGGAAAGATAAATGCCAGCCTTTGAAAAGACAGAGAGAGAGAGGAGGAGTATACCATTTTTCTTATGTGAGTGAAGAAATGGTGATAAGAATGGCCACTTTCTGAAAATATGCAAGGACTATCTAAAACCCTGGAATGTTAAGGGCTTGACATCAAGCTTAAGGGCTTGATGACATATAAGTCATAGTAGCAACTCCAGCTGAGGCTGGAGTTGCTATGCTTCCAGATCCCACATGACAGTGACAAATGATCGTGTTATAGCAAAACACATAAGAACACAAGCTATGGAGTCAGCCAAGACCCAAATCCTTGCTCTGCTAGCTCTGCTATTTAGTGAGTGACCTTGGATGACCTCTTAACTTCTCTAAGTTTTCTTGACTGTAAAATGGGGATAGTAAGAGTTCACAGGTTTGTTATTAGGATTACATGAGATAATGTATGCAAAGTGCTTAGCATAGTGTCTGACACAGTAATTACTACTCAATAAATTATTATTATTATAACTGGAATAAATATGAGGAAAGATAAAGTAGAATTGCACCATCTAACACAACAACATATTCTATAATCTCCTATAAATCTCCCCCCCCACCAAAGTCCCACTCATCATAGCAACTACTCTCCCAAATTGCTCTTCTTTGTCTCTTTGGAAATGCCTATCCTTTCTGGGTCTCTGCTTCTCACTTTTGGAATAATTTCTGTCAGGCATCTTCTGTCTAGCTTCTCATTTAGGCTCATTCCATTCTGTTTCTCTGCCCATTTAACTGACAAGTATAACAAAGGCACGATATTGAGTCATATAAATATCCCTTTAAAAGGAGCTGAAATTGATGGACATTTGGGTTGGTTCCAAGTCTTTGTTATTGTGAATAGTGCCGCAATAAACATACTGTGCATGTGTCTTTATAGCAGCATGATTCATAATCCTTTGGGATTATAATGGGATCGCTGGGTCAAATGGTATTTCTAGTTCTAGATCCTTGAGGAATCGCCACACTGTCTTCCACAATGGTTGAACTAGTTGTGCACATCTACCCTAGAACATAAAGTATAATAATAAAAAAAAAAGTAGCTGAAAGTGGCAGAAACAAGTCTGTGAATACTTACCCTGGTCTCTTTTTGTCCTATCAACCTCTGTTTTTGTTTGTTTGTTTTTTTTTTGAGACAGAGTTTCACTCTGTTGCCCAGGCCAGACTGCAGTGGCACGATCCATCTCGGCTCTCTGCAACCTCCGCTTCCCAGGCTCCAGTGATTCTCCTGCCTCAGCCTCCGAGTAGCTGGGATTACAAGCTCCTGCCACCACGCCCGGCTAATTTTTGTATTTTTAGTACAGATGGGGTTTCACCATGTTGGCCAGGATGGTCTTGAACTCCTGACCTCAGGTGATCCGCCCACCTTGGCCTCCCAAAGTGTTGGGATTGCAGGCGTGAGACAGCAAGCCTGGCCTTTTTTATTTTTATTTTTTTTTCCTGAGATGGAGGTTCACTCTGTCACCCAGGCTGGAGTGCAGTGGAGCGATCTTGGCTCACTGCAACCTCTGCCTCCCAGGTTCAAGTGATTCTAGTGCCTCAGCCTCCCAAGTAGCTGGGACTACAGGCACCCACCACCACACCCAGCTAATTTTTGTATTTTTAGTAGAGACTGGATTTCACCACGTTGGCCAGGCTGATCTCGAACTCCGCATCTCAAGTGATCTGCCCCCCTCGGCCTCCCAAAATGCAGGCATTATAGGACAGTCAACTTCATTTTTTATCCTCATATTCTTTCAGCTTACAACTTTGTTCAGGTGTGCCAAGTGTTTGGAGAACCATATAAATTGAGCTTATTTATGTTCAGTTTGGAATTCTGAAATATTTATTAAACTATTTCATCTATGTCGACTAGGGAAAAACGCATCTGCTCAATAGTGACTGCTCTGGAAAAGTCCTTGTTAGCTACTAGCTACAGGTTTCCCCTATCCAAGGAGGACATCTAGAGGCTAATTGTGATGTGTAGCCTTTCCAGGAATGCTTTCCAAATTTTCTTCACAGATCCAATCATAAATCATAAATCACATATCCAATAAGTCTAACCAGAATCAATATTAAAGTATAGCTAATCTTAAGGGAAGAAACAGACCTAACGAGGTTACATTTATTTTCCAGGCACATAGAAGTACATTAAGGGTACAGAAGAACTTTTAAATGTGATGAGTGGGGAGAAGAGCTGTAAAGACAATTTGGGGGCTGGGCGCGGTAGCTTATGCCTGTAATCCCAACACTTAGGGAGGCCAAGGCGGGTGGATCACTTGAGATCAGGAGTTCGAGACAAGTCTGGTCAACATGGTGAAACGCCATCTCTACTGAAAATACAAAAATTAGCTGGGTGTGGTGGTGGGCACCTGTAATCCTGGCTACATGGGAGGCTGAGGCAGGTGAATGGCTTGAACCCGGGAGGCAGAGGTTGCAGTGAGCTGAGATGGAGCCACTGCACTCTAGCCTGCCAGCCTGCCAGCCTGGTCCACAAGAGCGAAACTCCATCTCAAAAAAAAAAAAAGAATTTGGGACAGGTGGAGAAATGTGAGCATTGACTGATGTGATTGAGTTAATGTTGATATGCTTTTTTTTTTTTTTTTTTTTTTGTGACGGAGTCTGGCTCTGTTGCCCAGGCTGGAGTGTAGTGGCCGGATCTCAGCTCACTGCAAGCCCTGCCTCCCGGGTTCACGCCATTCTCCTGCCTCAGCCTCCTGAGTAGCTGGGAGTACAGGCGCCCGCCACCTCGCCCGGCTAAGTTTTTTTTGTATTTTAGTAGAGACGGGGTTTCACCGTGTTAGCCAGGATGGTCTCGATCTCCTGAACTTGTGATCCGCCCGTCTCGGCCTCCCAAAGTGCTGGGATTACAGGCTTGAGCCACCGCGCCCGGCCAATGTTGATATTCTTAAGTGCATTAGGACACTGTGCTTCTGCAGGACAATATTCCTGTTCTTGGGAGATTCAAGCTGGGATATTTAAAAATAATGTAGAAGGACATCTGCAACCTACTTTCAAATGTTTTAACAAAAGGGAGATGTGTGTACACATATGTAGAGAGACAAAGCAGGTGTGGCAAGATGTCAACAGTTGGTAAATCTAAATGGGGAGAAATGTGAGTATTCATTACACTTTTCTACAACTTTACATTTTTTTCCAAATGAAAAAAGTTAGAACAGATCGGGAATGGTAGCTCATGCCTATAATCCCAGCGCTTTGGGAGGCTGAGGTCCATGGGTCGCCTGAGGTCAGGAGTTCGAGACAAGCCTGGCCAACATGGTGAAACCCCGTCTCTACTAAAAATACAAAAATTAGCCAGGCATGGTGGTGGGGGCCTGTAATCCCAGCTATGTGGGAGGCTGAGGCAGGAGAATGGCTTGAACCCCAGAGGCAGAGGTTGCAGTGAGCCGATACTGTGCCGCTGCACTCCAGCCTGGGCAACTGAATGAGACTCCGTCTAAAAAAAAAAAAATTAGAACATAAAAGCAATAGGCAAAGTCACTTAAAATATTACCTGAATTTGTATCTCAACCGTTGTGACATCTCTTATCTTGTGTTTTGTTCCTATGTTGAAATTGGACTTTTTTTTTTTTTTTTTTTTTTTGGTGACGGAGTCCCGCTCTGTCGCCCAGGTTGGAGTGCAGTGGCACAATCTCAGCTCACTGCAACCTCCACCTCTCAAGTTCAAGCGATTCTCTTGCCTCAACCTCCCGAGTAGCTGGGATTACAGGCACCTACCACCATGGCTGAGTAATTTTTGTATTTTTAGTAGGGGCGGGGTTTCACTACGTTGGCCAGGCTGGTCTTGAACTCCTGATCTCATGATCCGCCCGCCTGGGTCTCTCAAATTGCTGGGATTACAGGCGTGAGCCACCGTGCCCAGCTGAAATCAGAGTTCTTATATCTTCCAATCCCACTGTATTGTAATCACTCACATAGTTATTATGTGCCCCTTGTATCATTCAGCATACAGCAAACACTCAAAAATATTTGCTGATGCTAGAAAAAAAAAAGTGATAGAAAACTTCACAGCTCCCCACTGTGCCATGCTCCCTCTGGTCTTCCTTAGGGCGAGGAGAATGCTTCCTTCCCGTTTCCCCTTCCTCCAGATTCCCACGTTGGGGGAAACCTTCCCGGCCCTGCTTCTGTGCTCTTGGATCATTTCCCCTTCTTTAGCACTCATTGCACTGTATATTCTAATTGTCAATTTTCTTCCCTGGATTCTCCAACCACACTACAATTTCCTTGAGGAGAAGGGAATTTTGTCTGCCTTTTTTACAGCTGTTACCTTAGTCCCTGATACAGTAGCTGGTACACAGTAAGAGCTTAATATTTAGTGAATGAATGACCAATGCTAGGATGACCAATGTTTTAAAAAGCCAAACTGGCTGGGCACAGTGGCTCACACCTGAAATCCCAGCACTTTGGGAGGCTGAGGCGGGTGGATCACCAGAGGTCTGGGGTTCGAGATCAGCCTGACCAACATGAGAAACCCTGTCTCTACTAAAAATACAAAATTAGCTGGGCGTGGTGGCACATGCCTGTAATCCCAGCTACTGAGGAGGCTGAGGCAGGAGAATTGCTTTAACCCGGGTGGTGAAGGTTGCAGTGAGCTGAGATCGCGCCATTGTACTCTAGCCTGGGGAACAAGAGCAAAACGCCGCCTCAAAAAAAAAAAAAAAAAAAAAAAAGAGACAAACTGGAATACAGCCATACTGGAAACTCCCCCAAATACATGTATAACTATACACATATATGTTGTTAATTTAGCATAAAATACGAAAATAGTGTTTATTTGATATCAAAGGGGTTTTGATTATTATGGTAAAACAATTTCTTAGGAAGAAGTTCAAAGTCCTCCTTTTCAGGAGAGACTCTATTTATTGAATTAATCTTTATATTATTATTATTATTTTTGAGACAGGGTCTCACTCTATTGCTCTGACTAGAGTGCAGTGGCATGATCATAGCTCACTGCAGCCTCAACCTGCTGGGCTTAAGCAATCCTCTCACCTTAGCCTCCCAAGGAGGGAGTATAAACATGAGCCACCACACTCAGCTAATTAAAAAAATTTTTTTATAGAGATGGAGTCTCATTATGTTGGCCAGGCTGGACTTGAACTCCTGAGCTCAATGTTCCTCCCACCTCGGCCTCCCAAAGTGCTGGGATTACCAGTGTGAGCTACCACGCCCAACCAATCTTTGTATTCCTTATTACAGTTTTATACTCACTTCTCATTTAATACTTCTATTTTCCCTCCTTCCTTCCTTCCTTCCTTCCTTCCTTCCTTCCTTCCTTCCTTCCTTCCTTCCTTCCTTCCTTCCTCTCTCCCTTCCTTCCTCTCTCTCTTCCTTCCTTCCTCTCTCTCTTTCCTTTTTCTTTCTTTCTTTCTTTGACAGGGTCTCATTCTGTCACCCAGGATGGAGTACAGTGGCGTGATCTCGGCCCACTGCTGCAATCTCGGCTCACTGAGGCCTTGACTTCCCAAGCTCAGGCCATCCTCCTGCCTCAATACTCCCCACCGGACTACCACTCTATCCCCGAATAGCTGGGATTACAAGGGAGCGCCACCATGCCTGGCTAATTTTTATATTTTTTGTAGAGACAGGTTTTCGCCATGTTGCAAAGGCTGTAATACTTTTTCCCGATCAACTTATTACATATACATGTACATAAAAACATTATATATATGTATTGTGTGTATATATACTTTTTAAATTTTTACTTTTTCAAATTCTATTTCTAACTCATTGCTCCTATAAAGGGAACCTACTAAGTTTATGGATCTTTACTTATACCTAGCCATTCTAACTTGTTGTATTAATTCTAAAACTCTTTAGTTGAGCATCCCAGATTTTCTAAATACATAGTCATAGCTGCCAGGCATGGTGGCTCACACCTGTAATCCCAGCACTTTGAGAGGCCGAGGCAGGTGCGTCACCTGAGGCTGGGAGTTCGAGGCCAGCCTGATCAACATGGAGAAACCCTGTCTCTACTAAAAATACAAAATTAACTGGGCATGGTGGCACATGCTTGTCATCCCAGCTACCCGGGAGGGTGAGGCAGGAGAATCGCTTGAACCCGGGAGGCAGAGGTTGCGGTGAGCCGAGATCAGGCCATTGCACTCTAGCCTGGGGAACAAGAGCAAAACTCCGTCTCAAAAATATATACATATATATTATATATCTTATATATTATATACATATATATTATATATCTTATATATTATATATGATATATATTTTATATAATATATAGATATATATAGATATATTCATAGCTTCAGATAGTTTCCTAATATTTATACCACTTAGTTTTTCTGTTTTATTACATTATCTAGAATAATGGCCTTCAAATTAATGTATGCATGCCTTTGGGTTACACAAAGACTTTGCCAATGCTATATCAACAGGGAAGCTTTAACAGTCTCCAGATACTTAGGTTATGTGCATTCTTTTTCCTAAAGCTGGTGAGCATGTGTCTTCCTTCCTCATACTTGAAAGGTACTTTTTGGTAATGATACTCAGGATTGTAATTAAACTTTCCAATAGTATTCTAGTTATCTAACCAAACTGTCATTTACAGTGCAAGAAACTCAGTCCCAGTGAGATTTTCTGATGCTTCAAGGGTCATACAGTTCCATGTTACCTTCCTTTAATTTAGTAGAAAAATTTATGCCGGGCTGGCACAGTGACTCATGCCTGTAATCCCAGCACTTTGGGAGGCTGAGGTGGGCGGATCACCTGAGGTCAAAAGTTTGATACCAGACTGGCCAACATGGAAAATCCCTGTCTCTACTAAAAATACAAAAATTAGCGGGGCATGGTGGCACATGCCTGTAATCCCAGCTACTCGGGAGGCTGAGGCAGGAGAACACTTGAACCCAGGAGATGGAGGTTGCAGTGAGCCAAGATTGTGCCACTGTACTCTAGCCTGGGCAACAGAGAGAGACTCTGTCTCAAAAAAAAAAAAAAAAAAAGAAGAAGAAGAAAAAAGAAAAATTCATGGCAATTATGGGTTCAGAAATTATTTTAATGATACTAATTTTTAAATGGTGACTGTATCAAGAAACTAAAGTTTATTATTAGCATTCAGTAGGCCCTTTTTTCCTGCTGCCTAACTTGCCTAACATTTTAGGATTACTTACTTCTTCAACAGTTTCTTCCATTTCTATAATATAGTCCTATATAAAAGATTCCTGTGTATTAACTTAGATTATTATACCTATTAATTCAGGAAATAATTGTGAAACTGATGGTCAATAGTCTCTTCTTAAATTTTACAGGTGACTCTTGTTTTGACACCTTTCAGCTGTATTTCAAGTGGGAGTCTTACAGGTGTTGAAGATAGAAGATGAAAGGTGTTTTATGAAGTAGGCTCCAAAATCAGAGTCAACTCTGCCATACTCGTTGGTCAAAGCAAACCACAGGACCAGCCCAGATTCAAGGAAGAGAGAAACAGACTGTACACTCTGAAGCACATTGGATGTCATCATGAGTTAAACCTCTCTTTCTCAGGGGAAATGATTTTAAAGCACAGAGGTAATTTGAACCCGTGAAATTGAAGTTGAATTGCAAATAAGTTACAGTTTTGTTTTGTTTTATTTTATTTTTATTTTATTTTACGAGACAGGGTCTTACTCTGTCCCTACGCTGGAGTGCAGTGGCCCGTTTACAGCTCACTGCAGTCTCAAATTCCTGGGCTCAGATGATCCTCTCACCTCAGCCTCCCAGGTAGCTGGGACTACAAGCACACACCACCATACCCGGCTAACTTTTTGTATTTTTTGTTGAGATAGGGTTTTGCCATGTTGCCCAGGCTGGTTTTGAACTCCTGGGCTCAAGTGATCTGCCCGCCTCAGCCTCTCAAAGTGCTGAGATTACAGGTGTGAGCCATTGCACACAGCCCAAGTTACAGTTTTAGTACTGAAAAAACTTGGCTATCCTTTCCTCCTGGTGACACTTTTTTTTCTTTTCTTTTCTTTTCTTTTTTTTTTTTTTTTTTTTTTTGAGGTGAAGTTTCACTCTGTCACCCAGGCTGGAGTACAGTGGCACGATCTTGGCTCACTGCAACCTCTGCCTCCTGGTTTCAAGTGATTCTCCTGAGTCAGCCTTTCAAGTAGCTGGGATTACAGGCTCCCAACACCACACCAGGCTAATTTTTTTGTATTTTTAGTAGAGATGGGGTTTCATCATGTTGGTCAGGGTGGTCTCGAACTCCTGACCTCAAGTGATCCACCTGCCTCGGCCTCCCAAAGTGCTGGGACTACAGGCGTGAGCCACTGTGCCTGGCCTCTTTTTCTTTTTCTTTTTCTTTTTTTTTTTAAAGTTCTGAAGCAGGCTTATTTCCAAAAAAAAATGAGTCATTTTTTCCACTAACATTTTTGTTGCAACCTACATGTAACAGTGAGCAACTCAGGGCGTTCCGTTCATACCCTTTCCCCCTTTAAGGCTACTTAGGCCTCTTTAAAGACGATCAAATTGTTTTGGAGAAATGGCACATACATTTCTGTTTTACTGTAATCCTTTTCTCTATTCTCATCTTCAGTATAATTTGCAAATTATACTTTGAAAATATGATGTTACGCAAGTCAACATTTTAACAACTTTTCTATGGCAGGCATCAATGATAGTCATCTTAAAGGCACGTGTCTAAATAGACTACCTTCTTCCATTTCTGTCAAAAGTCTCACTGAGTGTTTCTGCATATTTTAAGAAAACTGAAAACTCGCCAGAAACTTTTATTATTGTCTTAGCCTGTTTGAGCTGCTATGAAAAGATGCCTTAGACTGGGTAATTTATAAACAACGGGGCTGGGTGTGGTGGCTTATGCCAGTAATCCTAGCACTTTGGGAGGCCAAGGTAGGCGGATCACCTGAGGTCAGGGATTTGAGATCAGTGTGGCCAACATGGTGAAACCCCATTTCTACTAAAAATACAAAAATTAGTCAGGTGTAGTGATGGGTGCCTGTAGTCTCAGCTACTTGGGAGGTTGAGGCAGGAGAATCTCTTGAACCTAGGAGGCGGAGGTAGCAGTGAGCCGAGATTGCGCCACTGCACTCCAGCCTGGGCGACAGAGTGAAACTTCGTTTCAAAAAATAAATGAATAAATAAACAAACAAACAAACAGCAGGTATTTACTGCTTACAGCTCTGGAGGCTAGGAAGTCCAAGATCATGGAGCCAGCAGATTTAGTGTCTGGTGAGGGCTCACTCTTGGCTTCATAGATGGCATCTTCTTGCTGTGTCCTCACGTTGCAGAAGAGTCCAGCAGCTTACTCAGGCCCTTCATAAGGTGTTAATCGCATTAATGAGGGCTAGTCTTCGTGATCTAATCACTCCTTAAAAGCACCACCTCTTAATACTATTGCACTGGAGGTTAGGTTTCAATGTAGGAATTTTGGAGGACACAAACATTCCAGGCACAAGTAAGCAAATCATACATTGTCTTCGTCCATTTTGTACTGCTGTGACAGAATACCACAGACTGGGTAACTTATAATAAACAGAAATTTATTGGCTCACAGTTCCAGAGTCTGGGAAGTTCAAGATCAAGCAGCCAGCCTGTTGGGAGGGCCTCCTTGCTGCTTTGTCCCATGGCAGAAGGTGGCAGGGCAAGGAGCGAGAGTGAGAGAGCAAGAGGGTGCCGAACTTGCTTTTAAAACAAACCCCCTCTTGATAACTAACCCACTCTCACAATAATGACATTAATTACCTCCTATTAGGCCCTGTCTCTCAACACTGTAGCGTTGGGGATTAAGTTTACAACACATAAGCTTTAGGGGACACATTCAAATCACAGCATTCTGCCCCTGGCCCTCCAAATTCATGTTTTTCTCACAATGCAAAATACATTCTTTCCATCCCAATAGTCCCCAACATCTAACTTTTTCCAGCATCAACTCAAAAATCCAAAGTCCAGAGTCTCTTCTAAATCAATATGAGTGGGACTCAAGGCAAGATTGGTCCTGAGGTAAATTCCTCTCCCATTGTGAGCCTGTGAAATTAAAAAACTAAGTGTTTTCAAAATACACTTCAAAATACATTTGTTTGCCAAATACAGGCATAGAATAAACATTCCCCTTCCAAACTGGAGAAATGGGCAAGAAGAAAGGGGTAACTGGTCCCAAGTAAGTCCAGAATCCAACAGGGAAAGCAACATTAATTATTAAAGCTGGGGAATAATCTCCTTTGACTCTATGTCCTGCATCCAGGGCACATGGAGGCAAGGGTTGGGCTCCCAAGGCCTCGGGCGGTAACGCTCATGTATTGGAGTCTCGTACCTGCAGGTTCTCTAATCTGCAATTGCGTACTGGCTCTACAGTCCTTGGGTTTCAAAAAAATTACCTGAAACTTTTTTTTAAATCCGAAGTCCCTAAGACCTAGGAAGAATTTACTGTTGTTGTTTCTGTGACTCAAGGTATCACGTGATAGACTGTAGAAAGTGTGACTGTTGGTGGCTGGGCGCAGTGGTTTATGCCTGTAATCCCAGCACTTTGTGAGGCTGAGGTGGGCGGATCACTTGGAGGTCAGGAGTTCAAGACCAGCCTGGCCAACGTGGTGAAACCCCATCTCTACTAAAAATACAAAAATTAGCAGGGTGTGGTGGCACGTGCCTTGTAATCCCAGCTACTCTGGAGGCTGAGGCACAAGAATCACTTGAACCCGGGAGGTGGAGGTTGCAGTGAGCCGAGATCGTGCCACTGTACTTCAGCCTGAGCAACAGAGTGAGACTCCATCTCAAAAAAAAAAAGAAAAAAAAAAAAAGAAAGTGTGACTGTTGGTAGGACCTGTCAGAATCAGCTCTCTATTATGAGGGGCCGACTCATCTATCATCAAATTTCCCCTTTTGTTTGCTAACAAGACATTTAGTTGCAACCTCAGAATCAGGAGATATAAATGTATTCAGTTTCATAGAGCAATCAAGGAATGCGTGCTAATCCATGTTAGTTTTTGTGATATGCCCAAATCAATTCACCAGCAACTGTTTCAGACTGAGCATTGGTGTCTTTTGAGGAGATGCAAAAGTTTTTCATTGATGCAGAAGTACTTACCTTTCTCATTCTGGACTTGTGAGATTTAGTCTCCAAGTTAGTACTTTCACTGGCCAACTCCAAATTATTTCCTGCAAATTGTGTGGTATGCTGTTTTGGTTATTTGCCTCTTACATCCTGTTTTATGGGCCCTTCTATCTATATTGCATTAAAACGGCACAGTAGCTTAGTCTTGTTTTGCAATGATATCAAGGTAATGCTGGCATACGTATTGTAATTGTTCTTTTTCGTTATTTGAACTTTTAGAAAACATGGTCACAATATTAAAAGTTAAACTAGTACTATCCTGATACAAAACACAATCGTTAATCCACAGGCAAAGTCAAAGACAGAATATTACAAAACACAAAAATAACCCACCTAAACTGCATCCCTTGGAGTAAGGCAACAATGGAAGGTCTGTTCTTGTGAACTGCTAATCAGAGTGACCAACATCAGCCTGGGGAACTGAGCGGGGAGCAGCAACCAGCGACTACAGAATTTATGTCTAATCTACTTGACACTAACGACAGTGTTGCTTTCAGCCTCTATTTTGGGGGACATCACAAGGCTTTTGCCTGGGACTTTTCCTGTTGCTGGCAAGGGGCTTCCCAGGACCTGGGATTTTCATGCTCGGCCACTCCTTTCACATAATTGCCTTTCTCACTCTATTCAGGTGCTCACACAAGATTGTTGCTCTGTGGGGACGCTCTATTCAGCCTACTTGGACTCTAACGTTTCTTCCTCCTGGCTGACTGTCCTCCCAACATGGATTCTCCTTTACCCTGTCTGGGCTGTCCCTCTATAAGTATAGTGCTTAATACACAAACAAGTCACAAGGCCAGTACAGATTCAAAGGGTTTAAAGTGTGGGGATATAGATTTTACCTCTTGACAAAAAGACCAGCAAGGCCAGGCGTGGGTGACAGTGCAAGACTCCATCTCAAAAAAAAAAAACCAGCAAAATATTATGGCCATGTTTTCAACCTGCCACAGGGCTTTAATGTTTTTTTGTGTGTGTTTTTTTCGAGACAGAGTTTTGCTTTTGTTGCCCAGGCTGGGGTGCAATGGTGCGATCTCAGCTTACTGCAACCTCTACCTCCCGGGTTCAAGCGATTCTCCTGCCTCAGCTTCCCAAGTAGCTAGGATTATGCGCATGCACCACCACACCTGGATAATTTTGTATTTTTTAGTAGAGACGGGGTTTCACCATGTTGGTCAGGCTGGCCTTGAACTACCGACCTCAAGTGATCCACCTGCCTCGGCCTCCCAAAGTGCTAGGATTACAGGCGTGAGCCACCATGCCTGGCCTTTAATTTTTTTTTTTTTAAATAATTAACTAGCTATATGGCTTTGGGTTATGACAAAAGCGTAGATTCTTAGAAACAGACGGGACCAGGCCAATCTTAAGTCCCACTACTTAATACATTTCCTCTGCCCTCTGCCACCCCCAGCTCCTCTTCTTTTCCCATGTGATGAGATGTTCCTGGATAAGCTCATCAAGCCTCTGTGCCCTGCTTAGGCTGTTTCCTCTCACTTGAAAGCCAGTACCTCCTCCCCCTGCCCCATCTTTTTATTGAAGTATAGTGTTCATACAGAAAAGTGCATATGCTTACCCACTAAATATGTACAATTATTATGTTCCAATTAAAAATAATTTTAACAGAAAAGTATTTATGTGTGTACATTTGACCCCTGAACAACACGGGTTTGAACTCCAAGGGTGTAGTTATATGTAGAGTTTTTAAATCAAAGGCTGATGGCTTCAAGGGATGTGAAATATGCACATACATAAGTTAACTTTTTGTATAGGAGGGTTCTGCAGGGCGCGCTGGGCAACTTGAGTATGCACGAATTTTGGTATACATGAGGGGTTCTAGAACCAATCCTTCATGTATACAGAGGGACAACTGTATATATATGTGTGTGTGTGTGTATATATATATGCATGCATACACACACATATAGAAATCACATAAAATATATATCTCTCTCATAAGTTTACTGCTTGACAGATTTTGCAAAGTGAACACTTCAGGTCATTAGCATCTGAAAGCAGAACATTACCAATACCTCAGAAGCCCTATTCATGTCTGTGTCTAAATTTCTTCGTTTTAAAAGGGCACCAGTTATATTGGATGACTTCACTTTAACTCGATTACTTCTGTAAAGACCCTATTTCCAAAGAAGTTAACTTTCTGTGGTACTAGGAGTTAGGGCTTCAACTCCTAGTTTTTGGGGAACACAATTCAACCCATCGAATAGGTCATGTTAGAATTCAAGACATCCGAGATTTGATGAAATCATGTTTATAATCCATTTTTTGCTTAAGCTAGTTTGAGCTGATTATCTGGTATAATCACAATGTAACCAATACAATCAATACAAATGCTCTGGTGCAACCATGTTTGCCTAATGCGAATTACTTACACATAATTAGTAAACTGGAGAACGGTGTCAGTAGAACAAGTAACTTGTGTTACTTCACTTGGACTTTTCTCAGCATGTTAATGTTTTGAAGTGATATGTAATAAACATCCTCACAATCAGAGAAAGCTTTTAGCAATTTATGAAGACTTAAAAAAAACATAACTGAACCCTGCAGAAGTGCCGACTTTATCGTGAATACAAGTGCCTCCCTTCAGTGTATAAGCAACTAGTTTGGTGGCTTCAGGAACCACCAAACTTTCTACTGAGCTCTTTAGAAAGCTGCCAAGAGCAGATGAAGAAGGTGCAAAGACAATGTCCTGTGTTCTCCTTTTAGAGGGTTTTCCAGACCTTCCTCAGGATCCTAGTTTCCTCTCCACTTCGTAAGTGCATCTCTTGTGACTCTGCTTTCTGCCAAAAACGGCAAGCTAAATTTGTTTCTCAATGTTCCCTAAAAGGCAGTGCTCTTCCCATTTTTCTGAGGTAACTCCTACTTATCTCTTACCTCTTCCCCTTTGCCTGCCCCTGGGAGAAGTTCCACATCTTCTCAATTACCTTACCTTCAAACAGTTATGTCTTTCCACAGCAACCCCTTATCCCCCATCAACACTTATTACATGTTATTGTAATTACTTGTTTATGGCTGTTTTCCTCACTAGAGCATAAGCAGGTTGGTCTTAATCACCAGTGTATCTCCAGTAACTAGCACAGTGCCTGGAATACAGAAAGTACTCATTAAATATGAATTAAATCTGCTGGGCATGGTGGCTCATGCCTGTAATCCCAGCACTTTGGGAGGCAGAGGTGAGAAGATCACTCGAGGCCAGGAGTTCAAGACCAGCCTGTCCAACATGGTGAAACCCCATCTCTACTAAAAATACAAAAAATTTAGCCGGGTGTGTTGGTGGGCGCCTGTAATCCCAGCTACTCAGGAGGCTGAGGCAGGAGAATCACTTGAACCTGGGAGGCGGAGGTTTCAGTGAGCTGATATGGTGTCACTGTGCTCTACCTTGGGCCACAGAGCCAGACTCCATCTCAAATAATAATAATAATTAAATAAAATAGAATGTTAGAAATCTCAATTTTCTATCTTTTGATAATTTGGTTGTAGTAATTTGCTAAGGCTGCCATAACAAAGTACCACAGACTGGGTGGCTTAGACAATAGAAGTTTATTTTGTTACAGTTCTGGAAGCTGGACGTCCAAGATCAAGGTTGGTTTCTCCTGAGATCTCTCCTTGGTTTGTAGATGGCCACCTTCTCCCTGTGTCTTCGCAAGGTCTTCCCTCTGTGTGTGTCTGTGTCTAGATTTCCTCTTCTTATAAGGACACCAGTCCTATTGGATTAGGGATCATCCTAATGGACTCATTTTAACTTGGTCACTTCTTTAAAGACCCTATCTCCAAAGACAGTTACATTCTGAGGTACTGCAGGTTAGGACTTCAATATTTGAATTTTGTGGTAGGGGGACCCAATTCAGATCATAAGGGCCTTACGGAGGAGAGCTGAGGCACTCCAACCGGCAGCAGCACCAACGGCCAGACGTGTGCATTCAGTCATCATGCCCCTTCTAGCCCAGCCAATGCTATTATATGAACCAAGGTAAGTTCAGCAGAACTGTCCAGCCAATCCATAGAATTGTAAGAAGTAATAAATCACTCCTGTTTTAAGCCACTAGATTTTGAGGGATGTTTTGTTATGCAGCAATAGAGAACTGAAACAACACATCTCACATAAATAATAAACTAGGCCCAGGACCACTGCACTACTACAGTTAGTGATAGGCTACATGTTAAATGGATTGTTTAGTCAGCTATTTCATTACCTTTGAAAGGGAAATGAGTACTAATTTATTAATTTTAAATGAATAGATATTATTGCTACTGGTAACATTTATACAGCACTTGGCCAATTGTTTGAAGTAGTCTCTTAATAATTTATAAGGTTTTAAGGTTTTTTAAATCAAAGAAATGTTGCATCATACACTCTTGGGGCTAAAAGGAACAAGAGGTCATTTAATCTGTCTCCCTACTTTCAAAGAGAATGACTAATTCGGTGCCAGCCACATAAAAATTTTCTAACTCCTCCTCCCCCTCATTATCTCATCCAAAAAGACTTTTACAGTGTCAATCTGTAAATGGAACTGTATTTGGCACTGTACAGGTCTTTAAAGATTTAATGCAACAAAGCAGAGACAAATCACATAAACAAAGTCCAAAGAACTGCATACATAAACCGTTTAAGAAAAATGCTGGCCAGGCAGCAGTGGCTCACACCTGTAATCCCAGCACTGTGGGAGGCTGAGGCGGCTGGATCACGAGGTGAGGAGTTCAAGACCAGCCTGGCCAAGATGGTGAAACCTTGTGTCTACTAAAAATACAAAAATTAGCAGGGTGTGGTGGTGCATGCCTGTAATCCCAGCTACTCAGGAGGCTGAGGCAGAAGAATTGCTTGAACTTGGGAGGTGGAGGTTGCCGTGAGCCGAGATCATGCCACTGCACTACAGCCTGGGTGACAGAGTGAGACTCCACCTCAAAAAACAAAAAAAAAAAAGAAAAAGAAAAATGTTATACATAAAATTGCAACAAAATTTTTTTCTCTCAGTTTATCTACATAAACATTTTCAGCCCAAGTAAATATAAATAGATAAACATAACTATATAAGCATATGCATATATTCAGGAAAATAAAAGATTTGGGGAAACATGATAGCTTTCAAATATGTGAAGGACTTCATGTGGAATGAAGATTAGATTTGTTCTGTGTAGCTACATGGTAGAATTAGAACTGGGGTGAAACAGGTGGAAGTTTCAGGGGAACATTTTTCAGTTTATCTTTAGGAAGAATGTTTTAATAATTAGAACCCTTTGAAAGAAATGGATACCCTCACTGGAATTACTGCAGAGAGGATTCCAGGAGATTAGCCTAGATGACCTCTAAGTTTCTTTCCAACTCTGACACTTGAGTCATGTGTCATAACAAAACATATCTGAGGGATATAGAGAAAGGTAAGTGAATTTTACAACAAAAGAATTGTTACCAACTGTGGTTGTTTAAGGCCTGTACTGAGTAGAGTCCAAGGAAACTGTTAGGTCTGTATTGATAAGTCTGAGGTTCTCTTATCAAGGAGGCAGGATCTGAATAGAATACTGAAGGGGACAGGAGAATCCTGTAAGGGAGTCACCCGAGACTTTTACTAGGGAGAATATAATTACTGCAAAAGTCATAGCTAAAAGGGATACATCTCAGAAATAGGCTAATTGGATAAAGCATGTATGCCTGCCATAGGAGGGGTGGAGGTTGGAGGAACAGGAGACGGAAGAACATTAGGCAATTATAATCCAGGTTATCCTGGAAAATAACTTCGAAACACTAGGTGAAATGTCTATTTTATTTGAAACAGAGACTCCCTCTGTCACCCAGGCTGGGGGGTGCAGTGTCGCAGTCTCCTCTCACTGCAACTTCTGCCTCCTGGGCTCAAGCAATTCTCCTGCCTCAGGCTCCGGAGTAGCTGGGATTATAGACGTGTGCCTCCAAGCTCAGCTAGTTTTTGCACCATGTTGGCCTGGCTGGTCTCAAACTCCTGACCTCAAGTGATCCGCCCACCTTGGTCTTCCAAAGTGCTGGGATTACAGACATGAGCCACTGTGCCCGGCCTGTTAGGTGAAAATTTTAGACTTAGACTTTGTACATAATGAAGGAGAGGAAGAATGTGGTCAAAGCTACGAGAGAAGTAGTTTCTGTTGAGTGAGTTGCTTGGTGCTAAAGGTAAGGAGTCTCTAGGAAGAAAGGGCTAGTAGCAGGAGAAACCAGCACAGCGATGACTTGAGCCTAAGCTAACACTGTGTCTTACATAATGCTGTTTATACAGATGAAGAGGTAGATATGAGAGACACTGTAAAACCGTAAAAAGTATGGCAATAGCCTAGAAACACAGACCGGTGAAGTCAGGGATTAGTGAGGCATTACAGCTCCTTCCTTCTGGAAAGAGTGGTATTGCTCCTGTAATAAGGATGATGAGGATGAAGAATATCTGTGTCTTCAGCACGCCTTGTTGCTGTTGGTGATGTGTCTGATCTTTTATGCTGGCCTCTGGCCATTGCTCACATAAGGCTGTCCCTGTGCTATGTGCACCATCTCTGCTACTTTCTTTCCCTGATTTCGGCCCCTGCCTGGAGCTCTCAGCTCTCTCAATTCAGTCTAAAACAGAATATTTGGGATTATTTTGGATGTTGAGTTGTTGTGGCAGTAACCGCTGCTTATGGTAATGAACCTTAGGTAATTCTCAGGCAAGTCACTTTGGCTTGCTTATACTGAGGTGAAATAGTTTCCTGTACCTAATTAACCAAGTCTCTCTAGTCTATTTCCCTACTCTCCCTATTCTGAAAGTTCTCTTCACTTTAAAAATGAAAGAGTAGAGCTGGGCACCATGGCTCACACCTATAATCCTAGCACTTTGGGAGGCTGAGGTGGGTGGATTGCCTGAGCTCAGGAGTTCGAGAACAGCCTGAGCAACAACAGTGAAACCCTATCTCTACTAAAATACAAAAAAGTAGCCAGGCGTGGCGGCGTGTGCCTGTAGTCCCAGCTACTCGGGAGGCTGAGGCAGGAGAATTGCTTGAACCTGGGAGGCAGAGGTTGCAGTGAGCAGAGATGGCGCCACTGTACTCCAGCCTGAGACTCTGTTTCCAAAAAAAAAGAAAGAGTAGAAAACGCTGGCAAGATAATGGATGTAAACTAAGTTTCCACTTACATAGTTGCTTTAGTCTATATAGGATCTTAAGAATCAACGGTAGAGGAAATCTTCATATGTAAAACAAAGGTATTATGTAATACTTCACGTATACTTTGAAGGTGTTACCCAGGTAGGTATGACGAATAAAGGGATTATATGATTCTACAAGTTTTTATTGGTTGGCTGGTGTTTTTGTTTTTAGTTATATACAGGGTGGCAGGTAGAGGGGGCTCACCTGAATAAATACTTTATAATTTGTCCCATGATCTAAGTATATATACATATATATATATAATTTGAAAAAGTTAGGCTTGTAAAACCTAAAATCATTATGTTTTTTGTATTAATAGTATATGCATATATGACACTAGTTATATGCCAAATGTTGTTTTAAGTACTGTATATATCTATAGACTAATTTAATTTTCACAATATTCCTATAAGGTAGATACTGTTTGTTATCATCATCAGTTTACAGGTAATGTACTGAGACACAAAAAGGTTATGTGCTTTGCCCAGATCAAATAGTTCATAAGTATCAGGGCCGAGTGATGAACCCAAGCAGTCTGGCTTCAGAGTCCCTGCCCTTAGCCACTGCACTCTACTACAGGCTGAGCATCCCTTATCAGAAATGTTCAGACCACAAGTGTTTCAGATTTGCGAATATTTACATACACATAATGAGATATCTTGGGGATGCGACCCAAGTCTAAACACAAAATTCATTTATGTTTCATATATACCTTTATAGACATAGCTTGAATGTAATTTAATACAATATTTAAAAAATTTTGTGCATGAAACAAAGTTATGTTAAGTACTTATGTGTGAAATGTTCCACCTATGGCGTCATATTGGTGCTCAAAAAATTTTGAATTTTGCAGCATTTTGGATTTTGGATTTTCAGATTTGAGATGGTGAACCCATATATTCACCTATTTTTTTTTTTTTTTTTTTTTGAAACGGAGTCTTGCTCTGTCACCCAGGCTGGAGTGCAGTGGCCGGATCTCAGCTCACTGCAAGCTCCGCCTCCCGGGTTTACGCCATTCTCCTGCCTCAGCCTCCCGAGTAGCTGGGACTACAGGCGCCCGCCACCTCGCCCGGCTAGTTTTTTTGTATTTTTTAGTAGAGACGGGGTTTCACCTTGTTAGCCGGGATCGTCTCTCGATCTCCTGGCCTCGTGATCCGCCCGTCTCGGCCTCCCAAAGTGCTGGGATTACAGGCTTGAGCCACCGCGCCCGGCCATATTCACCTATTTTTATATAGTATGCATGAATTAGCAGAGAAACCAAACCATTACCCCCAAATTAAAATTTTCTCCCATGATGAAAATCAAACAGTGAACCAAATTCTGGCTCTGTGACATCTTTATCCCTTGTGAATGAATTTTTTTCAGTAGTTGCAAACACTGGGAATTAGAAGAAAAGAAAGGTATTTTAAACACAGGGAAATTTTAATCCAAATGGAAAATTCATATTTTATCCAGTGTTTACACATAGTGTTTCCGGAAGTTCCCATTTTGGAGGTAATTTCAGTTATTTCTGGCCACACCCTGGATGGCAATGGAATAATTTCATAGTGCTTTTATAACAGGCAATATCTACGTCAGTGGATGGTTCATCTAAGTTCAACCTGGTTCAGGAAAGATATGCAAAGGAGAGCTCCATCCACCTCCTCTCCCAACCCTACCTTTCCAGTGGTTGTTTTGTTCCTTCTTTGCAGTGGCTCCCGTCCTGTCTAATTTAAGCAAAATTTCAGTGTTTTTTTTTTTTTTTTTTTACCTCCATTAACTTATACTTTTCATAAAGCAAATTGGGAAGCCAAAAGAATAACAGGAGAATGATCGAGCTTTTTGAGAATTAAAAAATTTGAATTAACATTAAGATGCAAGTAAGCACCGTGGGAGAGGGGCATGGCGAGTCAATTGTATATAGTATACGTGTGTGTATAAAACACTTCTTTCCTGCCTCATTCACCCTCTTTAGACCGCATAAGCTAACATGAGTAAGTTCTGACTCAGAAACAGGGTCAAAGATGTATATTTTTTCTCCTTTGTCATCAAAAGAAGACCTGACCACGTGCACAGTGTATAAAGGATGCCAGTGGGAAGATTAACTTTACTGTCAGGCATTGTAAGGGAAACAGAAACTCACATGTGGTGAGATAGGAGTTCAAGAGGAATTCATGGTAATATAATATGAGGAATGGGGCTACAATTGCGTCCCCAATGAGACTATAGAAGGCACACAATCCAGGCGAGTGCGATTTAACATCATGAAATAATCTCCAAAAATTAAAATCAAATAAGGTAGCATTTTACTCTCTTCTTGTAAATTTTATACCATTTTAATTTTTACTGGAGGCCTGCTGCTGACAAGGGTATTTAAAGGGATCCCCCTGGGCATTTCAGAGATCCTCAACTGGATGGCAAGGACCAAATAAATGCCTTGTGCTTTTCTGCCCCACCTGTGCCTGCACCTGAGGGGCGCACGCGGGGGCACTCAGCCCTCGACTCACTGATTTGACAGGTGGAAGTGGGATGGGGAAGGCCGGAGACCGACCAACCCCAAAGGCAGTAGCGTGTGGAGCCGAACGTGGGAGGGGGTCGGCTGAGGCGGATTGAGGGGTGGGATGCCGAGGTGCGGCGACAGGACTCGGAGGACGAAAGACTGCAGCAGCGGTGGTCGCCAACTGAGGTGGGCACTGGGGGACCCACCCTGCGAAGAGGCGGGGGCGGGGGCGCGGCGCGGCAAGGCGGGGCGGCAGCCGGGAAGCCCTCCTTCCCAGCGGCGGAGGTGACTGGCGGGCGGGGGGCGGGGGGCGGGAGACGCTCTGTCCCACGCTTTCCCAGCGCTCGGTGGTTTAAAGATGGCGGCGGCGGCAGCGGCGGCGTTTGGGGCGCGGAGCCGCGGGAGGAGGAGGGAAAAGCAGAATCTGTGAGTCGCCTGGAGGCAGTGCGGCGGCTGCCGTGAGGAGTCCGGGTGCGGAGCCGCCGGCGCCCCAGCCTCTCAGGGCCAGGGTCTGGGCTGGGAGGGAGAGGCCGGAGCAGCGCCAGGAGCCCGAGGCCGGAGTCGAGGAGGAATGTGACCAGGGGTCGGCGGGGGCGCGGGAGTACGCGAGAGCAGGGATGGGGCAGCAGGTGGGCCGCGTCGGGGAGGCTCCGGGGCTCCAGCAGCCTCAGCCCCGCGGGATCCGGGGCAGCAGTGCAGCCAGGCCCTCCGGCCGCAGGCGGGACCCGGCGGGGCGCACCACAGAGACCGGCTTCAATATCTTCACCCAGCATGGTGAGTGTGTCCGGGAGCCGGCGTGAGGGCGTGCGGGAGGCCGGGGGTGGGGTCGGGGCGGGGTGGGTGACGGACGGGCTGCCCGGGGGGTCGGGGGTGGAGGGTGCCTGAGAGTGGGGGCGGAATCTGCTGCCATCTGGTTCAGTCCTGGGAGGCGAGTCACACCCCTCCCCCCTCGCGTCTCCAGCTTGGCTGGCAGATCCCGGGGGCGGAGAAGGAAAGAGAAGTGGGCTTGGGGACCCTGGATGGTCTGTCCTCTACTCTGGGACGGGACTATGCGGCTGGAGAAAGAGAGTGAATGGCAGCTTCAGGAGAGGGAAGGATGAAGGGCAGTATGAGCTCAGTCCCAGAGGTGGGAGCATAAACCCGTCGTTAGTGAAGGGGAAATGGGTTGTGTCCTAAGGGACTGGGAAATAGGAACCGAATTTCAGGAGATTGTGGCGTAGAAGGTAATGTGTTTACGTCAGGTGATGAGCAGTGTCACGATAGTGAACTGTGGAGTGCCCAGAAATGCCTTTCTGTAGGAAAGATGAAGGTAGCATCTCATCACTTTTGACATGCTTTTGTGGTTTGTTTTGTTTTGTATTTCGTTTTTACTAGAAGTGAAAGGCTTTGCCAAAGCCTCTGTACTATGCTTCAGAGTAGGACACACAATTCTGAGATTGCTGGCAAGGGTTAGAGGTTGGTGGGCATGGTTAGGACTTCAGTCAGTATTTTTCCCCTTCGTAGTGTGTGTGTGTTCGCGTGCCCATATACATACTTACATGTATGTGTGCTCCCTGTAGTCTGAAACCTATTATTTTGATCTCATTGTCAATGTATTTTTAGAATAGTTGTCTCCAAACTGTTGTTGTTTTTTTTTTTTTTTTGAGACAGAGTCTCGCTTTAGTGCGCATTATGGAGTGCAATGGCGGGACCTCGGCTCACTGCAGTCTCCGCCTCCCGGATTCAAGTGATTCTCCTGCCTCCCGAGTAGCTGGGACTGCAGGTGCGCACCACCACGCCTGGCTAATTTTTGTATTTTTGGTAGAGACGGGGTTTTGTCATGTTGGCCAGGCTGGTCTCGAACTCCTGACCTCAGGTGATCCGCCTGCCTTGGCCTCCCAAAGTGCTGGGATTACGGGTGTGGGCCACCTTTCCTTGCCGCAACTCTTTTTTTTTTTTTTTTGAGACAGAGTCTCATTCTGTCACCCAGGCTGGAGTGCAGTGGCACGATCTTGGCCCACTGCAACCTCCGCCTCCCAGGTTCAAGTGATTCTCCTGCCTCAGCCTCCTGAGTAGCTGGGATTACAGGCGCCCGCCACCATGCCTGGCTAATGTTTTGTATTTTTAGTAGAGATGGGGTTTCACTATGTTGGCTAGGCTGGTGTGGAACGCCTGACTCATGATCCACCCGCCTCAGTCTCCCAAAGTGCTGGGATTACAGGCATGAGCCACTGCGCCTGGCCACATGTCTCCTATTAAAGATGTGCTTGAGTGTCTCTTTCAGGTATATGAACACTTTGTGAAGGTGATATATGAGCTAATCTTTATTAAAATGACTTCCTAAAACATAGGATGGAAGAATGGATTAGTAGTTTACAGGGAAGAAATCATCCAAGTAAGCTTCACTTTGTGGGAAGTGTTACTATGCATTAAACTTGGCCTAGTAGGCAGTGATGATCCTCCTCCTCTACTATCTTATTCGGTATATAAGATTTTCCAAGAAAGAGGAAGTAGTGAAGAATGGAATAGGAAGACATTTTGAGGATTTGGATCCATGGAGAGGGAGAACAGGTTGGGCAGAAGAAACAACTTGAGCAAGAACATGGGAATAGATATAATTTGATGATAGGATAGTGAGGAGACATCTGTCAGGAATGAAGCATCATTATGAGTTGGAAGAAAAAGATCATAGAGCAAAAATTGGAAGAGTCGAGTTCTGGTTCTGGCTCCACCTGGCTGGGTGATTTTAGTCACCATCTTTGGGTTTCTTTATCTGTAAAGTGAGGAGGTTGGACTGGATGATCTCTAAGATACTTTCTGATTTTAAGATTTTATGATTCTAATTAAGAAGCAGTAGAAAGAAAATTTTGATAGGCTGGATGGGACTGGGTTATGGAAAATCTGGCAGAGAAGTTTATATTCGTTTACCTGCTTGGCTAGTCTTCACCTGAAAGACTGGCCTTGAGTGGTGGCAGTGGAAATAGGAGGAGTAATTTCAAGGGGCCTTTCATTCATTCAACAAACAAGGGGTTTTTTTGAGCACCTATTACATACTAGGTTGTGGGAATGTTGCTGTGAACATAACAGAGTCCCTGCCCTTTGGAACTTAAAGGACTTTATGATTTGATAGAGGATGAAAGAAGAGAGATCACTTTGGAGTATTTGTTAAGGGCATGAACTCTGGACCCATTTTTCCTGGATTTGAAACCTTGCTTGGCTGCTTATGAGCTTTGTGACCTGGGACAAGTTATTTAACTTTTTTGTGCCTTGGACTCTTCATTTGTAAAGTGGTGATAATAATAGTATCTAGTATTAAATGAATAGTGGCTGGGCACGTAGTATGAGCTAAATGTGTGCTAGCTGCTGCCATTACTAATACTACTGTTATTATTAAAAATAGGGATAATTCAGCTGGGTGCGATGGCTCATGCCTGTAATCCCAGCACTGTGGGAGGCCGAGGTGGGTGGATCACGAGGTCGGGAGTTTGAGACCAGCCTGAGCAACATGGTGAAACCTTGTCTGTACTAAAAATACAAAAATTAGTTGGGCATGGTGACACGTGCCTGTAGTACTAGCCACTCAGGAGATTGAGACAGGAGAATCACTTGAACCCGGGAGGCAGAGGTTGCAGTGAGCCAAGATCGTGCCACTGCACTCCAGCCTGGGCGACACAGCAAGACTCTGTCTCAAAAAAAAAAAAAAAAAAAAAATAGGGATAATTCAAAGATGACACCAGGATTCAGAACCTGGCTAACTGGAATGATGATGATTCTATTGACAAGTTTGGAAGTTAGAAGCTGATTGAAAAAATGGGAATAGGGCAAGTTTATTGCCAAAGACTAGTATGAAAAGAAAGGAATTAGCAAATAATATAGGAAACAAAGATGAAGTGAGTACTGTTTTTTAGACAGATGAGTTTTAAAACTTTTTTTCTGTAGATCATAGTTTCTTAACCTTGCCGGCATTGTTATTTTGGGTTGGCTAATTCTGTGTTGTGGGGGGCCGTCTTGTGCATTGTAGGATGTTTAGCAGCATCCCTGGACTCTACCCACTAGATGCCAGTAGCACCCTCTTTTTGCCCCTTACTTGTCACAAGTAAAAATGCCTACAGACATTGTTCAATCTCTTGGGGGGAGTGGAATTGCCCCTAGTTGAGGACACCACTTAGAAATGTGATAGATTCTGAACTGAATGAATGAATGAACTAGATTCATAAGCTTCTCAGTGGATGTATCATTTGACATTAACATGGTAAATCTAGATGCTCGAATCTAGTGTACAAATTACTGTCTTGAGTTTGCAGTATTAAGGTATTAGCACATAATTTCATATATGAACGTTAGGTCTGTTAGACTCCTGAGGTTTTTTTTGTAGGTTTTAATGTAAGCCAAATAATACATTTAGTTAATCAGTAAAAAGGTACATGCATTATGGAAATGGTTTGTCAGAGTCCAGGACTTTTCTTTCTTTAGCTAAAATGGTCATTTTTCATTGTTAATAATATGTGGGTAAGCTGTGGTGATAATTGGCCTTGCCAAAAGTGATTTTTGTGAATATACTTTAGAAGGAACAAAATAGGGCCGTTTTTGGTATGAAAGGAGTGAGTGCTGTGTGACTTTTCTGAGCTCTGCTATTTTTTTTTTTTTGTAAACACTTACTTTTATTTATGTTTTATTTTAGAGAAAAGTCTTGCTCTGCCACCCAGGCTGGAGTGCTGTGCTGCGATCATAGATCACTGCAGCCTTAAACTCCTGGACTCAAGTAATCCTCCTGCCTCAGCCTCCCGAGGAGCTGAGACTACAGGCACATGCTACCACACCTGGGTAATTTTTTGTATTTTTTTTTTTTTTTTTTTTGTAGAGACGGAGGTCTCACTATGTTGCTCAGCTGTTCTCAAACTCCTAGGCTCAAGTGATACTCTGCCTCAGCCTCCCAAAATACTGGGATTATAGGTGTGAGCCACCGCGAGAGGCAAGCTCTGCCATTAAACCTTTTTGGTGAGCTGATGTTTTGTGACTAATAATCTAGGGTTGAATACTTACTTGTCTGTATCACATATATCTTTTAACAGTTGAATGATTTTACTTCAGCTTCCGTCTCTCATTTTCTAAAAATTCTATTAAAATTTAACATTAGGCTGGGCACAGTGGCTCACACCTGTAATCCCAGCACTTTGGGAGGCTGATGTGGGTGGATCACCTGAGGTCAGGAGTTCGAGATCAGCCTGGCCAACATGGTGAAACCCCGCCTCTACTAAAAAAATACAAAAATTAGCCAGGTGTGGTGGCGGGCACCTGTAATCCCAGCTACTTGGGAGGCTGAGGCAGGAGAACCCCCTGAACTCAGGAGGCAGGGTTTGCAGTGAGCCGAGATCGTGCCACTGCACTCCAGCCTGGGCGACAGAGCAAGACTCCCTCTCTAATAAAACAAACAAACAAACAAACAAAAAACCTTAAATTATGAAGTTTGGAATAACAAAAATTTTTCCTTAAACTCATTATTTTAAGTGATCTGATTTATTTATTTATTTATTTTATTTTGGATCTGTGTTTTTTTTGTTTTTTTTGTTTTTTTTTTTGTAGTGAGGTAGGGTCTCACTCTGTTGCCCAAGCTGGAGTGCATTGGCGAGATAATGGCTCACTGCAGCCTGGGACCTCCCAGGCTCAAGTGATCCTGTCACCTCTCAGCCTCCTGAATACCTGGGACTGTAGGTGTGTGCCACCATGCCTTTCTCTCTCTGTCTCTTTTTTTTTTTGGTAGAGAGAGAGTTTTGCCATGTTGCCCATGCTGGTTTTGAACTCCTGGGCTCAAGTGATCTGCCTGCCTTGCACTCCCAAAGTTCTGGGATTACAGGTGTGAGCCACCACACCCGGCCAGTAGTTCATGTGGAATGAAGGCTGTCAGCACCCCAGGTTGAAAACGATACTATGGAAAGGACAGGAAGGCTGTTGCAAGGGAATTTTAATTATGGTGACTTAATATAAGAACTAAACTTCATTTTTTATTTTTATTTATTTTTATTTTTTTCTTGAGCACCAATCCTGAAGACTAAACTTTTAAAAATAAGTCAGCTGTTAGATTTTTATTAACCTCCAAATCTGTGTAAGTTATAGATGTGTAGTGGGGGTCCGTATTTTTAGCAAAGTAGTAAGTTGTAATACAGATTCTGTTATCGTAGCCCAGTTGGCAGTAAAATTCCAAGTAAAGTGATGAAGTCTGAAGTTTCTCCATAAGGGTCTTCAGCCTGCTTTATTCAATAGTTTATTTATTTACTTAGGTGGGTTTTTTTTTTTTTTTTTTTTTTTTTGAGACAGGATCTTGCTCTGTTGCCCAGGCTGGAGTGCTGTGGTGTGATGATAGCTCACTGTAGCCTCAAACTCCTGGCTGAAGCCATTCCTGACTCAGCCTTCTGGGAAGTTGGGACTATAGGTGTGTGCCACCATGCCTGGCTAACTTTTAAATTTTTCTGTAGAGACGGGATTTTGCTGTACTGCCCAGGCTGGTCTTGAATTCCTAGGCTCAAATGATTCTCCCACCTTGGCCTCCCAAAGTGCTGGGATTACAGGCATGAGGCCCTGCATCTGGGGCCTCATTTCTTTTTTTTTTTTTTTTTGAGAGGGAGCCTTGCTGTGTCTTCCAGCCTGGAGTGCAGTGGCGTGATCTTGGCTCACTGCAACCTCCACCTCCTGGATTCAAGCAATTCTCCTGCCTCAGCCTCCGGAGTAGCCGGGATTACAGGCAGCTACCACCACGCCCGGCTAATTTTTGTGTTTTATTAGAGATGGGGTTTCACCATGTTGGTCAGGCTTGTCTTGAACTCCTGGCCTCGAATGATCCACCCCCCTCAGCCTCTCAAAGTGTTGGGATTACAGGCGTAAGCCACTGTGCCTGGCCTTTGTTGTTGTTGTTGTTGTTGTTGTTTTAAAGGTATTTAATTCCTCTGAATATCATCTTTAAAGGACCTGACTTGATTTTTGTCAAAATAAATCATAAGATGTAACCAGTCTGTGGGTTCTTCATGAGTTTCAGGCCAGGCGCGGTGGCTCACACTGGTAATCCCAGTACTTTGGGAGGCTGAGGCGGGCGGATGACAAGGTCAGGAGATCAAGACCATTCTGGCCAACATGGTGAAACCCTGTCTCTACTAAAAATACAAAAATTAGCTGAACGTGGTGGCGTGCACCTGTAATCCCACCTATTCAGGAGGCTGAGAGGCAGGAGAATCACTTGAACCTGGGAGGCAGAGGTTGCAGTGAGCCGAGATCGTGTTACTGCACTCCACCCTGGGCAATGAGCAAAAATCCCGTCTCAAAAAAAAAGTTAGACAGGCATGGTGGCGGGCACCTGTAATCCCAGCTACTCGGGAGGCTGAGGCTGGAGAATCACTTGAACCCGGGGGGCAGAGGTTGCACTGAGCTGAGATGACACCACTGCACTCCAGCCTGGGGGACAGGGCGAGACTCCATATCAAAAAAAAAAAAGAGTTAAGTGTAAGGCAGTAAGTACACTGACCTCCCCATGAATTTTTCACGGCACAAACTTTAACACTTTCTGCAGAGTATCCTGTTCGTCTAGGCTTTTCATAGAATGTGAAGTTAATGGCATGTGATGTTACTTAGCGTAATCTGCTAAAAAGTGATCGTCTGCTTGGAAGAAAAGCTGTGGGCTGCAATCACACATCCAAATTGACAGACATCTGAATGGATTCTATATAAAAAGAAAAGATTTGTGTCTTCTGGAATATGAATGTCCACTTTTAATAAATTCAAACAGATCCTGACATAAACATCATGGATTTTACGTGACCCATGATTTCATGGATTCTTGGCACCAAATCTCTGGGCATTGTATAACCCAACCCACTGCAGTAGGGAGGAAACAGCTTGAAAGGACACTCCTGGTAGGAAATATGGGTTTTTTTTTTTTTGGCGGGTAAAATCCTCTATGGGAATAATTATCAATTAGAGGATAACCTGTGAAAAACTTCTCTGAGTGGTTTAAGTTTAAAAGATTTTACACTGAATTGCCAGTATTGATGAAAACATAAGTGTCTGTCTTCATGATGTAGTTGACAATGGGGCAAAACTCAGTTACCCACCTGAATGCCATAATAGGTTGTTTTTGTGGTTTGTTTGAGACGGAGTCTTGCTCTGTCACCCAGGCTGGAGTGCAGTGGTGCGATCGCAGCTCACTGCAACCTGTCTCC
This sequence comes from Macaca fascicularis, assembly GCF_037993035.2. Classification (NCBI taxonomy): domain Eukaryota; kingdom Metazoa; phylum Chordata; class Mammalia; order Primates; family Cercopithecidae; genus Macaca; species Macaca fascicularis. The sequence goes on along the minus strand of NC_088375.1, from coordinate 36,733,332 downwards.
TGGGTTCAAGCGATTCTCCGGCCTCCGCCACCCAAGTAGCTGGGATTACAGGCACATGTCATCACGCCTGGCTAATTTTTGTGTTTTCAGTACAGATGGATTTTCACCTTATTGGCCCGGCTGGTCTCAAACTCCTGGCCTCAAGTAATTCACCCTTCTTGACCTCCCAACGTGCTGGGACTACAGATGTGAGCCACTGTGCCCAGCCAGTCTTTAAGGTCAGGTTTTTGTATGTGTCTAAAAACTCTTGTTGGATTACGTCACCATAAAGAAGATGTTAATCCGCTGAGGACAGTGCTAACAGTTTGTCTTCTCTTTTAGCCTGTTGGCCTAATAAGAAAAATGTAAGAACCTCATATCCCCATCGAGACTTTTTTCACCCCAAGGAACTCTAATGGCCTGTCTGACTTTCACATCTGAGGGGTGGGAGGTCACTAGGATAACCAGAATTGGATTTTGATGAGAGCACTTTGAATGCTCTCAAAGTGTGAAGTAAAAGCCTCATCTGTAAATTGGCTCATACTTGTAAAAGTACGTCCAGTCTACACATTCTGTCACATTGTAGTGGGGAAGACTGAGAGGTACCACATCAGGAGGAGAGTCAGGAGCGGCAGTGGCAGGAGACCCCATGTGAGAGATCTCAGTGGGAAGGGCAGTCTGGAGAGCCAGGGCCATCCATAGCAGCTCGGAAGCTTGTGAACTGCAAGTTCTTCTTGACTGATTTCTTCTGAGTGAAAAGACCTTCAGTTTCACCAGTTGAACATTCAGCAGTATGTAGTTGTCAAAACTAATGCTACTAAAAACCAGACTTTCAGATTGGCTTAAACTTCTGCCATATACGGCTTATAAAACACACACCTGTAGAATTTCAGAAGAGATTAAAGCACAAGCTGAAGTTTGTTTTCTGCATTCCATGCTTTAGTCAAAACACTCAAGATTTGCTGTGAACTACTCCATAAATAGAAAAAAAGACATGGTTTGGTAATTTCTTCCTTGGTAGTAGATTTTCCTGACAAAGCAACCACCTCCTAAACAAGGCACTCTCCTGTGTAGCACACACCCAGCTCACAAGTGGCAGGCAGCTGGTGCTCAACCTGCTTTAAACAGAAAACAAAAACCAAACCAGAAAAACCAGCATCCCCCCACCATTGTATGTTTTTGTTCTTCTTTGCTTCAGTCTCTTTCAAAATAGGGAATGATGATAATATTTGTGTAGTTTTTAAAGCTTTTGAAGACCTTTATGTCTTTCATCTCTTTTGACCTTTACAAATACTCTGAAATAGGTGAAGCAGGTATTAATCTTCCCATTTTGTAGATGAAGAGGAGTTTAGAAAATTAAGTGACTTCTTGAGGTCACATAGCTGTTAAAGGATAGACCTGGGACTGATAGTTTTGTCTCCAAGTCTTGCCATAGTGTAGAGATTTAGAGAATGTGGGTTTTAAAATCAGTTATAATTGGATATAAATCCTGCTTTGTGTCTGACATTGGTACATGGTTTATCCCTCACAACAGGTTGTTGCAATAATTAAATGATAAAATTGTACGAGACTCTTAAGGAAGTGCCAGGTACTGTGGTGCTCAATAAATATCAGTTTTATTGTCATTATTTACCTCAAGATGATTGTGAAGATTATATGAGTTGAATGTGAAAATGTTTTGTAAACCTAAGCACTGCCATTGTTACTGCGATGGCATGCCAAAGCGTAGAATTGCCTTAGCATTTATATTTATTACTTTATTTTCTCTTCTTATTAAGTTACTCTTATTAGAGGATTTTCAGAAAGCAGTAAAAGGTAAGGGAATTTTGGGGATCTGAAATCACAGGAGAATCTGAAATCACTTTAGGTCTACCTTCCTTGTAAGGTAAGTCATACCTTCTCTAGACCATTTATTTGTCTTTGTCTTAGGGATTGGGTGTCAGTATATGTAGTGCATGGTTCTTACAGACATCTTTTTCTTCCATCAAATAACTTAAACCAGAAACACTGGCAAATGCAAATTTAAAGTTGATAGAGACTTCATTCTAAGTTGGCCCATTTGTTTGCTGGTTAATAGTTAATGACTTTTTTTTTTTTTTTTTTTTTTTTTTTATTTCTTCAGCAGATTTATTTTGAAGAGGCATAACCTACAAGAGAAATCATAATATTGTAACCAAAGCAATTGTACCTTATGCCTGAGCAGATTTAAAGGCTTTCTATAAAGATCCCAGAGATTTGTAAAGACTGACAATATAATCAATAGTTTTATTATTTAACTAATCAGTAAACCTACTTTCCAAGGCTATAAATTCTTAGGAAGTTCTTGAGTGCTGAAATGTAGTCCCAGGGTAGTCTGCCTTAATGTGATGTGTACAGCTCTGCCTCCAGCAGAAGAAAATGAATTCAAGTAACGGATGAATAAACCAGCTATATTGCAATTTAAAACTAATGTCGTGATAATGACTGGTCATTGGTTAATGACTTTTTAAAATGACTTTGTTGTAACCTTCTTTATCTGACATCCTTTAAGACCTTTTTTTTTTCTTCTCTGTTTTCTTCTTTTGTTCTCTTCTTTTTTTCTTTTACCTCTGGATGTAAAGTTTCTTCTTAAAAGCTTGTTTAGGACAGGCATGGTAGCTCACGCCTGTAATCCCAGCATTTTGGGAGGCCGAAGCAGGTGAATTGCTTTAAGCTCAGGAGTTCAAGACCAGCCTGGGCAACATGGCGAAACCTTGTCTCTACAAAAAATACAAAACCTAGCCAGGTATGCTAGTGTACACCTGTAGTTCCAGCTACTGGGGAGGCTAAGGTGAGAGGATCACTTGAGGCCAGGAGGTTGAGGCTGCAGTGAACCATAATCATGTCACTGCACTCCAGCCTGGGTGACAGAATGAGAACCTGTCTCAAAAAGAAAAAAACTTGTTTAGTACGATTATCTTCTTGAAGTTGTGAGTCAAATGGGCTTTTTCTTAATATGGCACTGCATATATAGAGACTTCAAAATACTTCAGAACCTTTTCAATGTTAACAAATGTCTTCTGGACTAGGTAAATATGTAGCTACTTCAAATCATATAGGACAGTTCTGAAACTTGAGTGTGGAGAGCTTGTAAAAGCAGATTGCTGGGTCCCACCTCCAGGTTTTCTGATTTAGGGCTGAGGAGGAGCTCAATAATATGCATTTCTGGCAAATTTTCAGGTGTTATAGGTGCTGCTGGCTGGGGACCATGCTTTGAGAATCCCCTGGTCATGTGAGATTAAGAAGAGTACTTGGCCTGGCATGGTGGCTCACACCTGTAATCCCAGCACTTTGGGAGGCCAAGGCAGGCGGATCACAATGTCAGGAGATCAAGACCATCTTGGGCAACATGGTGAAACCCCATCTCTACTAAAAATACAAAAATTAACCGGGTGTGGCAGCATGTGCCTGTAGTCCCAGCTACTCGGGTGGTTGAGGCAGGAGAACTGCTTGAACCAGAGAGGCAGAGGCTGCAGTGGGCTGCAATCACACATACCACTACATACACTACGAGATCATACCACTACACTCCAGCCTGGGCAACAGAGCAAGACTCTGTCTTGAAAGAAAAAAAAGAAGAGTACTTGATCAGAGGTGATTCAATGACTGTCAGAAAACAGGATGTAATGTACTCTCTTCAAAACTAGTTCAGAAATTCATTTGTTCCTAGCCTGTTAGTGTCCACATGCAAGTCACCACAGTCTTACACCATTTTTTTGGTGGTTTATCTTTATAAGTTCATACATTAGAGGTCTCTTGAGAGACACATTTTTGAAAGAATCTGGAGTTACCAGGGAAAGGGGAAGTAGGAAACAGTTCTGCTGATTCATTCTTGAGCAGATTGGGCTTCAGTTCCTGGAAGAATTAGGTAATGAAATAATTGGCATTTATTGAGGGCTGTGTGCCAGTCATGTTCTAAGTACTCAATATCTGTTTTTTCTTTTAAAACTCGTAAAACCCTAGTTGCTCAAATTAAAAAATATTAGAGACCAAAGAAGATGGGATGTCTATTTGTGATTCTATAGTTTTGGTATATGATGGTACCTAGTTATCTTTTAGAATATGTGTGTTTGTAGTTATACATATGTATGTATACATACACAAAGATTTTTAGGCATTTTTTACCCTATCCGTATTGACCAGTGATGAGGTTTTCAGACTGGTAGGCCAGGGTTAGATTGTATGTGGCTATGGGTTGAGTCTTAGATATATATGATGGTCTAATGAAGGAGAGGTAGGCACTCACCGTACCATTTGGAATCTCGTGGTAATGTTGAACTACTGTCTTAATCTTTAGGCCTAGTGTTACTAATATTTCATTTTATTTTATTTTTGAGACGGAGTCTTGCTCTGTTGCCGAGGCTGGAGTGCAATGGCGTGATCGAGGCTCACTGCAACCTCCACCCCCCGGGTTCAAGTGATTCTCCTGCCTGAGCCTCCTGAGTAGCTGGGACCACAGGCGTGCGCCATCACACCTGGCTAATTTTTGTATTTTTAGTAGAGATAGGGTTTCACCATGTTGGCCAGGCTAGTCTCGAACTCCTGATCTCAGATGACTCATCCACCTTGGCATCCCAAAGTGCTGGGATTACAGATTACAAGTGTGAGCCACCGCACCCAGCTGAGCCACACGCCGAGTGGCCTTTTTTTTTTTTTTGAGACGGAGTCTGGCTCTGTCACCCAGGCTGGAGTGCAATGGTGCTATCTTGGCTCACTGCAATCTCGGCCTCTTGGGTTCAGCCTCGATCTCCTGAGTTCAAGCGATTTTCCTTCCTCAGCCTCCCACAGAGGTGGGATTACAGGTGCGTGCCACCATGCCTGGCTAATTTTTGTATTTTTAGTAGGGACAGGGTTTCACCCCATTGACCAGGCTGGTCTTGAGCTCCTGACCTCAAGTGAGCCACCCGCCTTGGCCTCCCAAAGTGTTGGCATTACAGGCGTGAGCCACCGCACCTGGCCTCCAATGATCTCATATTAGAATCTATGTAACTGGCCAGGCGAGGTGGCTCATGCCTGTAATCCCCAGCACTCTGGGATGCCGAGGCAGGTGGATCATGAGGTCAGGCCTTCAAGACCAGCCTGACCAATGTGGTGAAACCCCGTCTCTACTAAAAATACAAAAATTAGCTGGGTGTGGTGGTGCACGCCTGTAGTTGCAGCTACTCAGGAGGCTGAGGCAGAAGAATTGCTTGAACCTGGGAGGTGGAGGTTGCAGGCCCAGATCACACCACTGCACTCCAGCCAAAAAAAGAAGAATCTATGTAACCACATAATATATTTAGCTTATTATTGCAATATGCAACTTATAAAGACCTTTTCCCCCAAGTAATATGGCAGGAGAATTTAAAAAAAATTTTAGCTTAACACTCCAGAGCATTTTCTGTTTTTTTATTCATTTATTCTATACTAATTGCCTATGTTGATGGCTCTGAGAGAATTTTTAGATACAATTTAGACAGAACTGCTATCTAAAAGATTGTTGCTGATCAAATAGATGTTGATGAACATCCTTACGAAACAACTAAAAAGAGATTTGTGTGTCTGTGTTTGTGAGGATTTTTTGTGCAAAAACTCTTGGTTACCAATCATTGCCTTTTTGGATTGAGTGCATAATTTCAGTATGTAAATTTGTTGTCATTATACTAATTAAAACATTCTGTAAGTATTTTCATATGAAATTCACTCAAATAAATGCATGGATAAATACACATTAAATATATTACTATCCAAAGTTTAAACTTAGTTGCTTAAAAATATAAAAACAACACTGAGCCTTTTTCCCACTTTGCTTGTTGCTGTAAATGTGCTGATTCTGCTGTGATAGAACTGCCGGCTTCTCCATAGTGAACTCTGCCAGCATTGGCTTTTGATCCAGCAGAACACTAAAGCTGGGCAGGCCCAGGCCATTTGTATTCTCGGGTTTGCTTTCTAGGGAGAAGTGTTCAGAAACCTTTCACTTCATGCGGATAAGGTCAAAGAAAATGTTCTGGAGCTTAGTATAATATGTAATATGTACACATGCAATTTTGTTAACATGTTTTTCTCTGTGTGCTAATTCCAGCAAATTAAAATAACAATACTGAGTTAGGACTGAAGATTACCACTTAGCATTTTGTTTCTAGGTAATTACTAAGAAAACATTAAAAAAAAAACCTGACAATACTAAGAAGTACAATCTGTATCACTCATCTGTTCCTTATAGGAAAGAAAGGTTGATACACAAAAGTTTTTGTTACAGTAGCCTTCTTTTACTTATTTTGAAATTGGCATTTTTCTTTTCTTCTTCTTCTTTTTTTTTTTTTTTTTTTTTTGACACAGAGTCTCACTCTGTTGCCTAGGCTGGAGTGCGGTGGCACAATCTCAGCTCACTACAACCTCTGCCTCTGAGTAGCTGGGATTATAGGCGTGCGCCACCACGCCCGGCTGATTTTTGTATTTTTAGTAAAGAAAGGGTTATGCCATATTGTCCAGGCTGGTTTCAGACTCCAGGCCTCAAGTGATCCACCTGCCTTCGCCTCCTAAAGTTCTGGGATTACAGGCATGAGCCACAGCGCCTGGCCATGCATTTTTCAATTACATAAAAATATACAAAGGTATCTCAAGGTTAAAAAAATAATAATTCAGAAGCATATAGACTAGACATGAAAGTACCCTTTGACATTCTTGGCCCAATACATATTCTCTTTTTAGAAGAAACTACCGTTTGTGGTTTGATAGGTGTTTTCCACACCCAGCCATTTCAGAACTTTCTATATATTTACATATATATGAGTATATATATTAATACTTCTCTTGCTGTTTCATAAATGGCATTATACTGTATGAATTTTCTCCCCAGTTTTTTTCTTTTTTTCTCGTAGACCGAGTCTTGTTCTGTCGCCCAGGCTGGAGTGCAGTGGTACGATCTCTGCTCGTTGCAACGTCCACCTCCTGGGTTCAAGCGATTCTCCTGCCTCAGCCTCCCGAGCAGCTGGGACTATAGACATGTGCCACCACACCTGGCTAATTTTTGTAATTTTAGTAGAGAAGGGATTTCACCATGTTAGCCAGGCTGGTCTCAAACACCTGATCTCAGGCAATCTGCCCACCGCGGTCTCCCCAAGTGCTGGGATTACGGGCATGAGCCACCATGCCGGACCCCCAGTTTTTGTGTGTGTGTTTGTCTGGAAGATCTTTCTATTCCAGTGTTTGTAGATTACTCATCCTTTTTGACAGCTTTATAGTGTCCCATCCTCTAGCCATATATTTAACCACTTTCTTACTGATGAATACTTGTTTATAAGATTATTTAAATCTTCTCCATCTTTCCTGTGTTTTTTCTTTATATTTGTAATTTGAATCCATCCGAAGGGTATATATATTTGAGCCTGGAACCAACTTAATGTTTTTCCATCGTATTAATTTATGCATAGGCCATCAGTTCTCCACAGATTTGAAAAGCCATATTTATCATATATTATATTCTCATATATATATAGGTTGTTTTAAAACTCTATTGTTCCATTGATCTTTGTCTCCTCCTGCACATTGTTAATATACTATTTTAATTATTGTAAGCTTGTATAGTGTATATGTATATCTGATTAGTTCCCCAATCATGTTGTTGTTCTTAAAATTTTATTTAGATGTTGCATCTTTTTTTTTTTTTTTTTTGAGATGGAGTCTCGCTCTATCACCCAGGCTGGAGTGCAGTGGCGCCATGTCAGCTCACTGGAAGCTCCGCCTCCCAGGTTCATGCCATTCTCCTGCCTCAGCCTCCCAAGTAGCTGGGACTACAGGTGCCTGCCATGCCTGGCTAATTTTTTTGTATTTTCAGTAGAGATGGGGTTCACCGTGTTAGCCAGGATGGTGTCGATCTACTTACCTCGTGATCCACCCGCCTCGGACTCCCAAAGTGCTGGGATTATAGGCGTGAGCCACCACACCTGGCTTAGATGTTGCATCGTATATCTTCCAAAGATCTTTAGGATTATGTTGTTAAGATTTAGGAGATTTTGATGGTCATTATGTCAAATTATAGGTTAATTTTTCATTATTGTGTTCTTATGGCCAAGAACATGACATCCCTTTGCCAGTCCAGGCAAATATTTTTTTGCCCCTCAGTAAAAGATTTTTCATTTTCTTCATCCTGTTTTTGGACATTACTTGGTAGGTTTATTAGTGGACATTTTATGATTTTTGTTTTAAGTGTAATCTTTCCTAATTGCTTATTGCTAACATATAGGAAGCCTTGATTTTGTATGTCCATCTTGAGTCTAGGTTTGGTTGCCTTACTTGTATTGCATCTAATAACTTTGTACTGATATTTTTATTTTCTTGAAACTGATATTTCTAGAGAGTTTTGTTTTGTTTTGTTTAAGAGATAGAGTCTTACTCTGTCACCCAGGCTGGAGTACAGTAGCATGATCATAGCTCCCTGCAGCCTCCTGGGCTCAAGCAATCCTCCTGCCTACAGCATGCCAAGGTACTGGGATTACAGGTGTGAGCCACCATGCCTGAACTCTTTTTAGTTATTTTTACCACAATAATACATGCAGGCAGTTTTAGAAGTCAAAGAATATGACAAGGTTTAAAATGGAAAAAAAAATTAGCAGCACCTGTCCATTTCCTCCCTATGTTGGTACTGTCCAGGATGGCAGCTAGTAGCCACTGTGGCTCTTTGAGCACTTGAAATGTCCTTTGTCCTAACTGAGAAGTATTGGCCAGAAGTGGTGACTCATGCCTGTAATCCTAGCAGTTTGGAAGGCTGAGGTGGGAGGATCACCTGAGCCCAGGAGTTTGAGACCAGCCTGGGCAATATAGTGAGACCCTTTCTGTATTTAAAAATAAATAAATACAAATAAGCTAATTGAGAAGTACTGTAATAAAATACACATTGTGTTTCAAAAACTCAGTATGGAAAAAATGAATATAAAGTACTGCATTAATTTTTTTATATTGATTACATGTTTTAAATAATATTTTAGATAACAGACTAATATATATTAAAATTAATTTTTTGAATTTAAATTTTTGATGTAGTTATTAGAAAAGGTAAAATGGCATTTGCAGCTTGCATTATATTTCTTTCTTTTTTTTTTTTTTTTTTTTTTTTTTGAGACTGAGTCTGGCTCTGTCGCCCAGGCTGGAGTGCAGTGGCCGGATCTCAGCTCACTGCAAGCTCCGCCTCCCGGGTTCCCGCCATTCTTCTGCCTCAGCCTCCGGAGTAGCTGGGACCACAGGCACCCGCCACCTCGCCCGGCTAGTTTTTTGTATTTTTTAGTAGAGACGGGGTTTCACCGTGTTAGCCAGGATGGTCTCGATCTCCTGACCTTGTGATCCGCCCGTCTCAGCCTCCCAAAGTGCTGGGATTACAGGCTTGAGCCACCGTGCCCGGCTTTTTTTTTTTTTTTTTTGAGACGGAGTTTCACCTTGTTGCCCAGGCTGGATTGCGATAGTGTGATCTTGGCTCACCACAACCTCTGCCTCCCGGATTCAAGCGATTCTCCTGCCTCAGCCTCCCGAGTAGCTGGGATTACAGGCATGCACCACCACGCCTGGCTAATTTTGTATTTTTGGTAGAGACGGGGTTTCTCCATGTTGGTCAGGCTGGTCTTGAGCTCCGGACCTCAGGTGATCCTCTTGCCTCGGCCTCCCAAAGTGCTTGGAGTACAGGCATGAGCCACCGCGCCCAGCCAGCTTGCGTTGTATTTCCCCTTTTTTTTTTTGAGATGGAGTTTTGCCCTTGTTGCTCAGGCTGGAGTGCAATGGCGCGATCTTGGCTCACCAGAACCTCTGCCTCCCGAGTTCAAGCAATTCTCCTGCCTCAGCCTCCCGAGTAGCTGGGATTACAGGCATATGCCACCATGCCTGGCTAATTTTGTATTTTTAGTAGAGACAGGGTTTCTCCATGTTGGTCAGGCTGGTCTCAAACTCCTGACTTCAGGTGATCCACCCGCTTTGGCCTCCCAAAGTGCTGTGATTACAGGCATGAGCCACCATGCCCTGCCCAACTTGCATTAT